>NC_136521.1:18777003-18927003 GCF_053919585.1 Euprymna scolopes | reverse complement strand
CTAATAAAGATGAGAATAATAGTCCGAAATAAAAATAAATTAATATTTATCGATCTGTATAGATTTTTTATAATGTTTATATATATATATATATATATATATATATATTATCTTAGTGATGGGACGATTTCAATATTTTCCCAATATTTTTCCCAATTCTGATACAATTACCGATTCCGATTCTTTATGAATCTCTAAGTATTTAACTATAAAGTTGTAATTTTTTACAAAATACCGTATTGGTTCTTATGAAGTGTTATCCTTGAATAGGGATTCCACTGAAACATGTATGCACATATGTAACAAATAATGTTTGTATGATAAGCAAACTATTTACCAGCTCTGTCCTGCATTGAGCACTCTTAAATAATCATGCGAGTTTCATTGGATTTACATTTAGGAAACTGATTGGTACAACTATTGATGTTATCATTTTTTATTTTATTATCTTGATTTTGTGAAAATATTATTTATATATATATATCTATATCTATCTATCTATCTATCTCTATATATATATATATATATATATATATATATATATATATATATATATATATATATATATATAAAACGATAGTATTTTTATAAATAAATATTAATTATTATTTTTAAATCTCCAGACACATGTATTTTGAACTTACGTTTTCTTCAGTGTAGGAGATGATAATTGCTGCCAGTCAGACAATATAACCCCAATCATCAATTTATCCTTGACTTTTTAGGCTGAAATTATCACGAGAAATGAGGGAAATTAAGTATCTATTAGTGTTTGGGTGATTAATTGGAATTCTGAATCAGTATCAGAATCAGTATCGGAATCAGAAAAACTTGTGTTCATTTTCCGATGCCTAAAATGATTCTTTTAATTGTCTTTTTTTTTATTTTGCTTAAAACAAAATTTTCCACTTTTGATAGTAATGTTAAGATAGTAAATATTTATTGATTTTAAACAATCGATAAAACTAAAATCTATTGATTATCTCCCACGTATTGTCACATTTGAGAACATATCTGCATATTTAACATGTTTTTTACAGTAATTGAAAAAAATAACAATTTTATAGTTAAATATTCAAAGATTTATAAAGAATCAGAATCAGTAATTGTATCAATATTGGGAAAAATATTGCAATTGTCGGATTACTTGTATCTATAAATTCCAAATTAGCAGGCATAAACAATAAACTGTCAGAAAATATTCAATGACTGACACTGGAATATTGCAGTGTGCTAAAATTGACTTCTTATACTTAATTTCTTAAAGATGACTCGACTTTTCTTTTCTTAAAGGTACCTTATGACAATATTTGAAAAAATAAACCATACTTTGGGGTAATTATGCCAAGTCCAGGGTAATTGTGCCAACTAGCTAAAAGTGATCTTTTGGCAATCAAGCATATAAAGAGCACTTTGTTTAGTTGACACAATTACCCCCGAATTTGACGCAATTACCCCAAAGTACGGAATATTAACAATTATTTAAATTTTTTAAGACACATGCATTTTTGAATTTAGGTTCTTTTCAGTAGAGGAGATGATAATTAATGCCAGTTGGGAGAAAGCCCAGTTACAATCTCACCTCATCTCTCTCTCTCTCTCTCTCTCTCTCTCTCTCTCTCTCTCTCTCTCTCTCTCTCTCTCTCTGTATATATATATATATGTATATATATATATATATATATATAAGGAACTGTGTGTATGTGTGTGTGTGTGTGTGTGAGAGAGAGAGAGAGAGAGAGAGAGAGAGAGAGAGTTCCTTATAGACTCCTAAATGGAACGGCTGGGCCGATTTTTTTAAAGTTTAATACAAATGTACACCTGGCAGTGTTCTTAGATAGGTTTTGTATCAGAATGTCTTTGATAAGTTATCGATAATCGATAATTGAAAAAAATCTGATTAAAGGAGGAACAGGTGATTTTGACTAAAGTTAACACCCTTATAAAGCCTAACATCACAAGTGCATTTGAGAAGTTATATCACAGCACAAGCAGAAATGCCCGTTATTTAAAATCAACAGTATGTTCTTTGATATGATACGGCATGTTCAAAATGAATGTTTCTGTTTAGAGCACAATTGAACCATGATACTTGACTTAAATTCAAGTCATTATTATATAAAAATAATTTTATAAAATTAGCAGTAGGTTTTCTACAGTGCAATGTAAACTACAATGTATTGTGAACTAATTCACTGTGGGGAGGCATGTGAAGCTTCCTCCTAGTGTACCACCATGGATCCCCAACTAGAGCAGACAGTTAATTGATTTGATTGATAAATGGTTGATTTCACCAATTTCGATGGAAGGGTGAAACATTTGTTGATCATGTTTAGATTTAGGCACAGATAAAGAGTGGGGGAAATTATTAATAGAAAATTGGCAAGAGGGACCATAGATTGGAACTCAGACGAGCACTTGCCATGAAAATGACGATAGAGCAGAAACAGGCTCACAACGACTATTGGGAAAGTGCAACATGGAATCTACGTTTAGGTTTAGGCACAGATATAGAGTGGAGGAAATTATTGATAGTGTTTTCAGCTAGATGAGTGTTTCTCATGAAAGTTTGGCGAGGGGGAGACCATTAATTGGAGCTCAGACGAGCACTTGCCATGAAAATGACAATAAAACAAAGATAGACATGCAACATCTCTTCTGTTGCAGGGAAAAGAAAAGGGCATTCCTTACAAGGCTACGAAGTCTACTTTGAACTCTGTCAAGGTAAGATAAGATGTGGCAACAGTACTCCATCCTTGGATGTACCTGGCTCTTATGTAGGTAGAGAATTGCATCAGCTGTGAAATATCTACTGGATTGATAGAAGGATCACACCATTTTGTCAGCGACCTTGGCAACGGATTTCCTGAAACTTAACACACTATCATATAAAACAAACTGCCTATTATATTCTATCTGTTAAATTAAAAAATTTTATTTCAAAATTTTTATCCATTTATTTATTGTTATTTTTTTCCATTTTAAAAGAAAGTCATACAAACACGAGGACAAATGCTGAGTTGAATTTGACACATGACGCATACACACTCTTTGTATCCGTACCGTTGTAATATTTAATGTGTACACATAATTCGAATACGACACATTACACACTCTTTGTATCCGTACCATTGTAATATTTAATGTGTACACATAATTCGAATTCGACACATTACAAATTATTTGTACCCGTACCGTTGTAATATTTAATGTATAGAGAACCACACCATGTAAATTAAAGTTTCCTAAAAATACACATATGTAGACAGCAGCTAAAACTGAAAAAATATAATGAATAGAAACTATAATATAATATCATGGCTTTCCTTCAATCATGAGAGACAATGGATACTTGCTGTAAGGGTGGATGCATATGTAATTGTGAAGCAAAGGTTGCATAATCTTTAACCACACCTTTCATGATCGATAATACTTGATTCTAGTGGAAAAAAGAAATCCAAGATGACTGAAAGCAATACCAAGATGAAGAACACATACAGCACGTGATATTCTGAAATGGTCACCCATTTTAGTACTGACTAGGCTTAATATCACTTAACTTCATTGATCTAATGGGAACTGGTGTGTCATCGTGATTATGCCATTTATAATATAAGAATAATATCTATAATAATAATAATAATAATAATATAAGAATAATATCTATAATAATATTGTAGTACCTTTAATATACATATGTACGTGTGTCACAGTTTTTAGATTATAAATTATTCGTTTCTAAATTTTTGAGATGAGGATTGGTTATTCGTATTATTTGGATTCATCGGACTATTGTTCTCATCTTTGGTGTGATTTTCACAATGTTTCAAGCGATGTAACCTCCGACCTTCTTCAGGTGTATCTTGTCGAACTTGGGAATGTTTCTGTCAAACTTGAGAATTTGGATGGAATTTCGAGCGGAACCCTTTATTTACTTCCCGGGGGTAGTGTACTCTTGTTCCATCAGCCATGACAGGATAGAGATCCTAAGTAATTCCCAATTGTATTTTTCAGTCGTCCACACTGAGGATTGAACCTTCAATCTTCAGGAGAATATCACTTTTTACGGTTGATTTTTTCAAGTAGTCTAACCATTGTGCCACGTGTCCGCAAGGTCCGAAACATTGTGAAACTCACACTCAAGATAAGAATGGTAGTCTGATGAATCCAAATAATGTAAATTATTCGATCGGGAGATCCTATTTATTAAAAAGGGGGATAGAAAGTGATAACATGCTATGAACATTAAATTAGTAGATCGATATGCTAATTTAATGCTCGTAGTATTCTTCTTTTTAATAAATAGGATCTCCTGATCATAGAAGACACAATCTAAAATTTGGGCCAACATGAAACTAAAATATACCTCCTTGGTCTTCTGGCTAGGATCAAAGGGTATTATCTGTTCTGTCTAATGATAGTGTAATTGATGTTGTGAGCATCCATACAATAGAAATATCTCATAGACTCCTATAAAGGTATTTGAGATAAATCGTAATAATCAGATATATATTCTGACACTACATTAACCCAATTATTTGAATGTATACTTTTACAGTTTAAACAAAAGTACTACAATAATATTGCGGGGTCTCCATTCATGCTGAATATTCATAGAATGCCTAGCAGCAATATATTACATATGAAAGATGCCACTGTGGAATTTCCACAGGTCCCGAGAGTATATAAAGAGATAATATCATATGAATATAGCAATAAAAAAAATTAAAGCATGGACCTGTGACTTACCGAATAAAGTACTAGGTAAAATTCTGTTTGAAGTGAAACTCTTCTGAAGGTTGAAGGTTCAATCCTTAGTGCAGTCGATACTAGAAATACAACTGCAAATTACTTAAGACTTCTATTCAGTCATGGTTCACGTAACAGAGACATGTTAGCCAGAAAATTAAATAAAAGGTTCTGTTTAAAATTTCATGCAGATTTCCCAGTTTGACAGAAAAGATTCCTGAGCTCACCAAGATGTACCTGAAGAAGGTCGGACGTTACATTGGCTGAAACGTTACGAAAATAACACTTAAGAGGAGAATATGAATTCAAATAATACAAATAATACAAATTAGTAAATAATGATTAAATATTTTATATTTAAAAGGGAAGTAACTGTAAGTCCTTCCTTATCTCAAAAACAGCATTTTCTAAGCAAACTTATCTGCCCATGCATTCAGCCAGCTGACATTGGTACCAAGATTCAATGAACGTTCGCTCATTGACTATGGTTAATTACATCCTCATTATAAAGTAATTCTTTTTCACTTATAATTATATAATGAATAATTATATTTATCGATATATACAGAATCATTTTCATCCAATTTATTTCTTCATATTTGTGTCTTACCACTCACAAAAGAACACTTTATTTTCACAGACTTTAGACATTCTTCAATGAGTAACAAGTTCAAACTCTTATACCCTCTTCAGATTAAACCAATATAAGAATAGGCGTCGGCTATCATACATCGATTAAGTGTTAGTTGAAATTTTTTGAACGCATTTATATTTTTCTTCATTATGTTGGCTTGGAAGTTATTGAACACTCTTCGTTTATGCTGGAATCATTCTCTCATTGTTATTTAAATTACTTGGCCATGAAAAGCTTACTCTAATATGCACATATGTCACCACTAATGTTTTGTATATATAAAACTTTATAAGCATACAATTCTACAAGTTATCAAATTATCAAACATTATTATATAAATAAAATTGGAGTGAGTCATTTGAGTTTAATGTGCAGAGTTTTATTTGTGAAATAAATTTTATTTCTAACACATAACAAGACCGTTGAAGCTTAATTTTACTGGAAAAATATGAAAATAATAATCAACTTGTTGCTTCAGTAAAAAATAATGTGACTCAGAAATCACTTTTCTTTTTTCTCTTTCTTTCAATATTTATATCCTTCCCATCACAGGATGATGTGGCATAAGGCCGGAAGATGGAGAGAGTTAACCAGTGCAAGAAATGCACTCTTGCCCTTTAAAAATTGCCTGAGCATCCCTGTCAGAATTCCTTGGTGGGGACAACTCAGGCAGTTAGTAATTAGCTAACTCCTTCCCAGAAAGAAAAGGAGAGGCCTGAGAGAGTGGACCTCTTAATACTATTCAAAAAAGTACCACAGCCAAAACATAAAAAGTCAAATCTCTGTCGGACTGATTGTCGAAGAGAAATTCTCATTTGGTATGCTAAATGTAAGAAAGAAGGCAACTTTCTTCAATCTTGAAAGTATTAGATTTTTGACGTTAAATAATCTCAGTTAATTCTTTTCAACCAATTAAAATACAGATAATTCTAGGTTCATCTTTTTCTTATTGAATTCGATTTATTTATTGCATTGAAATAATTGATCATTCAGTTTCTCCTAAGTAATGAGTCCAATCCTCACAAGTAATAGTAATCTATGATTCTGACATTTCTTTAATTTTCAAACTACACACCAGGCAAAGACAGACGCATTTATGGTATAGATGGTATTTATTTGCTCCCCCACCGAGCAAATTAGGCACAAGGCCGATTTTTAATGTGAGGAGTGAAGGGAGGGGGAAGGGAAAAAGGGGACCAGCTCCCGAGAGGTGGGAAGTGGGAGCTGGTTAAAGGTCAGGCATGTGGGGTTGCCCCCACATCTGGTCTTTGCTAGTCATAGCTAGTCATAGCTTGCAGTATCTGTCGGAACAGATGGTATTTATTTGCTCCCCCACCGAGCAAATTAGGCACAAGGCCGATTTTTAATGTGAGGAGTGAAGGGAGGGGGAAGGGAAAAAGGGGACCAACTCCCGAGAGGTGGGAAATGGGAGCTGGTTAAAGGTCAGGCATGTGGGGTTGCCCCCACATCTGGTCTTTGCTAGTCATAGCTAGTCATAGCTTGCAGTATCTGCCGGGAACAGATGGTATTTATTTGCTCCCCCACCGAGCAAATTAGGCACAAGGCCGATTTTTAATGTGAGGAGTGAAGGGAGGGGGAAGGGAAAAAGGGGACCAACTCCCGAGAGGTGGGAAATGGGAGCTGGTTAAAGGTCAGGCATGTGGGGTTGCCCCCACATCTGGTCTTTGCTAGTCATAGCTAGTCATAGCTTGCAGTATCTGCCGGAACAGATGGTATTTATTTGCTCCCCCACCGAGAAAATTAGGCACAAGGCCGATTTTTAATGTGAGGAGTGAAGGGAGGGGGAAGGGAAAAAGGGGACCAGCTCCCGAGAGGTGGGAAATGGGAGCTGTTTAAAGGTCAGGCATGTGGGGTTGCCCCCACATCTGGTCTTTGCTAGTCCTAGCTAGTCATAGCTTGCAGTATCTGCCGGAACAGATACTACACTTTGATCCCAATGCATTTATGGTATAGATGCGGCAAGTTTAGACCACTTCTTCCACTTAATCCGGGTTCAGGATCATCATGTCTGCCAATATAACAATTTTACTTGGGCAATAATGAAGAATGATATAGAACAGAAAATAGTGAATGTACAGAATGAACGAATTTTGTAAGTTTATGCCTTTATGAAACCCTATCCAAGAAAGATTGTTATGATAACTACTTGCACACTTAAATCTGTTGATTCTGGTTTCTGTTGCAGTCAGACCAATGTCAACCAAAGTGGGAAAACTAGAGGGAGAGGAATGGCTGTTTTTAACTGATGATTTCGGGGACCGAGGATAAAAATCCTTAGCCGAGTTGAAGATTTGCTGTCAAAGTTTCATGGAGAGGTATTTATGCTACAGTCAATTAGCGCTAAAAAACAGAGTGCTGTAATTAATTTTAGACAGGATTTCTTACCAGCAAAAATGTATGTGGCGTTTATTGCCAGTATTTATTTAAGCCTCTGTTTAAAAGTAAAATGTCTGTTATTTTGTTTTGTTGCAAAATTTTGAATTTTGTCTTTTTTCTTTGTTGTTGAAGAAAAGGCTGTTACTATTTTTAGCACGCATGGTCGTGGCATTTTTCCAGGAATTTCATATTTTATTCGACAATGTGTTTTTGATTACAAACATGGGAGTAACGATCTTACTAACCACGACACTCCAATACTTCAGATTTAAATGTTATTTAATTCAAGTAAGAATTTTGCTATTAAACTAGAAGGGGGCTCGGCATTGCCCAGTCATAAGATATTCTTAAATATGATATTTTAATTTATGCATATTTTGTATTATTATTATTATAGAGCCAATACTCCATTGATTATTGTACCCAATATATAGTAGTGATTTCAAAAGGTAAAAAAAAATATGACTTGAGTTAGTATTCAGCTAGAAACAAAACTTAAACATATAGTGAGCTAGCCTTAGTGGTTAAGTTTGAAAAATTTGCCAGAAATGACACGGTGTCAAACAAATTCAGACTTTTAGTATAATAAGCATAGTTTGCTCTGCTGATCCTGACTCAATCAATATTCCCATTGTTTTGCTTTGTTTTTTGTTTTTTTTGTTTGTTTTTTTTTATCTAGAATTCTTTACAATTTAACGCTTCTCCAACTGGATTGATGCTGCCAATTTTTGCTTGAGACAACAACTAAATTTAATATTTGCAATTGGATAATTTTCTTTTCTTTATGATAGTTATTTTTTATTTTTTTTTTTGCTATCCTTTTTTGGATGATTTTTCTATTATAAGAATGGTTCTTCACTGAAGAGAGTTCAAGGAAGTTCAAGGAAAAATAAAATGTTTTAACTGTTAGTAATTATTAAGTACATCTGTTAACTTCAGCATGGTGTGCTGGGGGCTCGGCATTGCCCAGTCATAAGATATTCTTAAATATGATATTGTGTGACAGTGTGTGTAAATAGAATAGGTATATGTTTGTGTGTGTATGTGTTAGCATGACAGCTTTGCCAGTGAGAGTGTATGTATGAACTTATGTGTGCATGCATTCAGTGGGCAGTGTGTGTGTGCTTCACTGATCATACAGTAGTTTGTGAATTTCTCTCATCATGTGTGTGCTATCGCCGAAAGTCTTTTGACCATAAAGAATCTGGCTGGGTTATTTTATGTTGTCTTTGGAAGAAAAAATAGGAAAGCAAAAGAAAAATATGTTTAGGTTTTTATAGTATGCACAAGATTTGAGGATTGAATGTTTCTTGTACTGTGATTGAAACTGTTGAGTTTAGTTTTTGTCTAATAAAGAGTAGATGCATGCAAACAACATTCACTGCTGCTTCAAACAAAAAAACATGTGATGTTTGCCTCTCTACATATGTGTTGTCTCTGGAAGAACAATATGTGTGAAGACAGTGTGGAGACACCTAGGGATAAGAGGCCACGATTAGCATGCATCCACTGCGAGTAAAAAGTGGCTGTACACAGATGCAAACCTAAAACAGTTTGATTTTAAGTCAAGAGTCATGCTTATGCAAAATACATGCTATTGTCAGTTCAAAATTTATTATAATAAAGTAGTATTCCTGTCTTTGTCTGTTTATTTGTTCACAATTAATGATTAACATATACAAAAGGTACACCATTTCACAAATCGGTTCTACATGATTTTTATATATACTTTTTCTTCAAAAGGAATCGACATTTAAGAGGTAATCTCATTTGCATATTACATTAAAGAAAATCTGTTGTAATAATTACCTCTAAATTTTTTATGGAAATTACTAATAAAATTGTTTTAAGTATTCCATTTATAAATGTAAAGTTGATTAATTTAATTTATTTTTTGATGTAATCTAATTTAGTTTTAATTATTAGTATAACCAACATGAACTGCGTTTAACAACAGAAGAAAGTCTTCATTTAAGCTATGAGTTATTTCCCTTTGAGCTATGAGATTTTATTTCCCTGTTTGAATTTCATAGATGACTATGTTTTATGCTTCCAAAAAATTTACAAAAAATTCAAAACATAGTCAACTTTCATGAAGATCATAACAACTTAGGATATTTGGTGTATCTTAAATAGTATGTGACTAAATCCTCCACCCGGCAATTTTTTTTTTTTTTCACCTGACAATGCCGGGTATGTACAGCTAGTAGCTAAAAAAATGAGTGAGATACTTTGCTTGAAGATCAGAACATTTGTGTGTTTTGGATCGATGTTGGTTTATCTTTTGTTTTTGGACTATTGTCAGTAAAGAGATAAAAGAACCACTACTGGTGTTGTGAATGCTTTACCTGTCATTAGTATTAGAATTTGTCACCCCTCTCCCTTCTCCTCATTGATAAGTCATTACCTTGTCCTTTTAGGCGAACAGGATTTCCGGTTCCTGCTGCTTTATGGGTCATGTGAGGTAGCTTATAAAAACCCTCACATAAATGTGCCCTGCCTCTTTTTCACCCTTTTTTGATTCTAGAAGCAGGACATAGTTGAAGCTCGGTGACACTCAAGACAGCAGTTACAGAAAACCAGTCCACTTTCCTGACCTGAACTGAAGGCTATTTTGTGACAAGCCCTAGACATCAGTTACAAGTTAGTTTATCTCTGAATTCGTGCTTGGATTGCAACCAACTCCGACATAAAAAAAGCCAAAATTGAGAGACACATATGTGCAACTTGTTACTCAAAATTTCCAAGATAAGTTCTTGCAACGCATGTTTTTCACAAATCTTCTTTTCTGTACAATAAACTTTTTCTTGTATCCATTTGTTGACCTAGTAAAATTGTTTTAAATATTGTACACACTTGTCGTATTCCTTCTCACAAACCAACCATCACCAAATTTCTGTTTCAAAGCTTATCCTTGATTTGGTAACACATTTTCACGTGTGAGAATTGAACTTTTTCCGGAGTAAAATTCATCCCAATATTAGTGAAGAGAAGAAGAGAAAAAATATATAATCTGGCTTCCTGCATGAACTGGCATTCTGAATGTTCTTTCAACTATAATTTACGTGACTAAAATAGGAATTAATTAAACAGACACATCTTTCAATAGGAAAGCAAAAGAAAATGTGTGTTTGGGATTTTAGAGTATGCTCAAGATTTGTGGCTTGAATATTTCTTGTAATGCGATTGGTTGAAAGAAACTGCTGATTTGAGCTTTGATCCAATCAAGAGTCAATACAGAAAAACAACATTCACTACCGCTGTTTGTCCACTAGTAATAGTTTGGATTATGTTTGGGTACTAAAATTTCTCATTTCACTTTTTTGAGGAGGATTCAACCAGAGATAACTTCATTACTTAATTGACTACAAATATAGTTTGATTTAAAATTTTTGTCTTCTATATGGAATACCTGCATCCTGAGAGAAAGATGAAGAGAACATCTTAATTCCTGAACCATAAAAGACGCACAAAAATGTATTTATTAAAAATATGTATTATTGACAGATAAAAGGGACAGATTTAGCATGACACCGTATATGATGTCAGTCTTCCTTTCATAGTTTCTTGTGAATTATGGACCAGTGGAAAGAGACTTTTATCTAATGTAAGATCTCATTAGATGCAGATCACTGAGTTTACCTTTCACATTTTTTTCTACTCGGTGTTGTCCGGGATTTAAAATTGTAAGGTTACATTATTACTTTTGGTAGCTGATATATATTAACTCTCTTTGAAATATTGTTTTCATCAACATTACATAGCTTCTTGATATGTTGCTTAAGGGAGGAGTATAGGAATGTACTGGGACCATTTGTTTTACCCAGTGTTGTATGGGATTAACAATCATTACCAAAATAAGCTCTCTTGATATTTCGATTTTAACCATACTTTTAGCAATGGTAAGACAGCCTTACTAAAATTGCAGCAGCACATTTGATAAGTAGGTGGGGAGGATTAAGAGTAACTTTTGTTATATCGGCGTTTTCTGGGAGTAAAATTGTCATAACATAATTTCTCTTCATACTTTTGTTGTGAAGGCCTCATTACTAACATTGCAGTATTATATTTAGTAAGTGAGGTAGAGAGAGAGGGTAACAGAAAACTTTGTTCTGATCAATATTGTCAGAGAGCAATAAAATTGTCATTATCAACATTACTGTATAATGTTTGATGTGAGCATAACAGAATCCTTTGTTCTATCTGAAGTTGTCCAGAAGCAATAAATTATAGTGAAAAATAGGAAAGAGAATTTTGTGTTTAAGCTTTTATAGTCTGCACAAGATTTGAGATTGAATATTCCTTGTACTCTGATTGGTTGAAAGAAACTGCTGATTTGAGCTTTTATCCAACCGAGAGTCAATTTGTGCTGCAGTATGAGGATCTGAGATTATAGTCAGCTAACGTCTTCCCTAATTTTCTGCAAAGCACTACTGGAAGCGATGACAAGGCAAATCAGTTCCTTCACTTTTTTCTCTCACACCTATACCTCCCCTGTGCGTGTACTCTTTTTTTTTATTATATTTTCCCAATCTTTCTTTATTTAATAATCATTGAAAAAGTTTTTTCGACCTCATTTTAATTAAGAATTATTGAAATTAGTTTTATTTTTTCTAAGAATTATTGAAAACACTTTTTTGCACTCTTATAAAAAAGATGTTTTCTTTATGATAGATACGTTTTTTATGATGTTTGAAATTTTGTAATTTTGATTTCAATAATTTCATTTGTTATTTTGATTTCAATAATTTTATTTTATGCATTCATAAACATATATTTATTATATACATTCAAATAAAAAATTTGATTTTTAAAATTAAAAAAAACGTAATTTTATAATTTATTAAACATATTTCTCATAAAATTTCAAATAAGATAAAAACTTAATTTTTTAATTTTGTTATTAAAAGTACAAATAAAATCGAATTAAAGCGGTGACAAAGCAAATCAGTTCCTTCGCTTTTTTTCTCACACGTCTATATCTCCCCTGTGCATGAACTCTTTTTTTTATTTTTTTATTATGTTTTAGTGGAAATAGATTTTCGAATTGATTTTTTAATAAGAATTATAAAAAAACAGTTTTTTCAATTTCAAAGCCAACTATTTTGGGAATATTATGTATTGGATACATCTTTTTATGATGTTTGAAATTTTCTTATTTTGATTTCAATAATTTCATAACATATATTCATTATAAAATTTCAAATAAAAACTTTCATTTTTATAACTTCATAAACATATTTCTTATAAAATTTCAAATAAAATAAAAACTTTCATTTTTATAACTTCATAAACATATTTCTTATAAAATTTCAAATAAAATAAAAACTTTCATTTTTATAACTTCATAAACATATTTCTTATAAAATTTCAAATAAAATAAAAACTTTTATTTTTATAACTTCATAAACATATTTCTTATAAAATTTCAAATAAAATAAAAACTTTCATTTTTATAACTTCATAAACATATTTCTTATAAAATTTCAAATAAAAGAAAAACTTTCATTTTTATAACTTCATAAACATATTTCTTATAAAATTTCAAATAAAATAAAAACTTTCATTTTTATAACTTCATAAACATATTTCTTATAAAATTTCAAATAAAAGAAAAACTTTTATTTTTATAACTTCATAAACATATTTCTTATAAAATTTCAAATAAAAGAAAAACTTTCATTTTTATAACTTCATAAACATATTTCTTATAAAATTTCAAATAAAAGAAAAACTTTTATTTTTATAACTTCATAAACATATTTCTTATAAAATTTCAAATAAAATAAAAACTTTCATTTTTATAACTTCATAAACATATTTCTTATAAAATTTCAAATAAACGAAAAACTTTCATTTTTATAACTTCATAAACATATTTCTTATAAAATTTCAAATAAAATAAAAACTTTTATTTTTATAACTTCATAAACATATTTCTTATAAAATTTCAAATAAAATAAAAACTTTCATTTTTATAACTTCATAAACATATTTCTTATAAAATTTCAAATAAAATAAAAACTTTCATTTTTATAACTTCATAAACATATTTCTTATAAAATTTCAAATAAAATAAAAACTTTTATTTTTATAACTTCATAAACATATTTCTTATAAAATTTCAAATAAAAGAAAAACTTTTATTTTTATAACTTCATAAACATATTTCTTATAAAATTTCAAATAAAATAAAAACTTTCATTTTTATAACTTCATAAACATATTTCTTATAAAATTTCAAATAAAATAAAAACTTTCATTTTTATAACTTCATAAACATATTTCTTATAAAATTTCAAATAAAAGAAAAACTTTTATTTTTATAACTTCATAAACATATTTCTTATAAAATTTCAAATAAAAGAAAAACTTTTATTTTTATAACTTCATAAACATATTTCTTATAAAATTTCAAATAAAATAAAAACTTTCATTTTTATAACTTCATAAACATATTTCTTATAAAATTTCAAATAAACGAAAAACTTTCATTTTTATAACTTCATAAACATATTTCTTATAAAATTTCAAATAAAATAAAAACTTTTATTTTTATAACTTCATAAACATATTTCTTATAAAATTTCAAATAAAATAAAAACTTTCATTTTTATAACTTCATAAACATATTTCTTATAAAATTTCAAATAAAATAAAAACTTTCATTTTTATAACTTCATAAACATATTTCTTATAAAATTTCAAATAAAAGAAAAACTTTTATTTTTATAACTTCATAAACATATTTCTTATAAAATTTCAAATAAAAGAAAAACTTTTATTTTTATAACTTCATAAACATATTTCTTATAAAATTTCAAATAAAATAAAAACTTTCATTTTTATAACTTCATAAACATATTTCTTATAAAATTTCAAATAAAAGAAAAACTTTTATTTTTATAACTTCATAAACATATTTCTTATAAAATTTCAAATAAAAGAAAAACTTTCATTTTTATAACTTCATAAACATATTTCTTATAAAATTTCAAATAAAAGAAAAACTTTTATTTTTATAACTTCATAAACATATTTCTTATAAAATTTCAAATAAAATAAAAACTTTCATTTTTATAACTTCATAAACATATTTCTTATAAAATTTCAAATAAAATAAAAACTTTCATTTTTATAACTTCATAAACATATTTCTTATAAAATTTCAAATAAAAGAAAAACTTTTATTTTTATAACTTCATAAACATATTTCTTATAAAATTTCAAATAAAAGAAAAACTTTTATTTTTATAACTTCATAAACATATTTCTTATAAAATTTCAAATAAAATAAAAACTTTCATTTTTATAACTTCATAAACATATTTCTTATAAAATTTCAAATAAAAGAAAAACTTTTATTTTTATAACTTCATAAACATATTTCTTATAAAATTTCAAATAAAATAAAAACTTTCATTTTTATAACTTCATAAACATATTTCTTATAAAATTTCAAATAAAAGAAAAACTTTTATTTTTATAACTTCATAAACATATTTCTTATAAAATTTCAAATAAAAGAAAAACTTTCATTTTTATAACTTCATAAACATATTTCTTATAAAATTTCAAATAAAAGAAAAACTTTTATTTTTATAACTTCATAAACATATTTCTTATAAAATTTCAAATAAAAGAAAAACTTTCATTTTTATAACTTCATAAACATATTTCTTATAAAATTTCAAATAAAATAAAAACTTTCATTTTCAAAATTTTGTTACTAAAAGTACAAATAAAGACTAATTGTGTTATTTTTATCTTTTTATCATTTTGTTAATTTTTGTTGTACATTTTTCAATAATGCTCTTTTCATGTATTTTATTTAAATTGCTTCAAAATACAAATGCTGAATAACAAAACAAGCAAAGGAACTGATTTGCCTTCTGGTAATACTCCGCAGAAAATTAGGGAAGACGTTAGCTGACTATAACCAAATGTGGTCACATATCTATGATTTAAACTACAATTATAATGATGCATATGTAATAAGCACAATTCTTCATTCCAATTATAATATCAAACAACTTATGTTTCTGAACTTTTCAGATGAAGATTGATCATTTGTATTATTTGGACTATTCGGACTACTGGTCTCATGTTGCATATTATTCCCATGATGTTTTAACTTCCAACCTCCTTCACGTGCATCTTGTAAACTTATGGATCTTTCTATCAAACTTGGGAATCTGTATGGAATTTTGAACAGACCCTTTTATTTAATCTATAAAGGTAGCTTGCTCTTTTTTTCATCAGCCATGAAACCTTAAGTAATTCATAATTGTATTCTTAGTATCGCCAGTGGACCATGTAGACTCATGGCATAATGGATACAGTATTTGGGAAAAGTCAGTTGTAAGTGACACTCTCCTAAATGTTGAAGGTTCAATCCTCAGTGTGGGCAATAATGAGAATACAATTCCGAATCATTTGGAATTCTAACTGTTCATGGCTGACGGAACAAGAACATACTAACACTGCGGATTAAATAAAAGATTCCATTTGAAATTCTGTGCAGATTCCCAAGTTCAACAGAAAGATTACCAACTTGATATCATTGAAGAAGGTTAGAGAATAACACTCAAGATGAAAATATTAATGTGAATAATTCAAATAAGAACTTGAAAACTGAAGAATAAATATAATATACTCACTCTTTATAAAATAGTTAAAATGAACGAGATATATATATATATATATATATATATATATATATATTGTTCATTTTAACTATTTTAATAAAGAGTGAGTATATCATATTTATTCTTCAGTTTTCAAGTTCTTATTTGAATTATTCACATTAATATTAATATTCACATATGAATGAAAACAAAGGAATGTAGTGTTTACCTGATATACACAATGGTAAACTTCAAACTAATATAAATAACAGTATTTATATATCGAAAATTTAATCCCAATCGAATTAAAAAAGCTCAATACGCAATAGAGAGTAGAGCTTTTTATACGAGAAAGAAAATTAAAACTGTAAGTTGAACTTTACAATCAAAATTTATTGTTCGACTGAATACTCCAAAAAACAATTTACAAAGTCCTTATTCTGCGGAGTTTCAAAGAATGCTATTCTTATTATTCTTTTCATCAGAGGACATAAAGAAATCAGCAAATTATATTTGTAGAAATGCTGGAATTTGCTAGTTAAGGTATTAAGTGAAACCGCAATTTATTGTAGTTATAAATTGCCCAATAAAAAAGTGAAAAAATGTTGGATATGTAAAAAACTAATATAAAAACAAACACCGCGCATAATATTTCAGCTTGAATGAAACTCCTCTAGAGTTTATCCAAAATGCAAAATAGTTCTTTAGATAGAATGTATTCCAAGATAAATCCAGCGTGACGATGCATATAATCCAATTGGAAAGTTTTCAAAAATTCGATTGGAAAGTTTACAAAACAGCTGAAATAATGAAAATTGTTTTTTTTCCAGGCAGTGCAGTAGTCCAAAGAGAAGTCTTGTTAACGAGCATCTCTCCCCCCCCCTTCTCTCTGGCTTTCTTACTCTTTCTATTTTCTCTCTCTGTGTCTCTATAAGAGAATGGAGAAGGAGAGAGGGAGAGAGAGAGAGGGAGAGAGAGAGAGAGAGAGAGAGAGAGAGAGAGAGGTGAGTAAACGTGGAGGTAGACACGTTTACCAGAACCAAAGGTCAGCTGACCAAATTACGTATGTGTGACGTGGTTGGCTAGATCTGAGAGATTTGATTTGAGCTTTGAAGAAGACGGACGTTTTTCCGTGGTCTCTCCCCCTCTTAACTGGGGAGGGGGGAGACTAACGCTGACGTGTGTGAAGAAGAGCCCGCACAAGCGATTTCACTTCCACTTCTGCAGAACCTCTGGGGAAAGTGAAATAAAAAACTATAAAACCATTTCATCGTCTTGGAGTGATAAATCTTCGTCAAACAGGTATCAAGTCTCCCTCCAGGATGAGAAATTTCCAGATTGTTCGTTTTGAAGAAGCAGAGGTAGGTTCAGAAATTACATGTCACACACACGATTCCCTTTATGATAATCAAACACACAACCATTTATATTAGAGACAATCACACGGAATCTTTGATGTTATATAGTGTATACACCCAAACGTAAAAAGTGCCCCTAAATGAAGAACTCTATATAACATATTCAAATGTAACGAAAGCTCAATTTGGTCCCCCTCAAGGATAACCTCGATGATAACGAATATATAACATATTCAATTTGGTGCTCGTCGACCAGTCGCATCACCGATGCGATAATCGAACCTGTGTTTAAGAAAATACAACGTGGAAGCATGGAGATTTAGTGTCAAGAAAAAAGAAATAGACTAAAAAAAAGAAAAAAAAAAGGACAAGAAAAACAATAAAATGCATGGAAAAAAAAAGAAAAAGAAAGAACAGTAAAAAAAATACAAATCAACACACACACAACGTAGGGTCCATTACAACACTAGGCGAATTAGAAAAATAATTAAGAAAAAAAAAAGAAAAGCAATACACACATACAACCTTTTCACGAAGAAAGAAAAGGAAGACATACAGACACACAGATGTAAAACTTTATATATAGAAAATAGTTAAAAAAAAATGTTTATCCTATTGGGAATTAGCTCGTTATGAACGAAGAAAAATATCACTTAATGTCAAAATTAGAAGGGATAAACAAAGAATGGCCTTATTTTGTAAATTTTTAACAACAGCCAGTGAGAAAACCAAAAAGAAAAAAAAAGAAATAGAACATATGACTGTAACGAGCCTTTACCAAAAAGATAAACATGTCAATCACAAATATGTTGTTATGAATATTTTGTGTCATTTTTAAACTGTGAACTAAGCGTAACTTTTAAGGAAAAACAATATGTACTTTTGATGAAAAACAATGGATAGGTTCTGAAATGTGATTTTTTTTCCTTTTTTTCACTAATTGTACGATTTTATTTCTTAGGAATTTTTTTTTCTGACATGGACAATTTTAGTTCCATCGAGTTGTCTGAGACTTTATAAGTGAGTCGTTTTATTTTATTTTAGAAACGACTGTATTTTAATTGTAAATGTCTAGGTATTTTTTTGTAAACGACTGTGATTTTTCTTTAATTTTGAATACTGTGGAATGGTAAAAGATGATGCACTATGCAGCCGACCTAGTTGCTGACGTGGACAAAATTTTGTTGTTTGGATTTTTGTTAGTGAGATGGGACTTTGTGATTGCTTATAGGATATTTTTGTATTTTTTAATTTATTATTTTTATGTAATTGATGTGTTGTCAAACGGTATTGGCAGAATTTTCTTGTTCTTTGACATGTATTTTTTTTTCGCAGAATGGGGAGGTGAAATCTTTGCTTGTGGGGTCTATTGAAAGAATGATTAATAAAAGAAAGAACGTGTTGTTAATTAATTAATTAATAATCATTATAGTAATAATAAAATTGGAAAAAAGAGAAAGAAATAAGATTTAAACAGTGTAATAAATGATTTAAAAAAAAAGTTTCAGAAGAGTAAAAGGTTCAGTCGGTATTAATTTTAATTTTCGAAAAGTAGAATAAATGTTCTATTCGACATGAGTGACGTTTTGACCACATAAGTAAGAAAAAAAAAAGAGATAAATATAGGGTTAAATAAACTATATGAAGAAATGAAAGAAAAAAGTGGGGCGTGAATGGAATTTAATTTCTGTGGCAAGCATGTTAGAATTTTGGAGAGGTGTTGAATTACATGGGTAGTTATTAATTTCATTATTCTCAGGAAATGATTCGAATTTTATTTTTTTTATCGTGATTTCTGTTGATTTCGAGTAGAATCAACATGGAGCAAGTTTGAGTACTTCATGTGTGGAAATCCAATGTTTTCCGTGAAGCTATGTGTCTTCAAGGCAGGTTGCGCTTACCGACTTTGGAAAAAAAAAATAAAGTTTTTTCTGACATAGCAGTAAACGGAATGTATTCTGTCCAGCGTGAGCGGATCTAGTTGTAATCAACTTCAGAGAGCAAATGAAATGCCCTCTGACATGGCGTAAGGGGCAGAGGGGGTGCAATGGCTGACGTGGCCATTATGTTACGAATCG
Organism: Euprymna scolopes; assembly: GCF_053919585.1. Lineage (NCBI taxonomy): Eukaryota > Metazoa > Mollusca > Cephalopoda > Sepiida > Sepiolidae > Euprymna > Euprymna scolopes. The sequence continues at coordinate 18,907,160 of NC_136521.1, read as the reverse complement.
CTCAAGAGAAGATGAATGAAATATGTATGCAAGTACTTAGGAAAATAAAATGTTACCCTATTGTGAATTAAAGGTACCAAAAGTGTAAAAAAAAAAAAAAAAAAAAAAAACCATGTTGGGTGAATTTAATTGGTATTATTAAATTAAATTATTTTGGAATAGATTTGGTTGGTTTAGTTATATTTTAGGGACGTTTAGCGCGTAGTTGCATTTTTTTCATGAGAATTACAAGGCGATTAGGCTGTAGAAAGCAGTTTTTTCTGTTGTTTTATTTTTTTTATAAGCCACGGTATTGTCACAAATTAGAAAAATTGGCAGGGGAAATACTATTTTAGAGTAATGAGTACCCTGTTAAAACAATACTAGTGGTTCCAGTGAGTTGGAAGATGCCACGTAGGCCCAAGCAACGGCAATAAGTCTTGTCCAACAAAAGTCTGGCGTGCGAGGTCGCGATAATTCCTCAGGGTACGGAGCGACTGGACAGTCGGTACCAAGCCTAATCACGGGGAGATAGAAGAAAGGGAAAGATGCAGATTACGTAAGGGACAAGATAGAGCCTTATTATTTTTTTATTTTTTTTAGAGGAATGTGTGAGGGATATCTGGGTTGGAATCTTGGGACTTGCTGGGAATGCGGAAAAATCACAAAGGGAAAGCTACTTAGTTAGAAATCGATGCGCAAGTAAGCTTTGGCGCATTAGTTAGGGAGTGAAGATTCCGTATCTTGTCGGGTTCCAGGAACTCAAACAGGCTCCGAGTGAATCAGTGTGAAGGCGTATCTTGGCTTAGACCAACCAAGGGAGTTAGTAGAAGAGCTTTGTGAAGTCCCAAAGTAGTAGATAGAATAGAACAAAGCTCCAGTAATAGGACCACTCAGAGAAAGACGTCAGGGCATTACAGTAAAGGAAAAAAAACTGGGACTTAGGCCTATGCTGAAAGTCGAGAATGCGAGTGGGATGGTTGGGTTGGTAGAGCATCAGACTTTTAATCTGAGGGTCTGGGGTTCGAGTCCCCATGCGATAAAGCTACCACCAACATGGAGCATCCGACGTTCTGGTCGTAATTGCGATATGCTGGCCCCATTTCGAAAAAGTGATCGAAAATGGAGTCTCCATTTGTTTGGCCAAGTGGTCCAAATAAAGAGCAGAGTCAGTGGAAAATATCCAACAATGCGACCACCTAGACAAGATGTATATCTGCAAAGTTGTATCTTTGTCTAACTTGGAAGCAAGTTAATGTCGAGGAGAGACTTTCGAGAAGCAGCAGAAGGGTTGATAGTGTAGTAGAAGAGTACTGGTGCCTGATCTTTCTTGGAAAAGGGGTGAGTCCGGAAAGTGAAAAAATAAAGATGTACTTCGGACATAATTATTTTTTTTAGTTAGTTAGTTATTAAAAATGTATGGCTTGCCATACATTTTGATAAAAAAGGGGTGGAGGAATGTTAACGAGCATCTCTCCCCCCCCCCCTCTCTCTGGCTTTCTTACTCTTTCTATTTTCTCTCTCTGTGTCTCTATAAGAGAATGGAGAAGGAGAGAGGGAGAGAGAGAGGGGGAGAGAGAGAGAGAGAGAGAGAGAGAGAGAGAGAGAGGTGAGTAAACGTGGAGGTAGACACGTTTACCAGAACCAAAGGTCAGCTGACCAAATTACGTATGTGTGACGTGGTTGGCTAGATCTGAAAGATTTGATTTGAGCTTTGAAGAAGACGGACGTTTTTCCGTGGTCTCCCCCCTCTTAACTGGGGAGGGGGGAGACTAACGCTGACGTGTGTGAAGAAGAGCCCGCACAAGCGATTTCACTTCCACTTCTGCAGAACCTCTGGGGAAAGTGAAATAAAAAACTATAAAACCATTTCATCGTCTTGGAGTGATAAATCTTCGTCAAACAGGTATCAAGTCTCCCTCCAGGATGAGAAATTTCCAGATTGTTCGTTTTGAAGAAGCAGAGGTAGGTTCAGAAATTACATGTCACACACACGATTCCCTTTATGATAATCAAACACACAACCATTTATATTAGAGACAATCACACGGAATCTTTGATGTTATATAGTGTATACACCCAAACGTAAAAAGTGCCCCTAAATGAAGAACTCTATATAACATATTCAAATGTAACGAAAGCTCAATTTGGTCCCCCTCAAGGATAACCTCGATGATAACGAATATATAACAGTCTGTCCCTAATCAAAAGGGATCTAATAGTAAGAAAAGACAAATCCAAAATGAGAACCTTCATCCTTGGCTTAAAAAGAAAAAGTGATTTTAAGCGGGGGAGGGCGGACATGAAAGCTCGTATTACTGTGACCGGAAATTGTCTAGACAGAATGAAACAGATCTTTCTATAAAGAAATTCGATGTCATTATTAAAAGCAAAAGTGTAGGATTGATGATTATAATTTTTTAAGTGTTGCAGAATCACAGTTTATTAAGGCTGTGGGCATGACACACAAAATAACACACACACTATCGTATTAATATATAGATTCGTATGATAAAGTTATCTCCCTTATACTATATAATTAACCAGAATTCAGAGAATAAATAAAATAAAACTTAAAATAAAAAGATAATTATGTATGCGCATAAAAATTTTAAATATTAATACTGACTTTAAATTATTATATTTAAAGGATAACAGTGTTATTTTAAACAAAATAAAATAATTAATTTTGATTTCTAATCCATTCTAATTTCTGCTGAATTTCTCTAATTTACAATGGCATCATGAACTTGTACAAAGCCAACCAACCGCCTTTATTTCCCAGACAATGGTCATTGGTTGGCTCTGGGCAAGTTCATGATTTCCAATCATTTGAACACTATTGAATGCCTTAACACTGTGCCTGTTTTTGGCATTTATAGTTGTTAATTTTCCTTAATTCTTGTGGCAGTTGATGGTTGCCTAGAGGTAACATCCTAGAAAATGGAGTTAAAGGTGTTTATTAGCTGGATTTGAATCTCCAGACCATTAGCAATTATCACTCTCTGCACTGATGATTGCAAAAGCATGAAACTAGTATCCATAGGTAGAAAAATTTAATAAACAGTTGAAAAGACAATATATATATTTATTTTTATTATTTTTATATGTGTGTGTGTGTGTGTGTGTGTGTGTGTGTGTGTGTGTGTGTGTGTGCAGTCAGCACCAACCCTATTCAGGGTTTAACCGGCTTCCTCCGATGGAGTATGAAATTCACAAGCGGTCCCCAATTGCATGTATATCCCCGTTAGGTTTTTGCAACTTTTTGCAAAGAGGGGTTCAACGTCCTCCTACATACAGCACCTGGACTTCCCAAATTGGTCACCCATTTTAGTAATGACCAGGCTCAACGTTGCTTAACTTCGGTGATCTGATGGGAACCGGTGTGTCAATGTGATTATACCATATATATATATATATATATATATATATATATATATATATATATATATAACTACTTAATTTACTCACATAAAATTAATATACGAAAGTATAGATTTATGCATAAACTTTAAGTATTTACTTCAAAAGTGCTCCATACGTAGGTAGAGCTAGTTAGTAAGTTATAAAATGTATATGGCGATTAAGCTACACTGAATATTCCGTGTTTCATCCACTCTAGGATTCTTCAGGCTTATGCACAAATTCTGTGGTTGTTTGTCGTTTTTATATACTCATCTTCTATTGAAATTTTAGTTAGCCAATCAGCTTTCCTGCTCTGTTTCCGCAACTGTATCAACATGTAGAAATTTAAAAGTAATATGAACATGGCCCAATTTAGATCCCCTTATAAATCTGGCCCCTATCACAATATTCATATATGTCTCAGTGGCAATATATCTTCTTTAGAGTGAATGAAAGTAAAAAAAAAATTCCATTGGAAATTGATTAAATTCTATCGATAGCATTATTGCGGGTGTTACACTGCAAACGATTGAAGTAAAAACAATGTCAAAACATTTTGCATTTTTTATTGCATTTTTTGTCTGGCATGAAAAGTAAATTCAAACAATTTTTTTGGTTAAAAATTGTTTGAATTTTGCAGAATTTGTTTGATCTTGGGATTATTTTGGTGCTAACGCAGGTCTGATTCTCTTAGCACATTTTATTCTCTTTGGTGTCTACTTTTTCAGCTGTTGTTCAATTTTCCGCCCAAACAAATCAGTAAATATTGGTGAAGGTAGTGAGATATTTGGAATTGGTTGCGATTTTATAGAAGGGTAAGTTTTGTAGCTCTTGTGTGGCAGAATATTCCCTTCAAATATAAATTAAATAACATGATTAATCGAAATATGTAACGTTTATTTCAGTTTTATTAAAATTTGCTGCAGTAATTCTTGCAACAGCAGAGATGTGAAATTTCAGTTAAGGATGTTGCAAACCTTCACATGGTCCCTCCTGTAAGTAATTTCTTTCTTTCTAGAAAAAAATCTAATTAGAAAGATATCAGGGAAATGAATACCAACAATAATCATCTGGTCCATACAAAATGAAAGAACAACAACTGCAAGGAGGTGATGCTGACTAAGTGGTTAATTACACAAATTGATAATCTGGGTGTGGCAAGTTCGAACCCAGTTTGTTGCACATAGGAACGTTGGCAATCTTCATGTGGTCTCTCCTATACATATCCAATATCTTTCTAGAAAGAATTCTTAATAGAAAGATATTAGGGAAATGAATGCCAACAAAATTATTATCATGAATAATGCTCAATAACTACAACAATAACAGCAGCAGAAACTACAACAATAGCAACAACAACAGCAACAACAACAGCAACAACAACAACAACAACAATAACAACAACAGCAACAACAACAACAATAGCAATAACAACAATAGCAACAACAACAACAATAGCAACAACAACAGCAATAGCAACAGAAACAACAACAACAATAACAACAACAGCAACAACAATAGCAACAACAACAACAACAATAGCAACAACAATTGCAATAGCAACAGAAACAACAACAACAACAGCAACAACAACAGCCACAACAGTGCAGAAAAGTGATTTCTAAATCATTCAATATTTGCTTGGCTTAAATGATCCATACAAAATGGATCAAATACTCAATTTCGATTGGTTTAGTCAACCCGAAACAATCTCTTTATGAGCCACAGTTAATGAATCTTACTTAACAACGCACTTTCCACACAAATGAGCCAACAAAAAAGTCAAGTTGCCTCATGAACACTTATTATTCTACACACCCAACATACTCCTTATTGGTGTACAAACGATACTAACCTTTAGCTTCTGACTATTGGGATTATTATGTTAACTTGACTTTCTAAAATGCTGATATCTCTGAACATAGACTTACTGCCTAATTATATGAATTCAGCCAATCTAACTCGATGTTTACTATCTGCATATATACAACTATAATAATATTCTCCTCTTATGGACGCATGATAACACTCTTTTCTTGATTTTGGGACTTTTAATATAATACTTCCTTCATCAAGACACATGGACATTAAATAACTTAGTAACTAACTCCAACCTACACATATCCCCTAACCTTAACTCCAACCTGCTCATATCCCCTAACCCTAACTCTAACCCTAACTCTAACCCTGACTCTAACTTACATATATCAATTAGGATCGGTCACCTATTCATAAATCTTACTTAGAGAATCACATGCATGCTTTCCATGCAATGAGTCAGCGAAAAGATCAAGTTGCCTCATGGCGTTCATCACTCTGAGACAACTAACATACTCCTTATTAGTGTGTTATTGGAATCGGCATGTGGACTTGACTTTGACTTTTTTTACATGGGGGGGGGGAAGAGATCATCACTTATCAAGGTCCGGAAGCCATTCGAGGATAAGGGTTATTAAGTGTACAGTAGTCAATGGAATAATATCGTAGTAATCATTAGTAATGGAAATTTGATAAATTAGATTACTTAAAGAGATGGTTGATCAAGAATTTGTTTATGTTAGACTTGAAGACAACCAAATTGTAGTCAGCTGGGAAACAGGCAAACAGAAGAGAGTTCTACAGGTGTGCAGTTCTAAAAAAGACTCTTTGTTCATGGAATCTGTGTTTTGGTTTAGGCACAGATAAAGAGTGGGGAAAATTATTGGCAGTGGTTTCAGCTAGATGAGTGTTTTTCATGAAAGATTGGCGAGGGGGAAGCAGAGATTGGAGCTCAAACGAGCACTTGCCATGGAAATAACGATAAAACAATGACAGTCTTGCAACATCTCTTCTGTGGGAAAGAGGTTGCAGGGAAGAGAAAAGGGCATCCCCCACTAAACTACTAGCTAGTCTATTTTGAACTCTGTCAAGGCAGGACAAGCTGCTTCTAGCAGCTCCTGCCCAGATGTGGCAGCAGTACTCCATCCTTGGATGTACCTATAGGTAGGTATAGGTATAGGTAGAGAATTGCATCAGGAGTAAGATATCTACTGGAGCGGTAAAAGGATCCCACCATTTTTTCAGTGACCTTACCAACAGATTTGATGTATGTATTCCATTTCAGATGAGGAGTAAAGGTCAAACCCAGAAGCTTGAAAACATGGAGCCTCCCCAAGACGAGAGCCATCCATTTCAATTGATGCCAGATGGGGATCAGAGCGTTGATGATGTAAAGATAGAAGCTTGGTTTTTAGATGCATTAAAAGTAACCAGCCACCTCTTCCCCGATTGTACCATGCATTCAAGATCAGAGGAGAGAGAATCAGAGAGAACTTGGTCATTTACGGTTTTTGATGTGTTGCTTTCTAAGATGTTGATATCTCTAAATATGGACTTACTTTCTAATAATGTGAATTCAGCCAATCTAACTCGATATTCTTATCTGCATATGTACGGCTAAAATAAAATTCTCCTTTTATGGATTAATGATAATATTTTCGTCATCTGGACTTTGAGATTTTGAATATAACACTTTCTCTGTCAAGTCACATTAATGACTAACTCCAAACTCTTTATCTGTGATACAAATGAGATTATTATGAAACCATTGCACATGTTCCTATAGTGTCAATAATTTGTAAATCTTAAGGTTTATATTTTTAGAATAATTATTTTGTTGGGGTGGAGAGTTGGATTTAGTCTTTAGTTGCAGTCTGTAAAAACGAATTGTAGATTGATAACACCACCCCTGCCCTTTCTCCCTATGTACTGCTTAGTTGTATCCCAATAACCAAAGGAAATAATCAGTCCACAATCATAATTTTTGCTTATTTTTTATGCCAATATTTTCTTATTAAGCTTTTTAAAGACGTTTTGCAACCCAATAACTGAAAAATATTGTGTTTAGTTTATTTGGCTACTCTTCAGAGACGATCAAATATTAATAAATAAAAAAAAACGTGCTTAAAGAAGATGAAAGGAATGGCAAGTAAAAAAACATGAAAAACTCACTTTAAATATGATAATCAGAAAAGATTCCTACCCCTCCAAAAACAATATCTAATACCACATTGGAAAGTTCTTTATATATATATATATATATATATATATATATATATATATATATATATATATATATATATATATATATATATAAAGAACTTTCCATATATATATATACAGTAATCATGCAGTAGATAAGAAAAGTTTACTAGACAAAAGCAAATGTAAACCTCAATATATTTATATTAATCCCAACCAAAAACTCAATACAACAACAATAGGAAGTAGAGCTTATTTTGCAGCATGGAAGGATCAAGGCTGGCTTTTTCCTGTTTTTGACTCGTACCTGATATCCCATGTTATTCAGGGCCTTTCAACGATGGATCTAATTTATTTGAACTACTTCGTATTATTCATCTTACCCATATTGGATTGGAATACTTCCAAACTTGATCCTTAATGTCGTTTCATATAATGTCGTTTCATACACCAGCAAATTTTTGTTTTTCATTTTTATTCATTTTTATAAACAATTTACAGATATATTTTTTTCATATAATGTTGTTTCATACACCAGCAAATTTTTGTTTTTCATTTTTATTCATTTTTATAAACAATTTACAGATATATTTTTTTCATATAATGTCGCTTCATACACCAGCAAATTTTTGTTTTTCATTTTTATTCATTTTTATAAACAATTTACAGATATATTTTTTTCATATAATGTCGTTTCATACACCAGCAAATTTTTGTTTTTCATTTTTATTCATTTTTATAAACAATTTACAGATATATTTGTTTCATATAATGTCGTTTCATACACCAGCAAATTTTTGTTTTTCATTTTTATTCATTTTTATAAACAATTTACAGATATATTTTTTTCATATAATGTCGTTTCATACACCAGCAAATTTTTGTTTTTCATTTTTATTCATTTTTATAAACAATTTACAGATATATTTTTTTCATATAATGTCGTTTCATACACCAGCAAATTTTTAGCTTTGCTATATGTATAAATTTCCTCTGATGAGAAGAATTTTGCATTCTTTGAAACTCCATAGAATAAGGATTTATTCATCATCTTTGAGGCATTCTGGCGAAAAATAAATTTTACATGTAAATGTTTGCTTACAGTTTTCATTAATGCTTCTTCTCTTATATATATATATATATATATATATATATATATATATATATATATATATATATATATAGTAGAAATGGTAATTAATAAAAACCTGAAGAAAGTGCTCAATACTGTTGTAGAGCAAATATGCGTTTTATTTTTTATTACCGTATTTTTCAGTTAAGTTACATTATTGTTTCGGCTACACGACCGCTTTTTGGCCGTCATGTAGCTTCCTCAGACTTTTACAGAAACAGATTTCTGTAAAAGTCTGAGGAAGCTACATGACGGCCAAAAAGTGGTCGTGTAGCCGAAACAATAATGTAACTTAACTGAAAAATACGGTAATAAAAAATAAAACGTATATATATATGTGTGTGTGTGTGTGTGTGTGTGTGTGTGTGTGTGCGTGTGTGTCTCAGCAAATAGCACACATATGACAAGAGATGAACTACTAAACATAGCGACTTATATGCTAAACAAACACATACACCTAAGTTTATGCCTACACTATCACACTGGCAAACCAGGCAGCTAATACACAGACACACATCTTTATGCCTATCCCATTTACACGCAACCAAAACAAACACATGTAGTCGGTTTCTACATACAGATAAACACTTTTCTTTCTCCTAGAACTTTACCCGGACTCGTTGAACATTTGTATTCATTTAACTATTTATTTTATTGTCTTAACATGTTGCCAATATGAAATAAAGTTGATCAATTATAAAAAAAAAAAATTGTCATTTTATAACGTTTTTTGTGTTATGTGCAATTCTCTTTCACAACTCTTACATTTTCCTCTATTCTCTTTTCTTCTCTTCTATTGTACCCAGCAAGTGTACCCTTCTTTCTTTGTCATTTAGAATTGTAGAAATAGACCTGCATGGCAGGATATGGAGTCATGGGAGGAAGTATGTAGCAGAAAAGCTGAAAAGTTCCTGCTTTTAGAAAATTAAGCATCGGAGTGATCAGACGTACTTTTGGAAGATATGGAAGAGAAAAGATGCAGTTTACTATGATGTACTTACTACAAATTAGTGTAAGAAGCAAACTAGAGCCGAGAGCAATTAATGGAGTTAGTTGTTGTTCTTTTTTAATTGTTTCCATTGTTCTAGTTTCCAAACGAAAAAATTAGCAACATCTTTAAAACTGCTATTTTTATTCATCAGGGTACTATTCTTGCAGGCTACATTCACATTTGTATATAAATTATCACCTTTCACATCTTTTTTAACAAATGAGATTTTATCAGTAGATCTTCCTTCTTTTGTATTTCTAAGCAATTTCTTATGTAGTGATTAGGATGTGATTCGGTTGGTTAAAATAGACACATAAAAATATATTAGACAATGCATAACCTTTTGCATGTCCCCAGCTTTCCAAGTCAATATGCAAATTGATCAGTTCTTGTAGAAAAATCAATGTAGACATATGTGATAACCTCATGATAATGAGAAGCACGAATAAAGATGAGACTAATAAACCTGGACTCAATTACATTTCTACTTTAATACATGTCTGCCGAACCAATTTGCTTTACATTGCTGTATTCCTATGTTCCTGTTTTGTTTAACAAGATTGTTGCATAAGGTTGATTTCATTGTATGGATGTTAGTATTTCTAAATGAACTTCTACATTTTTGGTGAACTTTTTTTTTCATCTCAAGTTAGGTCAAATATATAATGACATGGCTGTTTGCACAAAATGGTTATCTCCAGTCTCCTACAAGAAACTCATAACACCAATCAATCAACCAACTACTCTACAAATTTATACTAAATCTGATCCCTATCACTGTAGTTCCTTATGCTTCAGTGGCATAGGAGGAACCAAAAATGAAACAAAAAAATTAAATTTAAAAAAATAGTATGAATAAGTATTTAAAGATATTAATAACTTACGAAAACTAAAACCCTGGACTCAGTTACATTTATATAATACATGCCTGCTGAACCAACTTGCCTTGTTGCATATATTGGTATGTTCATGTTCTGTTTAATGAAACTGTTAAATAAAGTTGATTTCATTGTAAAGAAAATGTTGATATTCTTGCGTGAACCTCTACAATTTTCGGTGAATCTTTTTCTTCTTCATTTCAAGAAAACCAAGACACGGTTATCTCTACAAAATGGTTAATTCCAGTTTCTGAAATTCAACTCACACTAACAACTGTACAAATGTAAGGCCTACGACAGATACTCTTATAGTTTCATATATAATTATTATCAGTTTTTTTTTTAAATATATTTCTTGCATATAAATAAAAGAAAAACAAAACGAGAAATGAAAAATAAATCAGGATTTATTTATGCTTACAAATAATGCATCAAAGTATGTAGACATGTCAGGGTTTCCTAATATGTGAAGATTTGAAAGGTAGACTAACCAAAGAGACATGTTGATAGAACTAATCTGGAAGAGAGGAATGCCTCAAAGGCACTTCAACAGAACTATTCCGATGAAAACAGACTTCATATCACAGAAATAGAAGCTGTGGACAAACGATGTTGTCGGTTTAGGGATTCAACCAAAAGAAAGGAAAACGAGCGAGAAATTTGATAGTCAGAAAAGAGAGAAAAAGGTAAATGGACTTTTGAGTCATCTTCCTTCTCCTTCTCCTTCGGTTTCATATTTACCATGCTGCAAGTGATCCAGACTCTAGGGTGAGCAACATCAGGTAACATTTCACGCTTGCTTTCCTTGTGTCCGATCCAAAGGGTTGATAACTTCATACGCACTTAAGCCAGGTCTTCCTTGATCTTCTATGTACCCTCATTTCTGAGGTATCTATACGTGTCATTGAGTGGTTATGCCTATTATATTCATGATAAAGTGGCTAAACTCACCAATGCTTGAGCATCATGTATTAGAAACAGCAGCCCTGACATATATAACATTGACCTTTTTTTTTATCTTGGAATGAGTTCCTCAGTTCACTCAATAATTTCAGTTATGCAACTTGTTTATGCTTACTTCAAGGCATCTTCAGACAACAATTTTTCAAATCAGAAGACTCTTCAAAGTATTTCTCCAAACTAATTTCGCCCATCCAGGAATATCTCGGAAGAGTGAGAGGGTACATAAGAGCAATTCATAAAGGGTACAATTATTCGCAGAGAGTTTCAATCATCGTTTAAAGTTTAAAGTTGTTCTGGATGTTAGCATCCTAGTTAGGAGTTGGATTCTTTAGGGAGGAAGGACTCTTCTCTACAGCCTGCATCCAAAGGAGAAACGCTGAAGGATTCTGTTCAACATGATGGACATTTATTCCGTCTTCTTTTTCATCCATTTTCTATGGTTTTTATCTAGAATAGAAAATGTAGGTAATTATTCATTATGTTTCTTTTTGAGATAAGGATTGATGATTTAGATTATTTGGACTACTGTTCTCATCTTGGATTTTATTCTCAAAACATTTCAACCGATGTAACCTCCGACCTTTTTCAAGTGTAATTTTTGTAACTCAATAATCTATGTCGAAATCTGTATGAAATTTTAAACAGAACCTTTCACTCAAAATGAGGATTGAACCTTCAACCTCTAGAAGACTATCACTTAAAACTGATTATTACTTAATCATTGCCCCACAAGCAATATAAAGAACACAATTACGAACTACATCAGACTAATGGAACAAGAGCAGGCTTAACCCATGGATTAAATAAAAGGTTTCGTTCGGAATTCCGAACATATTTTTGAGGTTGACATACTGATTGCCAAATTCGATGAGACACACCTGAAGAAAGCCAAAAATTACATTGGATGAAGCATTGTGCGAATAACATCCAAGATAAGGGCATAATAAATCTGCATAATCCAAATAATACAACTATTTATCACACATCAGAAATAGACGTCAAGGTATTCACTCTGTTTTAACACTTGATTTCAAGGGAGGTAAGCGCTGTTTTAGATACTAGCAGTCTTCATCCCATGTTTTTATGTATGATGTCCCCTGATGCAGCAGTGAAATTCCAAAGCTTCCAGTTTTTACCACTTCTGTTTCTATGCAAATTAGAACATTAGATGGTAACGTGACATTTTCATAACACAAAAGGTTAGACAAACAGTTTTACATGTCATTTCCAACAAATGCATACTCGTTGTAGTTGTGCAGTTTTGCCAGTAAGAGATCAAGAAACACAAATCAATAAATGAAAGTCTTTTTTTACATACGTGTATGATCTTGTATTCATTCTTTGCTTGTCGTTGTTTCATGCGTGCTATTTCTGACAGTATACATTCACATAAGACCCTCAGTGTAATCACGCTGGTGTTTGCTCAGAGATGTACCAGTGATCTCCTTTCACATTGTGTTCTGCAATCCTGAACGTGCTGCCTTAGAATTGTGTGAATGAACATGTACCACTGCCACATTTTCGGGGTCATGTATTGGCTAATTATCGTGATGTGCCTAAGTTTTATGTATTCCTTAATTAGCTTAGTACTTGAACAACAAACAGAAACAGCTAGAACTGTTTCCACTGATTTCGATCTAAACAGTTCATATGCAGTGAGAATCCCTAACTTCTAAAACTTGTTTTTACTTTCCATTATTATCCTAATGGACCATTTTTCGTAATTTTATTAATTCATACTCATTTATGCATTCCCTTAATTGCTTCTTTAGATTCAAACAGTACCTGCATGTTATCGCCCCAAACCAGCACTAATCGCCAGTGAAAGCCAAATTATTTCATTTCAGCCACAACCACCAGTGTCCGCAATTGTTCAGGAACGGCAGTAGCCACCAACAACAACCATAGTTTACTTTTTTGCGAAGGGGGGGGGGTGCAGGCTTCTACCGGGCAACACTGGTTACCGGGTCCTGCTAGTTTTTATATAATCTTGAGAAATAAATTTTTAAAATTTTTGTTCACAAGCAGGGACACAGAAAAATAATTAAATTTAAAAAAATGGTAAAAATTATACAAACGTTCACGATATGAATGCATGGATGTACGACTGGGGGGAAAAAAAGGAGAAAACCAACACTCCCTATCTCCTTCCAACTACCTGACGTCATTTTCAGACAGCCTTTTGACTTTTTGATATTTTGGGCTTCCATAGATCGCATTCTTAGCCAATTTAGTTTGTTTTTGTTTGCTTACACAAAGCTAGAATTTCTTGCTTTTGGAGGCTAATTAAGCTATTTTTTTGTACAAACAAATTTTATTATTATTATTATTATTATTATTATTATTATTATTATTATTATTGGCTCACAAGGAGCTTTCACACAGGGTTTCAAAGATCTCATTGAATATAGCCTGTGGTGTTCCCTGGAAGCTGAGTGAAAACAAGTCTCCCCAGATTTTCCAGTACTCTCCATCTCTTTCGATACCATTTGCAAATAAATTTGCATTATCGCAACAACTGCTCGCCATTGATTTCTCGTTGGCAGCGGCCATTGGTCTTTACTGGAATTTGAGTGGCAATAAGCCTCCCCAAGGTCCCAGTTCTCTTTGCATATATACAGTGGAGGTCTGGTCAGTGCTCACTCCTCGGTCTTTACTTTCTCCTTGACTACTTGGCTATTTGGTCTCACTCTTTTTTGGAAGGGGGCAGTGATGTGGTAATGAGGGAATGGAGGTGGGGTTAGAGAATTCAATATCTTAGGACTTTACTAATTATCTTTGAAATAGACCCAGAAAACTAATATTTATCTTTCAAGGGATTTTTACAAGGAATTTATTTAGCTGAACGAGTCAGTTTCCGAATGTCTCCGGGAAAACATTTTTCACTATAACTATTTTTTCACGTGTACAAATATTTTTTTTCTATTGGAAATTAACTTTATGCTTTAATCTTTCAAATACAATCAAAAAGTAGTCGGAAACCTACAAAGAAATGATGATAAACCGGCTTTCAAAACTATGTCCCCCTGTCTTTTTCCCGCCATTATTGACCGTATCTATTTGAAGTAGACGACGAAGAGTTCACACACATAACTCGGAACGCAAAATTTACATTTACACCGTGATGGTTTCCGACATTTTTAACCTATAGCGATAGACTTTTTTCTTTTTTTTCTTTTTTTTTCTTTTTTTTTCTTTTTTCATTTTTTTCTTTTTTTTTTTCTTTTTTTTTTTTTTTACTAATAACACAATAACAGTTGTTCTACTACTGGATGAATTTTTGTAATTTGTGGATATATTAATATTTTCGACATGACAATTAAGTACATAATATTGTTTTTCGAAAATATCGTTCAACAAAATGATTCTAGAGTTTGACAAGATGCATCTGAAGAAGATGAAAAGTTACATCGGTCGAAACGTCGCGACGAGAACAGTCAGAAACAAATGGGACTTTTTTCTTTTGCGAATCAATACATCTCCCCTGTGCTATTTGGCCACATACTGACCAATCAGGGACAGCGCATTCCTTTCTATCCCCTAAGGAATTCGGCCAGCATTCCGTTTGAAGAATCTTCTTTACTCTGACGTAAGTCAGGCCCGGGGCCTGGGCAATAAGTGTCAAGCAAAGACCAGCAAAGACCTTGGTCAATGTAGGAGCAACCCTTCATACCAATTGTCACTACCCAGCTCCCCTACTCCCCGGGGAGTTGGTCCCCATTTCCCCTTCACTCCTCACTTTAAAAATCGGCCTTGTGCCTAATTTGCTCGGTGGGGGAGCAAATAAATACCCTTACTGATAGACACCAAACGGAACGGACCATTTTTCTTCGCTCTCTCTCCACCTCGGTGTTATTTCAACCGGCATTGACGATTTCACTGGAATAACTACCGTGATAGCACCAGGTAGCCGGAGTTGACCAGGAACATATCACCGGTCAGACAGCGGTACCCGCCGGTACAAGTACACATTCTCCTTAATAAACCTGTTATGTGTTACATTTTATGAAGTTGTTTGTGTTCGTCATTTCAGAAGCTTGTATTGAATTATTTATTTTCTTAGTTTATACCCTAAAAGCATCTAAACACTAAAAGTCCAAATAATACCAAAAAAAAAAAAAAAAAAAAATCGATACAAAATAATTTTTTTAGTCATTTTGGCGCTTCTATATTATACAAACATTAAAAAAAATTGAATTTCAAGTGAAACAATCTGTACCTACGTAATTGTCATGTCGCAAATAGTAACACATCCAAAAAAAAAAAAAAAAAAACATAAACTACCATTTGTTTCAATTGAAATTCAATATATTTTTTTGTTTGTTTAAGTGCTGTCATTTTTGAGGGGGGGGGCTACTACTACAAAATTTGAACCGAACTATTTTTTTTTTTTTTTTTTTTTTTATTACTATAACCTCGCTCTAAACTAACCCTAATTTAAGTTTTTGTTTCTATAAACTCGGTTTAGTTCGGTTTAAATTCTGTAGAAGCACCTTTTTTATGACGGGCTAATAATTGTAAAGAAATGTCCAGTTTTTTTTGTTGTTGTTTTTTTTTCATCTTCTCCTCAGTAACTATGGGTATTTAATAGTCGTTGACAACATCAACACATGTAAACAATGAGTCTACACATTAAAACAAACTATTACGACTGTCCACACGAGAATGCAATTGCGTTATTGATCTTTTAGACTTACTTCATTTCTAGCATTCGATCAAAAACGAATTTTCCTATTTAGCAAACAAATCGATATGAATGAAAACGTTGAGGTTACCCTGAGTTCGAACTCTGACATCTGACATCGGCAATCAAGATAGGGTGGAAATACACGTAACTAATGAAATAACACGTCCACCCGAACCACCCAGGACATCAAGGTAGAGGGGGAAGCAAAGCACTTGTCGTGGCGACTAATAAAAATAATAATTTGAAAAATGCAGTAACCTGCCCGACCAACTAATGGGGAAAAAAAATAAAAAGATTAAAAAAAAAAAAAAAGTATTGTTTTTATTGTGGATCTCCATAGACGCCGTCCACTCGTCCATAGATTTCTTTGCTCACACCGGCAAATGACACAAGTAAGTATTTTAGATCTTACCAAGAAAGTATTTTCTATTATATTACTTTACTAAATATGCCTACCCGGCATCGTCCGGGAGTCCCGATTTACTTGTCTCCCCACACGCGCGAAGTTAAACACAAAGTTGGTTTTAATGTGAAAAAATCCAGCTCTCCAAAAAAGACACTCTTGATTAAAACAAACATTTAACTTGACTCAATTTCGAAGGATGTCTTCTTTACTGAACGAGGACAGAAAAAAATGAAGTTTTGTATCAGAACATTATGTTTCTGATTTTTTTTTTTTTTTTTTATGAGAATTTAAACTATTTGGACAATGCCACTTTTTCTTGCTTGCAATCTCTTTCCCATAGAAGAGACGTTGCAAACCTGTCTCTGCTATATCGGTATTTTCATAGCAAGTACTCGTCTGAGCTCCAATCTATGGTACCCCCCCTGCCAATCTTTCATAAAAAACACTCGTCTAGCCAAAACCACTATCAATAATTTCCCCACTTTCTATCGGAGCCTAAATCTAAACGTGGATTCCATAGACAACGCTTTTTTTCTTAGAACTGCCCGCCTGTGGAACTCTGGTCTGCTTTCCAGCTGACTAAAATATTGTCGTCTTCAAGTCCAACATAAGCAAGTTCTTGTTGAACCATCCTCTTTTTTACCAATTATACCAAAATTCCACTACTAACGATTATTACGCTAATATTTCAGTGACTACTATATATACATTAACCCCTATCCGTGAGTGGCCCCGGGCCTTGATAAGTGGTAACAACACCTTTGTGAAAAAAAAAAAAAATCTTTTCAGTTAATGTAATCTCTGACGTTCTTCAGGTGCATATTGGACACAAAGGATCTTCTCAGTGAATAGTGGAAAGAATGCTTTTGTTTTTTGTTTTTTTCCTAGAATTTCAAACAGAACCATTTATTTAATTCACGAGGGTAGCATGTTCTCGTTCTGTCATCTATGACCGGGTAAAAGTCCTAAGTAATTCACAATTATATTTTGAGTGTTGTGTAACTTACAACTGAGTTTTCCAATTTTTACTTTTTATCCGAATAATCCAAATAATAAGAAGCATCAGAACAGATACTACACTTTGCATCTAGCTAAAAAGACAAACAATCCTGTTTACTTTTTAGTTTTGAGTTTTTTAAAACTCTACCTGTTTTTATTAAATCCAATTATTTTTAAATATGTTTTCAAAAGTCAAATTGACTTTTTACTTACTCCTTAGACTATAAATTGACTGTTAATGGTCTCGTTGCACCCACTGTATGCACCATTTTCGTATTTTTTTCGCATTGCCACACCAACTTAAGGTTAATGTTAGCGTTAATGAAGTTTTTTGGGGGGTTTTTTTTTTTGCATTCTTGTAGATTAAACACTTTGATAATTATCCTCTCCAAAAAATGATTTAATATGATCTAGACGTTTAAATGAATGTTTATTATTATTTGTAAATTATATATAGGACACTATAAAATTCGGTAAAAAGATTTATATGGGGTTCAATAGCGGGAGCATAAATTTCTTTGATTCTCGCGAGCAACCTCCGTGAACGAGTCTTGCTAGTTTTCTGTTCTTTTTTTTTTTTAAATTTTCCATTAGGTCCAAGAGGCACTCAGGTACAAGGGTTTTAAAAAGCGCTGTTGGTATTAGAATTCAAAATTGCAAATTTGACAGTTTAAAGATTTTTTCAACTGTGCTTTTTTTTTTTTTTTTTTGTAACATTTGCTGGTGAATTATCATGATGAAACAGGGTTGCATCATTAAGTTTCCCTTTAATCGGAGCTTACGTTAGTTTCCCTAAAACTTCAGTATAGTCAATTCTTGTTACTCTTCTTTGATTTTCAGGATAAGCTCTCAGTACCACATCCTCTGAATCCCAGAAAACTGTGGCCATCACTTTTTGACCTGCTTCTGAGATTTGAACTTGATTGGTTCTGAAGATTCACGTGAAAACCATTATTTTGATTGGGGGGGGGGGGGGGCTCAGGATAATGCTGGTGAATTCGTTTTATTTCCGGTGATAATTTTCGTCTGCTTCAGTTTTGTTTAATGAGGATAAAAAAATTACTACCAGAACAGTCGAAGAAACTCGCCATGAAGCAAGTGAACAACAGAAGATGTTGTATTTGAAAGAAACAGCTTACCTTATATCCTTGTATATAATGGTGTTTATCAGTTGTTTTCACTTGTGAAGTAATTCTTTTCAGATAAAGTTAATGTCAAGAGAGAAAAGGCGCCTTCCTAGGGCTTTCCTCATCTAAGTTTTATAGGATGGTGCTGGGGGGGAGGTATTTCATTGCATATCTTAGTTTGTTTTTTTCTCTTTTTGTAAACTTTATATAGTCATGTTTTGGGGGGATATTTCATCTTACAGATAAGTTTGGGTCATCAGGAGAGAATATGGAGAATGATGTTAAGATCACCTTAAAGATTCTGTTGATCAAGTCACAACACTTCTGGGATCTTTTGCGTTGAAAGCAAGCGTGCTCAGTCCCAAATTATCATGAAGAATTGAATTTATCGATCCATTGGAAATGTTTAGGAAAGATTGACAATTATTCGTTGATCATCTTCCATGAAATTTTTACCAGCTTCAGATTTGTCATCAGTTTTTTTTTGTTTTTTAACTTTCCGGTCTTCCCAAGCAAGAGTCATCTTCAAAGTGCTCTCTTCCTTTGAATTGCTGAAAAGATTTGTAGTCTTTTAGAGAATGGGCTTCATAAACTTTTTTTCAAAACGTCAAAGATCTTGTGTTCATTTCCATTTCAGTTTTATCAAAAATTGTTTCATTTCAAAATTTGTTTTCCATAGTTGAAAATGTAACTTTGCTTTTAGAGGGTTTGAACAATACAGAAGTTTGTATGAAAATGATCGAAAGTAACCAAAAGTAAGGCAAATACTCAGTGAAATATTCTGATATGTTTTTACTTTAGTGCTTTCCGACTCCCTGGAAGACCTCATCAGTTTGCCCTGTATTTAAGAATTCAGGTGATAAGTCATCTCCCTCTCAGTACAGACCTATAAGTCTCCTGTGTGTTATGAGTAAGTTGCTGGAATCCATATTAAATAGAGAAATAGTCAACCACCTCAACAGGAATAACCTTCTTAGTGACACACAATATGGTTTCCGCTCTGCAAGATCTACCGCAGATGTGCTGACAGCAGGTGCTCGTCTGAACTCCAATCTCTGGTCCCCCCTCGCCAATCTTTCACGAACAACACCCGTCTAGCTGAATCCACTGTCAAAAGTTTCCCCCACTCTTTATCTGTGCCTAAATCAAAACACGGATTCCATGAACAAAGCTTCTTTCTTAGAACTGCACGCCTGTGGAACTCTGTTCCGTCTGCCTGCTTCCCACCGGACTACAATTTGGATGTGTTCAAGTCCAACGTTAACAAATTCCTGATGAACCGCCCCCTTAAGTAAACACTTCATCAAATCTCCACACTAACGTAATGTACTTGCAATAACCCTTATCCCTGAGTGGCTTCCGGGCCTTGATAAGTGGGGATCACTGTGTAAAAAAAAAAAAAAAAAAACTTGTTTAAACGATATTTTATTGCTATTAAAATATTCCAGAAAATATTTTGGATTCACTCTATGTATTGTAAAAAAATAATCAAAGTATCAGAACTTCTCCACAATTCAATTCGCTGCACCACTTTTATGTTTGAATACACTTTATGCAAGATTTCAAATGTTTAGACTAAAAATTGACGGAGTAATTTGGTAGAGACCGCAGAGGTCAATTTTTTAAAACTTTGACTCCAATTTTGACCCTTTAACATTTATTGTTTTGGGCTCAAATCAAATTAAAAAGTTTGATCCATGTCCAAGTAACCTACATCTAAAATTTAAAGTGGTTAGACCCAAAATTGGCGGAGGAGTTTGGTAGATTTTTCAAAGGTCAAATCGTTGAACTTTGACCCCTTGACAGCCAAATTTCTGGCCGAAAACCGATTAAAAAGATTTTCCCAAATCTCAATATCCTTGATGTCAAATCTCAAGTCTGAAGAATGAAAATCGACAAAGTAGTTTGGTATGGAAATGTACACACACAGGCGCGCGCATGCGCGCGCACACACACACACACACACACACACACACACACACACACACACACACAGACAATTTCATTTATATATATATATATATACTATCGGGGGTTGGCTTTGCCTGGTTGTAAAATACGCATAAATATGATATTTTAATTGGTCCAAATTTTGTATATATTATTATAGTCGTGATTTCAAAATTAAAAAAACAGTATTTGGGTGCCATGAGTTAGAATCGAAACTGAAAGCAAAACTGTAGCATTCAACCACTGTACCAACGTGATACGCATATGAACTGATTAAAAATAAACTAAGATGATTGTACAACATGTATAATCGTTGAACTTTGACCCCTTGACAGCCAAATTTCTGGCCGAAAACCGATTAAAAAGATTTTTCCAAATCTCAATACCCCTGATGTCAAATCTCGAGTCTGAAGAATGAAAATCAACAGAGTAGTTTGGTATGACACGAATATGAACTGATTAAAAATAAACTAAGATGATTGTACAACATGTATAACGAATTTTTTCAATTTTAACCTCCTTTGACCCTTTAAAAACGATTTTCACCGGCTAAAGACACATAAAAGAATGGTCCATAAAAATTCAATCATTTGAGGCCCCTACCACCACTCTATGTCTTTTAGTTTTGGGAGAGATAGAGTTTAAAAATATGAAGACAGACAGATAGAGAGACATAATGAGTTCTATAAATTATATATATACTGATTGTATCGATTCTTTTTTGGTCTGATGAAATGTTGCCCCTGAATTGGGACTCCACTGAAACGTGTATGCACATAAGTAACCAATAATGTTTGTACAATAAATAGGCATATATATATATATATATATATATATATATATATATATATATATATAATTATATATATATATATATACATGTGTATATATATATATGTATATATATATGTATATATATATATATATATATATATATATAATATATGTCTATTTATTGTACAAACAGTTAATAAAATATGTTAAAAAACACTTTGAAATGAGTTAAAAACATATTTAATCTGAAAAAAAAAAAATTTTTCTTTAACTTTATCGTTTTTCTACATACTTCTTAATACTTTATTTTAATTCTTTATCTCTTCTTTGCATGGCCGGTTATTTATCTGCATTTTCTGCTTTATTCTTTAAACTTTCCTATCTATCTAATACATCAATCTACCCACACTTCCATATCTTGTATGTATATTTACTTATATTTTACTATATACATTTACTTACATTTTTTCTTACTTTTTCCTGAATTTGTAGATACCGGCCATCCTCTCCCCTTAAATAATTTTTATTTTATTTTTTTATTTTATATTTTATATTTTATTTTTTATTTTTCATTATTTTTTTATTTATGTATTTATTCTTTATTCATTATTTATTTTCTATTTATTTATTAATTTATTTATTTATTTATTTTCCATTTAGTGTCGTCTAACAACTCTTGCTGACATTTTTTTTAAGTGATGACCTGTACATTTCAGTTGACCTATATTATTTTGCCCTATATATTTTTTCACGCCTTTAACATTTCCTGTCTGGGTCATTTTGACTTTTGTTTCCCTTTATTTTATATTTTATATTTAACTTTATCATAATTTTTTTTCTCTTTTTTTTCTTTCTCCTCTTTCTCTTCCCTGATCTTTCTTATTTATATTTATGTCTCGGAAGTAGAGTGAAAAGCATATATTATTTTTGTTTTATTAATATTATTGAAATCTTTTCTTTTTTTACTTGTACACATTTTTGTGAATTATTCCATGGATTTCTGCCTTTGGATTATTATGGACCATCTTCTTCCAATTACGGGATTTCCTTGGATTTTACTTGTACAAATGGAAATTCTTTTAACTTTCTTGAAGTTTTACATTTGGATTTTACCGTCACTGAATTTTTTATCTTCCACCAGACTATCCATTCATGTGTAATCACCTTTTTCTTCACTTGTTGTTTCATCAAATACTTCTGCATGCAAAATCCGATCCCGCATTTTGCTAATTCCTACCCTCTGATGAGAAGGAAAGTATTTCTTTGAAACTCTGCGAATTAAGGACTATCCATTTATCTAGTGTTTCCTTTTCAGATTAAATATGTTTTTAACTCATTTCAAAGGGTTTTTTTAACATATTTTATTAACTGTTTGCTCATATTATAAGCTCTATTTCCTATTTGGTTTTATCGAGCTTTTATATCTGGCTGAGATAATTTTATAAATATTAATTCTTTAATATTTATAATATACTTTAATTTTACCATCTTGGATCATTTTGGTAAATTTAATTGTAATTTTTATTTTATATATATATATATATATATATATATATATATATATATATATATATATATATATATATATATATATAATTATTTCCCCAGCTAAACAACGTCACAGCCCACAAGAGCCATGACAGCCAACAAACCGAATGTCCAAGACTTGAGTTTCGCCCTCATTTGGACTCATCAATTAGACATATCCGAACCCGGGATTCAAAACTCGAGTCTCTTGCATGCGAGGCAAGCACTAAGCCAACTGGGCAAACACCCTGCACACAAGAAATTCTATTAACTAACACAGATCAAGCAAACCGTGGCAAAATCTGACTGTGGAATGGACCTACTTTGTCTTGACAAAGGACGCAGTCATCCAACTAATATATATATATATATATATATATATATATATATATATATATATATATATATATATATATATATCATTAAATAAGATAGACGTTTTTTAATTCTATTTTCAATCCTTGCCAACTTCTGAATAACAGTCCTCACTTCTGGCAGGCATGGCTGATGTAGTCATCATATTTATGATAAGTCTTAGGACTTATAATAAATAAGGATTGGAAAGTACTAAGATTTATGATAAATATGGTGACTACATCAGCCAGTTCCTGCCAGAAGTGAACACTCTTATTCTGAAGTTGGAAAGGATCGAAAATAGAATTAATAGACAAAAAACGTCTATTTTATTTAATGAAATATGCCTTAAAGAAAAAATGCTTCCTAAATACACAGACACAGACACAGACACAGACACACACAGACACACACACACACACACACACACACACACATATATATAAAAGTGAACGTGTCTGTGTGTGTGTCTGTGTGTGTACATTTCCCTACTCAATAACTCTGTCAATTTTAAGTCTACAGATTCGAATTTTGATCTACAGGGTAGTGAGATTTGGGAAAATCTTTGTAATCCGTTTTCGGTCAGAAATTTGGCTGTTAAGGGGTAAAAGTTCAACGACTTGACCTTTGAGAACACTACCAAACTCCTCCGACAATTTTGGGTCTAAACACTTGAAGTTTTAGATATAGGTTCCTTGGACATGGATCTAACTTAATAACTTGATTTGAGCCCAAAACAATAAATGTTAAGGGGTCATAATAGAGCTCAAAGTTAACAAAATTGACCGCTTTTTTTCTCTTTTTTTTTTTTGCTTAACATACACCTCCAAACACCCGGGCAACGCCGGGATGAAATGCTAGTATATATATATATATAGTTGAACATCAAAAAACGACATTATTTTTTTACACCAATCTAATACTTTAATCTAAGTTAAAAATGATATCAAAAACTTAGTAATCATTAAAAGTGCTTCTAAATGTCAAAGAACTGTACTGAGACAAATGAACGAAACAGTGACTCACAAATTTATGTGTTTTATTGTTTTCAGTTTTCTCAATCCTGTTAGGCAGTTCCTATTCCAGTAAAAAATCAGACAAGACAGACATTCCTTTGTTTTTCCATTTCCATGGTGTTCCAGGTTGGAGAATAAAGTATAGAAATTGTATTCGAACACACACACACGAAGCGCCTTGCTTTATTGACATAGCGACAAGTACATAGTAGCCCCTTCGGTCTTTATTTGCTTCCCCACGAAAGCAAAATGTGACACAAACTCGTTTTCAGGGAGCTGGCTCCCCGAAAAGGTGCACTCTGGAAGGAGGTAAAATTAAATTGTCTTAGTATAGAAAGCCCCCCCCCATCTCCATTGATTAACAACAAATTAACTTAGGTGTAGTATTAGAAAGATACTACACTTTGATCCTGGCCTGTGCCAAGAGCCCCTTTATGAACAACAAAAGGAATGAGGGACAGATAACTCTGACCCTTATGCAATTAAAGGGAAGATAACACCTATTAATATTAGAGTATTCTGATAGTACTGACTAAAGAGATCGTTTTCAAAAGACTGTGTGTGTGTGTGTGTGTGTGTGTGTGTGTGTGTGTGTGTGTGTGTGTGTGTGTGTGTGTGTGTGTGTGTTACAGAAGATCAGAAAAACATCCGTACCGTTGGTTTACAAATCCTCAAAAAAAAAAAATATCTGGTCGCCTATGTCGGGCGCTCTTCAGCCTCTATTCATATCTGTCTTACTCTGGACCGTTTATAGGTTGGACTAAAAAAAAACTGAGACATCTTGATGAGAAAACCAAGAAACTCATGACAATGCACAATGCACTACATCCAAAGGATGATGCTGACCGACTCTATTTGAAATGGAAAGATGGAGGAAGGGGACTGGTTTGTATTGAAGACTGTGTAAAAGACACAAGAAAAGAATTAGAAGCATGCATAATGCAGAACTCCGAAAAAATAATTACTGCAGCAATAGACACTGAAAAAACATACAAAACAGAAAATGAAGAGATAAGGGGTAGACAAGAAAAGAAAAATGGGAAGAGAAACAGCTACATAGATGAGACTAAAAAAAACAGTTGGACGTGGATGCGAAAAGGAAACCTAAACAGAGGAACTAAATCCGTAATAACAGCCACACAAGATAATGCAATTAAAATCAAGCACATCAAAGCAAAAATTAACAAAACACAAGAAAACAGCAAATACAGACTCTGTGAACAAAGAGACAAAGCAATAAACCACATATATAGCAAATACAGCAAACTAGCCCAAAATGAATATAAAAGTAGTCATGATCAAGTGGGGAAAGTAGTACACTGGGAATTATGCAAATAAAGTCCATTTTGAATGCCTAGAAACATGGTACAAACACACACCGGCAGTAGTACTTGAAAATGAAAGTCACAAAACCCCATGGGACATGGATATAAAAACCGATAAACCTATCCAAGCAAGAAGACCGGATGTCATAATTGTTAACAAGAAGGAAAAGTCCTACAGATAGTAGATTTTGCCGTTCCAGCAGACCACAAGGTGAAGATCAAGAAGACAGAGAAGTGGAGCAAATAGACTGAACTGGCCAGAGAACTCAAAGGAATATAGAAGATGAAGAAAGTTTAGATAACACCACTAAAAGTAGGAGCACTAGGAACAATACTGAAAAACTTTGAAAAAAGAATGGGAGAGATTGGAATCAGAGGGATAGCTGAGAAGATACAATGAATAACAGTAATAAAAACAGTTGAAATATTAAGGAATGCGGAGACTAACACACATGAGCTACAGGCACAAGCTGGACACACAGAAACTGCTACAGAGGTAAAACACAAAAGGACATCACATGGAATCATGAAAACTGAAACTACATAATTGCAAGTTAACCCCCTGTGCCACAGCCTTTTTTGATGTGCATGTGTGTCAACATAAACTGACGCCACATGAAATAAGTGAAGAGGGTCAAGGAGGATGGAATGACCGAGGAGTGAAAGCACTAGGCAGGCCTCTGTTGGATGAGTACAAAGAGGACTGAGACCTTGGGGAAGCTTATTGTCAGCCAAATTCAAGTGAAGACCAATGTCGCTGCCAATGAGAAATCAATGGTAAGCGGCTTTTGTGATAATGCAAATTCAATTGCAAAGGTTATCGAAAGGAATGGAGAGTACTGGAAATCTGGGATGACTTGTTGTCATTCAGACTCCAGAGAATACCACAAATTGTTCTCAAAAAGAAATATCTGATGATGGCCTGTATGACTACTCCTAGTGAGTAAATAATAATAATAATAATGATGATAATGATGATAATAGATAATCATAATAATAATAATAATGATAATAATAATAATAATAATAATGATAATGATGATAAGAGATAATAATAATAATAATAATAATGATGATAATGATGATAATAGATGATAATAATAATAATAATGATATTAAATAACAATAATAATGATGATGATGATGATGATGATGATGATGACAAATAATAATGATAATAATGATGATGATAATGAATAATAATAATGATGATGATGATGATAAATAATAATAATAATAATGATATTAAATAATGATGATGATGATGATGATGATGATGATGATGATGATGATGATAAATAATAATGATGATAAATGTGAATGAGGAGGAAATAGAAAAGGAGAAGTTCGAAAAGTACCAAGTCTTTAAAAGAGAGATAAAACGATTGTGGAAGTTGTTTTGATGGGGAGTGTAACAAAAGGATTTGACAAGTGCATTAAGAAAATTGGGATCCTTTGCAATGTTGGAGCGCTTCAGAAGACCACCTTGTTGGGAACAATTAGAATATTGTGGAAAGTGCTGGAAGACTGAGAAAAGAAGATCTTATGGCCATTTATTATGATTCACCTATCAGCATAAAATCAGCAACAACAACAACAACCAGACACAAAATGTGACGACAGAAATAATAATAATATTAATAATTCTGATTTCGTTTATCAACGTCTCCCTAGAAAGGGATGGGATTCATTTCCAGAGGATTTCCCTTAATCCCGGCTCCAAACCAGGAGCTTCAAAGATCAAGGGTTTTCCTAAGGATGTTGGTGGTACCTACAACAGCAGAAGTCTGGAGGCCGCCTAAAACATTGGGGATTCATAGTTTTTCAATTGTCCTTCCAGATGACTTGATACTACTCCTAGTGTACCAACTATGACCGTGATTTTAACCCCATGCATATGCATTATCTCCAAGGCCAATGGAGCATAATTGCTCCACTTCTCATTTTCCTTCTCTCTCACATTCCTGGCCATGGGTACTCAAAACTCTGCCAGTTTTTTGAGACTTTGTCAATGACGACCAAATCCGGATGATTATGTTCCAATTGCTTGGTCGTTATGACACTTTTGTCCAACCATACCTCTACCTTGCCATCCTCACTTGTTCTCACTTCATCAGGCACCTCCTCTAACCACTTTCCAGCACATTTCACCCCAACCTTCTTACAGACCTCCCAATATATCCAGAGTCCCATGCGATCATGTCTTTTGCGGTACTCTCTCTGGGGTAATCCACTACACCCTGCTGCAAGGTGCGCAATTGATTCTGAGGTCTTACTACAAATCCGGCATTCTGCAGCAACTTTCTCTCCTAATACCACTTTTTTGAACAATCATGTTTCTAATGCCTGCTCTTGTGCTGCACAAACAAAAGCTTCAGTACTCTTCGCCAGATACCCAGTTCTAAGCCATTGCCATGATCTTTCATCAACTACTACTGCTATATCCTGGAAGAACCTTCCATGCATTTTCTTCCTAGCCAGTTCCTCTGAGCTTTCTCTATCCATACGTTTCACATAATCAGCCTTGGTCTCACATACCTCCACTTCATTGGCCACAACCTTAAGCATCCACTCCTCACTTCTAACCACATGCTCCTTTAACAACATCTCTCCAGTTCTAACACAATCTTTTACACTTTTCAATCCTCTCCCACCATCTTTCCTCTTTTGATACAGCCTCGCTACACTACTTCAAATGTTGAATATACCAAACATTGCTAAAACTTTTCTTGTTTTGATATCTATGGCATACAACTCCTTGTCAGACCATTCCTACACTGTATCTCAAAACACTGACTGCCCATGCATTCACCGCTTTCATTAGGTTTCCTCCATACAATTTTAACTTCGCAATTTGTTTCACTCTTCTAAGCTACTCCTTCTTGACTTTCTCCTTCATTTCTCTGGTCATGATGCCTACACCTTCCAACACTCTCAAATACTTACACCCTGTATCTTCAATTTCTTTCATAATTTCTCCATTTCGCAGCACTATTCCATTCAAATTAACCTTTACTCCCCTTTTCATCACCAGCACATTTACTAATCCCAAACTCCATCCTGATGTCTTCCCTACAAGCTCTACCAGTCTCTCCATTTCCTTTTCATTTCTACTGAATATTTTCAAACCATCCATAAACAGTAGATGGTTGAGGCGTCTTCCACCAGATCCAAAGTTATACCCCAGTTTCTGTCTCTTCAAGAGGATGCTCAGTAGCATCATTATCATTACAAAAAGAAGTGGCAATAACGAATCTCCTTGAAATATTCCACGTTTAATGCCAACCTGCCCCAGCACCTCTCTGTTTGCTGTTGTTTTCCATTGAGCCATACTTATCTCCAAAAGCCCTACCACATTCCTAGCTACCTTCATCATCAATAGTGTTTCACGGATCCATGAATGAGAAGCCATGTCTGTAATCGATCCATGCTACACTCAGATTCCTCTTCTTCCTCTTTCCATCCTGCATTACTGCCTTATCAATCAGTAGTTGCTCCTTGGTACCCCTCGAACCGTTCTGACACTCTTTCTGTTCATCAGGGAAAACACCATTACTCACAAAATGTCCATAAATTTTTTCTGCAAAGATTCCAGTTAACAGTTTCCACATTAGTGGTAGACATGTAATTGGTCGGTAATTGTTGGCATCTGTTCCCTTTGCAGGATCTTTCCAAATTAGTGTCGTCCTTCCATTAACAAGCCAATCAGGAACATTTCTCGACTCGACAACCCTTTGCAGGGCAGCAGCTATAGGTGAATCAAGACATTGGAACTGTTTGAACCAGAAGCCCATCACTCCATCTGGACCAGGTGCCTTCCAGTTTGTCATCCTTCATATGCAAGCCTTCACGTCATCAATGGTTATCTCAACATTCTTCATCTGCTGCATTCCTGATAGCATTTCTCTTACCTCTCCCAACCAGCTAGCCTTCTTATTATATCGCCCTTCGACAGACCAAATCCCACTCGAAAACTTCCTGGCATCATCTGCATTTGGAGTGTTGTTATTTCCCACCTGTTTACTACCATTTAATTCTTTATACAGCTGAGATTGATTGTTCCAGAAAAGGTTGTTCTGCCGAAATGCAATACTTTTCCAACAAAGTTCCTAATTTTCATACCACCAGTGTGGACCTTCTCTGTCAACATTGTTAGAATGGTCATCATTCCCTTTTCCAGCAATCTATATCTCCTTTCAAGCTTGTCCTTGGCTTTCTGCCTTAGTTTAGCTCCTTTTCTTATTTCTTCGATTCTACCAATGTCTTTCCGCCACCGTTTAATACTTTCTTCAAGCCGCCTCTGCCAGTATGACTTCTATCCTTCATTTCTCTCTTTTTCTTCTGTATTAAGCCAAGACGATTCGCAATAACGTATGACGCTGCATACAGAAGCCTGTTAAGTTCCGTAATCGATATGTTCTTTCTTATGATGTTGTGAATTATTCCTTGAACTATTTTTACTTTGCTTATTACCCTCCGCCTATCACTACTCTTCATACTTGGAATATCTATGATCTCGTCTCCAAGAAGAACTTTTCTTAACTTCTGAAGTACTTCTTTTTCTACAGAAGTCAAAGCTCTAACTTCATCACCACTTTTCCATACATCTGCTCCTTCCACTGGTTCCATTGTCTCAGAGTCAATGATCTCATCTGCCTTAGATCCTTCAAACTCCTTCTCATCATTTCCCTTAACCATAGGATTCCATTCCTCCTCAGTTGTCTGCCTCCCATCATCGCTTACATTTCCCTTCTGCACTTCCACTCTCTCAGTTCTTTCATCAGAGCGAGTTTCATCAATTTTACTTTCACTATTCATTTCATTCCTAACCATCCGTTCAATCTCTTTCCCTACAATCACTGAAAGTAGGTTGTTATTATTAATTTGTTTTAACTGGGATACCAAACTCGCGACACTTCTAGCTCCTCCTCCTCTCAATTCCCATTCTTCCTTCACTTTTCGGATACATCCACCAGATTTGGTACTTCCACTTCTTACAAAGCATTCCCACAATGCTCTTCTTTCCTCATCCGTCTATGGTTTTTTTTACATTTCCTGTTCCAACTCCTTTCGTGTCTGACAATTCTCATTCCCCCTATATCCAGCCACATCCTTACAATTTCGAACAGTTGTATGATGACGACAGGACCCACCCTGTTGACCAGTGGGACACTTGCCAGACGTGAGACCTTCGCAAGATGTTCCAACCTCATTCACGTCGTTATTTTCAATATTTTGATTTGACATTCTCCCATAAATGGGGTTAACGAATTTTAGGTTACACCACCACCGATAGTTTTATCGAGACATCATCTCTAGGAGGCTTCCCCACCAAGGTTAAAGATCCCCCCCCCCGACCCTTTTTCCTACACCATCACCACCACTTTACCTCAATATTTATTTAAATTGCGATGTATGTCGGTGGTCAGTGAAGGAGAAATCCTTCTAGGCCGAGACAATGTTTATGCATAATAAAATCACAAGTATAAACAAGCGAGATTTAAAGATTTGGTCGCAAAAATCCGAAACAGAAGACACCCATTTATTTAAATATCTTTTATTTAAATACGTTCGTTTTGTTACTTACTTAAAAAAAAAAAAAATGTTTTGTAAATATATATTTTTTCTTTTAAATCTTCAATAGTTTTGTAAATATATATATAAAAAAAAAAATTGCTGGCGAATATTCGAGCCTGTTTGCTATTTGACTTGTTTACAAACAACCGACGCTATGTGCGTGTGCCAATGTCAAGGTCGAATCACCGGTGTTAGTTGAAATGTGCGCTTGTCACCGCCAGGCGGCGGCGTCTGCTACAGGGTATCTATCCTTTACTTGATCCCATTTTTTTAATATTTTGTTGAGGAGATTAGCATGTTTTAGGAAATGTATTCTTATAGAATAAAGGATTATAGATGTTGGGTCTAATTGTTTTGTTTTGCGGTATATCAACCCCTTTCAGGTTATTTAATGTGAAATCCGATCATTTTTGTAAAAGTTTGTATGCTTCAAGTTGTTTATATCTACAAATATTTATTCATGGTGTTTAGTTTGGTTGTTTTATAGTGGAAAATTTTTGTTTCTCTTTTTGGTTTTGCAGAACATGATTGACTTTTGCAAAAGAAAAGGAGGAGGAGGGGGAGGAGGAGAGGGAAGAGGAGGGGGTTTCGTTTTATGGCAAATCAACTGCAATGAATCATTCTATGGCAGATATGGTTTGTACGTGTATATGATTTGTATAATCTGAAAATAAATAGTTCATTGGGCAATTCCATTGTATCATGTTTTTTTATGTTTTTTTTTCATTTTCCATTTGACCCAGGATTTAGTGTCAGGTCTTGTGTTTTTGAGTATCTTTTGTTCTCTGGAATTTGTTTGTTGTATTTTGATGCCCCCCCCCCCAAAAAAAAAATTCCATTTTTTCTATTGTGCTATACCTGTTGCATAACTCCGGCGTTTTATTCATAGTTTTTGTTTATTATTTGTGTCTGGATTGGTATCACTAACATGACTTTTCGTTACATTTAGATTTGGGTTGTTTAGATTGGGTTTTTGTCTTTGTATGTTTGTGTAGTTTCCATACAGTAAGGTTTTTTTTTTTTTTTTTTTTTTGTTTTTTGAGATCTTGATGGTCCTTATTTCAGAGAGACTTGGGTATTTTGTGGTAGTTTTTCTACCTGAGAAGCTTGTGATAGTGTGAATTGTTGTCCTTGAGTATTTTTTGTTGTGGTAGGCAGTGTTTTGAGGTGAAGATTAATTCGATTGTAGTGTGAATGCCTTTTGTGAAAGCTAGGAGTCCGTTTGGATTCATATTTGCTAGTTTTCTTATGAGGAGGTTACAGTTTTAGCATTTAGAATTGAAAGTGGTTCGCAATGGTTGACTTACTCTTGAGTAAGAGTGGGCTGAATGAGTATTTTCGACAATTTTTGGGGCTTCCTGGAAGATGTACTGGGTATATTTAATTTTCATTACTTTTCTTTTCATTTTTCCATTCTTCACAGAATCTTGAGTCAGTTTATGCATCTCAGTCGCTAGTTAGATTCGTCCATTCCACAATTTTTACATAATTTCCTTCTGGTATATTAGTTTTCATGATGCTCAACCTTCTAACAATTATAATATCTAAGTGAATTAGAAATATAGATATCCACGTTCGTTGTTATGTAACCGATTTGAATTTTTGTTGAAGGTTTGAGAGAGTTAAATATGAGGATTTATGTATCGGTGTTAAATTCTTGAACGAATTTCTTTATAGCAACATCTGTTGCTTTTTAAAGTTTTGTTTGATTTCGTCTGTTCTAGGTTGTTTACCACTCTCTTTGAAGTGTTGAGAGAGTTATGGGGGTAGGCTTTTATTTTTATATTGTGTAGTGTGGTGATTCTTAATAATAGTTCAGCATACTTCTTGTTTTTTACTTCTACTATCAAGATATTGTTATGAGTTGTTTTGATTGATTTTGGGAACCGTAGCTGTGAGATATTTTTCTATTATGAAGGGTAAGAGTTTGGTGGGTTTGTCCTCTACTGACTCAAGAACTATGTATGTTGGATAGTAAGTGGTTACTTCTTCCATTTAACTATCTGTACAAATATCGGATATGCTCTTTTACATACTTTCAGAACTTTATTTGTGTTAGCTTGGGATTTATTGTCAGGTGCCATATGTAGAGTTTTGTATTTCATTGGTTATTCTCCTCATTCAGGGGATGCAACTAAGGGGAAACTCATTCACCTAGTAACATGATTGACAGTTTAAATGTCTGTCCCTGAGTTTTCATTCCAAAGATAATTATTCATTTAGGGACAGAAAGGGGTGTGCATCCTTTTATAGCAAGATTGGCTCTGCAACCATCATCCTAAATGAAATTTTGTAGATCTGAAAAAGGGCTAAAATGATCAGGCAATTGATCTGCTTCTCTGACTGCTCGTCTAGCCTAGGTAAAGGCCAAAGTGATGTGTTGGAAAGTGGGGATACTAAACCTTGACCTCCAAGTCCTTCAGCTACCAAGATCCCGTCATAGGTCACTACCCACACCCAACAGGTGGCTCCATTGAGAGACTTTATCTTTCTGCAAGGGGGCATTCGGTGTATTGTGATGTTCCACTGACAGGGCCACAGGTATACTGTTGTGTAAAGGAGGGAGAGGATATTGTCTGTTGTTCATTACATGTCTTTTATATGAGTAACGAGTGCATGATATGTATATATACATGTGATACACATGTGGGTACGTGTGTCTTTTTGTCTGTATCTATGTATAGGCGTGTGTACAGCCATGATCGTCTGTCTATGTATGTATCTGTATTTGGCATAGTCATAATCCCTTATTGTCTAATTTAATACCTGCGTTCATGTGTGTATAACAAACAATTCATTTGATATACCTCAGTTCGTGACTTTCTTTCTGCGTCAACTCTTTGTGCCTGAAATGATGAGTAAATGAACAAATGACTGGTTTAAATTAAATCTTTGGTTTTATTCTTTCTGGGTCTCGGCAGTTCTGCGTTTTTCTTTTGTCGGCTGACTTGTCTTTACGCCTCTTTCTTCTACGCATCTTAATGAAATCTCAACCGTTCCGTTAAAACTCAGAAAACCAACTGACTTTTATGCAAGAGAAAAGATATCTTCCTTTCTTTCTTTCCGCTTTTTCTCTCTCACATGTACCCGATTGACCTATTCCAGGTGCTATCGTCGCCCCAAGCTACTGAGTTTCACATACGTCAGCAAGTTAATCCGAGAATTTTTGTTGCGCTAACCAACCTTCACAGCAAAATCACAACATGCCGGTGTAACCTGGGATAGATTGCATAACATTACAAGATCTTCTCTAATAGTTTTCTGAATAGACGATGAAACGTTTCTTGAAAGTAGCATTCAACAATACAACCGAAATAAAAAGCATTTAATTTTGTATGATAAAAACACAAGAACAAGTAAATGTTTCCTATTTTATCTTATGTAACATGACCTCAGCAAATCATGGTACAATCATTCTAATCTCAATTAAAAGGATTAAGGTTAAATCTGACCTCTATTATTATTAATGCATCCTGTTAGTAGTGACTAAAATGCTATTTTTTAACATTCTCAGTGTTGATTTATTTATTTTTAAAATTAAATAACAAAACTTGGCAAGATTTACTTCCCCGCTTCCTTTGTTTCAGCTCGTTTGACTTGTAGGCCTAGTAGTCTCCATTAATTCGCTGTTTTGATGCATCATTTTTTAATTGAAAGCCATGTTTAATGTCTGATAACTAATCTGTACAAGTCCTGGAGATGAAAAATAGAGTT
The DNA here is from genome assembly GCF_053919585.1 of Euprymna scolopes. NCBI lineage: Eukaryota > Metazoa > Mollusca > Cephalopoda > Sepiida > Sepiolidae > Euprymna > Euprymna scolopes. The sequence goes on along the minus strand of NC_136521.1, from coordinate 18,872,336 downwards.
TTCTGTGGGTAGCTGATCTGTATAAGTCTTGGACTTTTATTTTAAAGTTTTGCAAAAAAAAAAGGCAAAGATCTATTTCATGTGAACATAAAAAATTATGTTCAGGAATTCTAACAGATACAATTTTTTTTTATGAAGCGATTCCAGTTTCTGGTTGGTTGCTAGCAGAACATGGCTCCATGTAATTGGTCAGTTCCTACTGCCAGTGTCTATAAATAGAACCTTCCAATGTTTTTTAATCATACCCGTTTATTATATCAAAAATATTGCAACAGTTATTGTCATACAGGTTCCTATTCCAGTAAGTTCTTTCCAAGAATTCTTTTCTTGTTGATTGTTTTCCTCCTACCTATAGCCTTCACGTTTTTCAATAGCCATCTCCTGTCTTTATGATAATCATCTTTCATGCTTGTTAGCTCCTTACATCAAGTGGCTTCATGCTTTGTCTGCAAGTGAAAAATGCTTTAAAAAAATGCAAAGCGAATTCTCTAACAAAAGAACGTTACCCTGGTGGAGACATATTGATGTGTGGAGGCTCAACCCCCCCCCAAAAAAAAAACTTATAGATGACATATGCTCCTGTTTTTTAAGCCTTTCAGTTTTTCACCAGGCCGACATTCAATCTATTGCTAAGTTCGCTGGAAAAATGTTCCAATTATTTTTATGCTCAAAAAAGCAGTTGACTCCTGACGCAATTACACACACACACACACACACACACACACATATAATATGTATATATATATATATATATATATATATATATATATATATATATATGGCACAATCATGTTGACACACCGGTTCTCGCCAGATCACCAAAGTTAAGTAACATTGAGCCTGGCCAGTGCCAGATGGGTGACCATTTGGGAAGGCTAGGCGCTGTATGTACCTTCTGGGAAGGTTAGGCGTGGGGCCAGCACCCTCACCCTGTAAAAAGAACTCCTCGTTACAAAAGCATCTACAAAGTTGTAGATAGCCTATGCTCCTACAGGGGCTCAAGGCTATGGATATATATATATAGTTGTGCGCAAAAGTATTCAACCCCTACCAAAATTGTCTTATTTCTTTGAATGGATACTTCAATAATTTTTAAAACCTTCTTTAACGACTAAGTTCGAATAAACTGTATAGTTTTCAACAAAAAATAATAAAAAGTAATTAGGGCTTGATAATATAAATAAATTTATTTACAAAAATAAAAATATGGATGTTGCAAAAGTATTCGACCCCTTTTCATTAATACTTGGTTGAAGCTCCTTTGACCTGGATTACTGCAAGTAAACGTTTCCTATAACATCTAACGAGACTTCTACATCTATCCACTGGAATTTTAAGCCACTCTTCTTGACAGTACTGTTTTAATTCAATCAAATTAGATGGCTTTCTTTTATGTACCGCAATTTTTAAATCATGCCATAAGTGCTCAATCGGATTTAGGTCTGGAGACTGGGAAGGCCATTCTAGAACTTTCACCTTATTATTCTTTAACCATGCCTTAGTGCTCTTTGAAGTGTGTTTATGATCGTTGTCCTGTTGAAAGGTATACCTCCTTCCATGCCCCAACTGGTTCGCAGACGGAACAAGATTTTCTTTCAGTATGGACTGATATTTTACTGAATCCATTCTTCCATCGATTATGGTTAATTTTCCAGTTCCATTTATACTGAAATAGCCCCACACCATGATTGATCCACCTCCATGCTTAATGGTTGGAACGGTATTCTTCACATTATAAGCAGTATTTTCTTTTCGCCAAACATAGCGTTGCTGGTTGCGTCCAAATAGTTCCACTTTCGTTTCGTCTGACCAAATTCTATTATTCCAGTAATCAATAGGCATTTCTAGGAACTTTTTTGCAAAATTTAATCGAGCCTTTTGATGAGCTTTGGAAAGTAAGGGCTTCCTTCTGGCAATACGTCCGTGCAATCCGGCACGATTTAATGCCCTACGAATAGTTGACAAGTGTACATCTGAGCCAGCATTCTTCAAATCGTTCTGCACGTCCTTTAGGTTAGATTTAGAGTCTATTGAAACGTGTCTAACAATTTTCTTAGCCCCACGTGTCGTAATTTTTCTTGGACGACCTGATCTTGGAAGACTTGATACAATCCCTTTTACTTTCCATTTTTTGATAATGGACATAATAGTCGACCGTGGTATAGAAAAACGTTTGGAAATTTTTTTATAACCTTCTCCAGACTGGTAGGCATCGATTACTTTCTTTTTAATGTCTTCAGAGTACTCTTTGTTCTTTGTCATAGTTGCAGATTTGTTGACGTTGAAAAATAATTGTTTTTTACTTGAAACAATTATTCAATCATTCAATATGGCATTAAAGTTCAATTTGAACTGATTTTAGATGCAGTAGAGTCATAAATATTATTTATAGGAAATAAATACAAGGTCAGACTAAAATAATAAACTTAATGACGCTTTTATTTAAACTTTAAATTAAAGGGGTTGAATATTTTTGCAACATCCATATTTATATTTTTTGTAAATAAATTGATATATATATTATTAATCTCGAATTACTTTTCCTCATTTATTGTTGAAAAATATACAATTTATTCATAATTAGTCGTTAAAAGGCGTTATAAAGATTTTTGAAGTGTAGATTCAACAAAACAAGAAAATTTAGACAGGGGTCGAATATTTTTGCGCACAACTGTATATATATATATATATATATATATATATATATATATATAATTTTAATAATAGTAATTAAATTATTAGCAAATTTTAATAAATAAAATTCTAAGACAACTTCAATACCAGTAATGCGACTGAAAGATGAAAAACTATTTGATCGAGTTAAAAAGTTGAATGAAAAATTTGTTTAAAGAAAAAAATATAATAAAAATATTAAGATAAATGACCATAGTATTAAAATGTGGTCTTGGTCACTGTTGCTACAAAGAGTTTTCTTTTTCAAATAAAATTACAACCTGGAGTTTTAAAACAAGTGGAAATATTTTATTTTGTGAACTTACAGTGACACTTTGTTTCTCTACTGAACGACAGGTTTGCAAGGAGGATGATAATCGCTACCAACCAAACAAAGCAACAAACAGTGTTGATACCACAATATTATTGTTATAAATAAATTAAAAGTAAAATGTATTTCCTTTTTACAAATATCAAGTGTAAACACATACCCCACAATATTATTGGTATGAATAAATTAAAAGTAAAATCATTTATTTTTTAAAAAATTATATGTTGATGCAGTATATATGTTTATAGATTTTTTTTTCATCCATTTAAAAATTGCCTAGTCAGTTGATATTTAGTTGAACTCTATACTTAGTTGTAATTTGGTAAAAGGACTAGGAGAGAATGAAAGAAAATGAGGGTTTTATGGGGCCAGTGAATAATAATGTTTGAGTTGCACTGTCAGTGTCTACTTTGGGTTTAAAAAAAGTTTTTTTGACGGGCGGATGTATTGAACGTCAATAAATTTAAGCCGATGCTTATTAACGAGTTTATAATATGAAAAAGATGTGATTGAATTAGAAAGTTGAATGAAAAATCTGATTTAAAAAGAAATCTAATGAAAATATCAAAATAATGTAATTTCTTTTCATTCAATAAATTCTGGTTTGTTTTTTCTTTCAGAACTTTCTGCAACAGGCTTTACCAAATACTGGAGAACCATTAAAAAAATAATGTCGGTTGGTCAACTAAGTCTTCTAAAAAAATTGGCAGATGATCAGGAATTTGGCATAGAAGTAAGCGTCACCCCTGAGGAAGTGGAGAATCAAAGCCATAAAGAAAACAATGATGAAACTTCATCATACCCGTCTTCATTAGTAAAAGAGGATGAAAAGAGTTACTCCGATGAGGAGGAGGAGGAGGAGGAGGAGAGAAAGGATAAGGATGAGACAAGAGATGAAGATTCTGATGATGATGAAAGCAGTTATGAATCTACAGACACATCAGATGGAACAGAAGATATCGACAGCTCATCTTCAGAATTACCACAGAGTTCTTCTGATGTCACCATAAAAGAAAGTGCTGAAAAGTCTCTTAATCTTGAAGAGCCTGAAGGAATTGCTGAACGTCGAAAAGAAGAATCCAAAAGTCTTGAGTCGAGTAATAAAAACGCAAAGTCTGTCAGCTTTGATGGCATCTGCAAGTCTAAGAAAACAGCGAGCACTGAAGGAAGCAGCAACATGATATTAACACCAGACATCCTAACAGTTGACAAAGATTCTTCACCTGGACAGAAGAAAATTATGCGTCAAGAACATATTAATCTTGGTGGAAGTGATGAAAATATTGCTTCTGTATCAATGCATAAAACAAACAGTCTTTCAAGCGTTAATGCAAACGAGAGTGTTCGAACAAGCAAAGAGTCGTCTTCGGGGCACAGTCGAAAAAACCCATCAATGAGAATTCCTTGTCAAGAAACATCATCAAATTTGGAAACTTCTTCATCACAACTTTCTTCTATAAAGGAAAGTCGGAAAAAGAAACGAAATGGGTGGACACCACCTGTGAGTGCTGACGAAAGGCTCGATCAGAATTACAGAGAACTTTACCAATTACTGACGAGAGATGTCGAAGTGAAAGGCGAGGCGAGGCAGCTGGTGCATGCCTATCAAATGGAACAATTGTACGACAGATATGTATCAGTCAGCCATGGTAAGATTCCTCCTTACACCCTGTACCCTAGTAACTGGCCACAATGTGTCATACGTCGGCTCTTTTGTCCAAGCTTAAATACTTTGCATTCAGCTCTAACAAATTACTCAAACGATACAAGTAAGTTTTTCTTTGTTACTAACCATTTCTCAAGATATCAGGTCATTCCATAAATTTTGTACAAATGTTACGTCTCTGATCCCTCCACCAAAAAATGGAATCGTCAATGAAATCATTAATAAAATTCACAATCGTTTCTGCAAGCCAATCATATTTAATACAAATAAACTTCAGTCATGCTTGTTCATCACCTTTGTTTTATCAGAACTTAGTGATATGAGTAAGGGGAGCACTTTGATGATCGTCTCATCAGTAAATTGTAAAAGAAATTATTAATAGAATTCACAATCTTTTCTGGTATCCAGTCATATTTGGTACAAATAAACTTCAGTCTATGTCTGACTTGCCCATCAAGTTTCAGTCATAAATTTCCATCAAGTTTCAGTCATAAATTTCCATCAAGTTTCATTCATAAATTTCCATCAAGTTTCAGTCATAAATTTCCAACAAGTCTTTAGTTTCTTACCATTTAATGATATGGGTGGGGGAGACACTTTGATGAACATCTCATCAGTAGATGTATATAAAATCATTAATAAAATCCACAATCCTTTCTGCAAACCAATCATATTTGGTACTAGTAGGGAGACCCGACATTGCTCAAAGTTAAATGAGGATCAAACAAATGTTTTATTGTCATCGAAATCGGTGAACTAGCCCATTTTTAAATCCTCCCCACAGTGACTCATTCCACAATACATTGTAATCTACATTGTATTGTAGAGAAGCTACTGTTGATTTTATAAAATTATTTTATATAATGGCTTGAATTAAAATTTAAAATGCAAATATCAAGTATTATGGTTCAATTGTGCTAAAAACAGAAACTTGTGTGGTATTTGGGTAGTAAGTGGAGATATCTAATGAAATGAAATAATATTTACATACTAGCAGGGAAATCCCTGCCATATCAAAGAATCTACTGTTGATTTTATATGTCAGGCCTTTCTGCTTGTGTAATTATAAAACTTCTCAAATGCACTTGTGATTTTAGGCTATGTAAGCTGTAAACTTTGCTCCAAATCATGTGTTCCTTCTTTCATTAAATTTTTTTGATTATCGAGCATTGATACTTATGGAAGATATTCCAATGCAAAACCTATCTAAGAACACTACCAGGCACATTGTGAAATTTCATAAAAGTCAGCCCAGTCGTTTTTGAGTCCATAGGGAACACACACACACACACACACACACACACACACATAGAGTTCCTTTTATAATATAGAAATTATCTCTAAATTCAGGCACATTTAACTTTATCAAATTTTATTAAGTTATAAAATGCACAGGAGGTTTACAAATGGCAACATTACTGTTTCTGAATTTTGCAAACCATATTCTACATCTTCTTTACTCCATAAGCTGACCGAATATTTCAAATCACCTTGGCTCCATATTTACTTTTTTTTTTTAAACCTATGTGCTTCGAACGCTCCTTGGGAATTTTCAAGGTTAAATGACTTTCGACAGTGAATTTTTCCCTTCTGGTAATTTATTTATATGAAACATGGTTGGATTGCAGAGAGGTTTATGAATCTTATTATTAATACGCTGTGGATGGCATTTTAACAGTCTACCAGGTGCTTTCAATATGTTTCCAGACATTTTTTTACAGGTATTTAAAATTGTTGTAGACTCTTGAAAATTCAGTATGTCATTTCTATACATCTTATGAGATGACTGACCAATGTTTATGATTTCAGGCTCAAATGAACAGCTACAGCTGGAATTGGAATACACCCTACTAAAGCCTGATTGTCATAGTTGGTCAATTTCAAAAATGCAATCTGAATGTGAGGACACTTTAGAAAAACGATATGCAATAAAATTTTGTTTTAAACTTGGAAAAATGCCACAGAAACATGGAATGCTTCAGACTGCTTTTGAATCATCTTGCATGAATCAAGCACTGTTTTTGAGTGGCATAAGAGATTCAAGGAAGGTCGGGAGTCTGTGAGGGATTATGAGAGGTGTGCGAGAAGTAAGAAAACCAAAACGTCAAAGTTGATTGGCTAATTAAAGAATTTCATAAATAAGGATCATCATGTGTCTATAAACAATAAGTGCACAGTTTTAATGCCAATGTGGAAACTGTACGCACAATTATTTGCGAGGAACTGAAAATGCGAAAGATTTGCACAAAGTTTGTCCCAAGGATGCTCCATTTGACCAAGATGGGCATCAAGACAGTTCCTCACCCTCCGTATTGTCCAGACCTTACTCCCTGTGACTTTTCGTTATTCCCTAAGCTCAAGGAAAACCTTAGAGACTGTCATTATGAGACAATTGAGGAGATGAAAGAGGCTGTGATGAAAGCCAGTGACAAACTCAAACAAGAGAATTTCCATGACGCCTTTCAGAAGTTGTTGGAATGGTACAATAAGTGCATTGCAGCCGGAGGAGATTACTTCGAATATGATTAGAGTTCCATGTCTGTGCTATCAATAAAAGTGCCTATAAGAAAAATGTCTGGAAACTTATTTAAGGCACCTCATATTTTGAAGTGAGGAGTTTGTGAGAGTTATTGGCAATTGTGTTTATTATTGACTGTTGCTTAAGCAAAGACTGTTGGACATCATAGCTAAAACTTGGTGGACAAATCAAATATAGACTGGAGCTCCTGTATACTAAATATAAATGAGTTGCAGAAAGGATTGTGAATTTTATTAGCAATGCCATGGGTAGCATTTCATTTTCAGCTACAGATTTACTTTGTAAACTCAAAAGTATCGTCTGCATTCAATTCTCTTGAAAACTATTATGTTTTAACAGCTTTTAACAATATTCTTTTATTATCATTTTTCCTTGAAAATAAAATCTTAATAAATTTAAACGTGTCCCAATGCAAATATAAGATAGTATTTAGTTTCACTTTTAAATTTCAGAGAATTAAAATTCCGACAGAGCATATGAGATGATCTGATATTAACTTCATCAGTGATGCTGAAAGTCTGTTTGAGAATTTCTAAGATGAGGATTGATAATTTGGATTATTTATTTAAACTACTGTTCTCGTCTTGAATGCACAACGTTTCGGACGGTGAAACCTCTAAAGTTCTTTAGTTCCATTTTGACAAAATCATGAATCTTTTTATCAAACTTGAGAATCTATGAAGCATTTTGAATAGAACTATTTATTTAATTCACATGGGTAGCTTGTTCTCATTCCATGATCGAGTATTAATTGTGTTGCAATATTTTTGATTCATAATGGGGTATGATCCCTCAGTTGGGAGATTCTATTTATAAATGCTGCTGCTAGAAACTGACAAATCAAAATTATTCACATTCTACTATCAACCAATCAGAAACCAGAATTGCTCCATAAAAATGTAACCTTTTAGGCAACCTTGCACATATCTAAACAAATTTCATGTTTTGATTCTTTTATTTTTCTGAACTAAAATAAAGCAACATACATGAACTATGGTATTCAATGCCTGTGCTTTTATTTTATTCAGCAAATCACCTGGACCAAGTGGGAATTATGATGCTTTAACAGCAGTTAATTTGCATATGTCGTCTGGTACAGAATTCACTCTAGTCAGATCAAGTTGGCTTCCTCCAAAGGAGGAAGTTTCTAAGGAATATTAAATTCATAAGCAATTACCAGTTGCAAGTATATCCTTGCAATCATATTGAATAGTAAACGAGTTTTGACCTGAATGGGACTTCTATTAAAAATGATACACAAAATTGATCATTTGTTATCGATCAATTTTATGAAGGCTTATTATTTTTAATTTTATTATTATTAGTGTTATTGATTTTATATGTGCGTTATTATTACGTTTATTTTTACGTTATTTTTATGTTATTTTTATGGCGTTTCTAATCTGTCTGTCTCTGTTTATAATTACATGATCTGTTTTTGCTGTGAAGGTAGTTTGTCCTTGCTTGGCAACCAATCGTAAATCTATCGGCGATTTGTTATGGATACGTATTCGTGGCTTACTTAGAATGATCTGAGCTGCTTTCACTCCAAGAAATCAATATAAGTACTTAGGTAAACAATTAGATTACTAACTGTTTTACTCGGCATTCGATAAGAACATGGGAGTGGGAAGTTGTCATCATCATCATCAGTTTAACATCCATTTTACAAGCTGGCATGTATTGGATGGCTTTTAGAAATTGACTAGCCTGGGTGCCCGGCTTTGCATGAGTGTTTGGATGTGTAAAAAAAAAAAAATAAAAGTGGTAGTGGGCAGGCAGGCTCGAACCCATGATGCAAAATCAGAAAAGAAAGTGAAAGAAAATCTGACATCTTATCCTACTCTATGATGCAACCGGAAGCGTAAAGCGTTCAAATTAAACAGTCAATCAAAAAGATGACTTACAGAAATGGTGTTGCTTTTAAACCTCCCATGAAGGTCGTTTTTAATGTGAGGGAAAAGCAGCTCCCCCCAAAAAAGGGGCCACTCTGGCAGTATCCAAATGAATAGTAATTGTCTCAGTATGAAGGGTTTCCCCTACATTGACCAAAGGCCCAATTACAGAACAGATACTACCCGGTCGGAAGGCCAGGTGCCAGATGCTTTCATTTGATTAGCTGCTTTATTTATATGAAAAAGACACAACAGGATGGCGGGAAATTTTTAAAACTTGATCAAAAAAAATATAGAGACAATATCCGTTTGCAAATCTGAAATATTACGATCTAGGAAATATGCAAAAAACTTCTCCTGGAATCTAACCGATGCGAGAACCCGCCACTAAAAAAGCCTTTCGTTGTCATACACAAATGTGCATGCCAATTTTGCCTTTTATATATTAGATTATCAAATTAACCTATCTCTGGCCAGGTTTTTATTTATCCTTCTTTCAAGTACATTCTGATCACTTCCTCCAATGTTCTCCTTGGCCTTGCTAACAGACTCTGCTACATCAACTGGTCTACATTTCCTAATCTAACTACTTTTATTCCTTTTATCATCATGTTCAGTTTAACGTTTATTTTACATGCTGGCATGTGTTGGACAGCTTTTAGAAATTGATTTCTAAACAAACCTATCTCTGATCGGGTCTTTGTTTATCCCTCACCAAGAGTAACTTGCTTTCTTTGGTTGAATATCGCCTCTAGGTCTGACTTTTCTCTCCCTTGTACTGCTGCTGCTGTTGTTGTTGTTGTTGTTGTTGTTGTTGAGCATCATCCATGATGGTGATTTTGTTGGCATTCGTTTCCCTGATATCTTTCTATTAGGAATTCTTTCTAGAAAGATATCAGGTACTTATGGGAGGAACCATGTGAAAGCTGCCAACGTCCTTAAGTGAAACATAGTTTTAACATTTTAGAAAGTGAAGTCCACCTGCCTGTGGTTAAAAGTAAAGAACCTTACCTCATGCATCGTGCAGCTCGTGTTAGGAAAGAAAAAAAAAAGAGAAAATAAAAATGGCTGCCCCCTGGTATTTATGGACTGAAAATCACGTGATGTGACGAGAGGGGAGAGAGGGTATGCAAATGAGATGTGGTTGGGTCTCTCTATAAAAGAGCCGTCTTCTTTATTTTGGGCGTCAGTGTGGAAAGTGCAGAGAGAAGAGAACAGTTGGATTTGAGTTTGAGACTTTTGATTTGAGGTTGAGTTCAAATTTAACGTCAAACCAAAGACTAGTATCATTTTCATGCCAATAATGAGTATATTTGGTGTGTAGAATAATGAATGTTCATTAGGCAACTTGACTTTTTCGTTGGCTCATTTCTGTGGAAAGTGCGCATATGATTTGTTAAGTAAGATTCATTAACTTTGGCTCATAAAGAGATTGTTTCTGGTTGACTAAACCAATCGAAATTGAGTATTTGATCCATTTTGTATGGACCATTTAAGCCAAGCAAATATTGAATGATTTAGAAATCACTTGTTGAAGAAGAAGAGGAGGAGGAGGATGAGGAGGAGCTGGAGCAGCAGCAGCAGCATTATTCATAATGATTAATTTATTAGCATTCATTTCCACAATATCTTTCTATCAGGAATTCTTTCTAGAATGATATCAAGTACTTACGGGAGGGACCATGTGAAGGTTGCCAACATCCTTAAGTGAAACACAGTTTTGTGGAATTAACTGGATTCGAACTTGGGACACCCAGGTTGTCAGTCTATCTCGTTGATCACTTGACCACCGTGCTGCTGCTATTATTAATGTTGTTGTTTAGTGAGTTGGATCTGAATGCTGTGTTGAACATGGAGATGTTGTTTTCATTTGCTTTTAATGAAAGTTCTTTTTGCAGATTCAGAGCATTTTACTTTACAGAAGGATGTTAGGTTATCTTCGATGCTGAGGGCAACAAGGACCAACAGTTACTCCAACACTTCAAGCAATGTTGTTGCAGGTATTGATTGGCGCTTTCATGCCAGTATGACATTGTTAACCTGACTCTGCATTGCAATAGATGACTGAACACCATATATTTTCCGCAAACACGAGAATAATTAGAAACCACCAAATCCTCATGCAGATGTCTTTGGATTTACGCAGTCAATTTAATGAGGCTACATCCTAAACACCCCTGAGTGTCAGACCAATCTGTCTTGAGTAGTTCGTTGCCACAGCTCTGCCATATTGAAAATAAGTTCAGCTGCTTTGGAGTATGTTAAGTGTTTTAGAGGATATAAATATGACCACAACCTCCTATTTGAACATTGAAATATTTCAGATTTGCGTTAAATTTGATCAATAATTATTAGGCATCAATTAAGCAAGATTACTTGAATTTCAGTTTCTTCTTAAGCCTCCTTAAGCTTAAATCTTAATTTTTAGACATTTTTTAGAATCAAAATCATGAATTAGATTTTGATCAAAATTGGGATACGGATTCTTTAGTTTCATCATATCTTGATTTTAATTTTTATAAGGGGGCATAAAAATTGTGTAAAACACTAATGTTTGGGGAATTTATTTTACTCGTCCTGAGATGAGTATTCTCCCTCTATCTCTGTCTGTCTGTTTGTCTGTCTATCTCTCTCTCTCTCTCTCTCTCTCTCTCTCTCTCCTTCTCTCTCTCTCATATATATATAAAAAAAAATTCTAACCATGTATTTAAAACCATGTATTTAAAACCATGTATTTAAAACCATGTAGGCCAAAATAATTGAATGCCAATAAAGCCTTAACTTTTTGAAATGAACAATAAAATGGGTGACTATTCCTGATAAATCAGTACACTAAATATTTAAAGCTCTGTAACGTTATGACCTTTTGGGCTGTGATCATAGCATAGTATCTGTGTTAACTGTGGCAAGCAGGGCCAAAGGTCGACACATTATTATTATTATTTTTATTATTATCATTATTTAGTTGATCGCCTAATGTGTATATTTTAACATTTATGGAACAGTTCTAACAGGAAAGGATTGACGTGGACGTATCGAAACAGTTGTAGACCAACAGTTCTTTTTTTAACAAATGTAAATAACACAACACATACTTGAATTATTTATGAACATTTATTATTATAATCTGGCCGGCATTTTCAGAGATTACACATTCTTTACATCTTGGTTGTCCGAAGTGACGCTACTTCTCACATCATCTTGGTCATCTGTTCTCTCCAATGTCCAGCTAACAACCCACTAGAATTTCCCGAAATCTACATACATCACGTGTTTCTTTATGTCATATCATTACGTGTTTCAGACCAACCTAATGTAACCCCAATCTAGTTATTTGTTTATGCAAACCCAAAAACAATGTTTACATCTATTTTCTTTTTTCACATTCCTTTTGCGATTTATATGTCAATCATTTTTCCCCAATTTAATTGTTTATTCTTCTAATCATAATAATTGATTCAGCAACCAGCCGTCACTCAAATCAATTAATAATAATAATAATAATAATAATAATAATAATAATAATAATGTTTTAACCCTTGGCCCTGCTTGCCACAGTGTACACAGATACTATGCTATGATCACAGCCCAAAGGGTCGTAACATTACAGCTCTAGTATTGCACTATTGAGCTATATAAAAGAACTTTGTATTATATGCTTATATATTTGAATACTGTTCCAATTATTAAATATATATATTACAACAGGTCAGAACAACATTCGTACTGTCAGTTTCAAAGCCAAACAAAGGAAACCTGTAGTGGTCTTTTCAGCCTCTGTTTATGTTTGTTCCACATTTTTTTTTTACGATATTTCAATGCTCTATCTTCATTTATTGTTATTTATTTATCATGTCGGCATTTCTCTCTGCAAATTATGCCAATATATACGTCATTCGTGAAGCAAAAAAAAAAGTTTATCTCTTTTATTTATTTATTTATTTATTTATTTTTTTTTTTAATCTGTGAATTTATATAACGGTCATTGTGATCTCTGAATGAGTTCAAGAAAATGAATCATGCAACGACTACTCTGCCAGAAGTAAACCAAAAAACTGCCAAGCTTATTTCCACGTTTATAAATAAATTTTATGATTTAAGGAGGGTAAATATTCCAAGAACCTCTGGGTTTGGAATTAAAATTAAAAATATCAATTTTATTAATTCGAAACGAATAATAAATATTAAAATATATTAAATACAATATATTAAAATATATTAAATGCAATAAATTAAATCAATTAGAAATATAATGAAAAATTAAACAATTAAAAGTAATTAAATATGAAATAAAACAAATTTAACAAATTTTAATTTATAAAAATTAATTAAAAATTAATCATAATAGTATTAATAATAAATGTAATAAATATATTAAATATAAAAATAAAAATATAATAAAGAAATTTACTTTTTTTGAACATATTAACTAATTTAATTAATTAAACTCTTTTTTTTCCTAAAAACTTACGAGTAGAAAAGATCCAAAAAATAAGTTAAAAAATATTTTGTTAATAAGATCTATTGACTAAGAGCCAGTGAAAGAAAACATGCAAGGCATAGTTCAATGAATAATTTGGACAAATATATTGGAGTCCAAATTAAACTATACAGTTCACCTGAGTAAATTTCCTCCCTTCCTCAGGATAATTTCTGGAAAAACTAATCTGCTAGTTTTTTTTAATTGCTTATCTCCCTTATACCATACAATTTATTTTTAAAGGGAAAAATAAGCCTGACGGGTTTTGTATTTACAGTCTTTCCATGATTTATTGTGGGATACTGACAATAATTAATTCCATTATTAATTTACTCTTATCTTCGTTTCCTTTTCCTTTTTTTGGCTGGAGGCTAGTGGATATATTTTTTATTTTTTTAATCTTTAATTTTAACATTTTTTAGATTTTAATTTTTAATTTCTCTGATGCCAGAAATGAAAAGAACGCAATAAGAGGTCACAATGATCACTATTTGGAGTCACAAATAAAAATAAAAATAAACTTTTATTTATTTATTTTTTTTTTACTTGCCGAAGAGGTATATATTGGAAAAATAATCTGTTTTTTTAATTTATAAAAATTTTTTTTTTTTTTTCGTATTTAAAATAAATTCTATGTTCTTAATTTGCTATATTTATCTTTAAATTTATATTTAAAATAAATTCTATGTTCTTAATTTGCTATATTTATCTTCAGGTTTTGTGAAACGGACTTATGTGATGCCTCGTTCTGTCCTGTCTGTCAGAGATGATTCCAGATTTGAGAAAGTCAGGACAACTAAATGTTCGATGCGTTCAAGATCTCCTTCCAAATCAAACCAGAGAAGTTCACAGCAAAGTGGTAAAAATTCTAGTCAGACATTAAACGATCATCCTCCATTGGGCAACTCTTCTTTGTCTTCTGCTCGCTATGTTGATCACCGGCATGGACAGAATAGCAACCCGGATATCTTGAAATGGCTGCAAGGAAAGAACCATATGTTTTTTAAGCAGAAAAGAGAAGAGAGAGCCCAGAGACAGTTACAGAAAGAGACAAAACGACAAGAGACCCTATTGAGAGCTGAGCGCAGACTTCAGTCACAACAAGCAGTTTATAATTGGATGCAGCAGAAACTAAAAGAGTACCAATTAAGTTCATCGGAAGAAAAAAAAAATCGTGAAAAAAAATTGGAGATGAGAAAAACAAAATCAGGTCTTCGTAGGGATATAATTGTAGAAGACAGAGCTGAATCTAAAAATGGCGAACAGAATTCCACTCAAACGTTGTCCAGTAACCCAGCAAAGGTGAAAGGACACTTAAAACCATTACAGGATCAAATAAAAAAGAATAAAGAAAATAAAGCATCAGTTAAAAGTGAACATTTTAAACACATGGAAAGCACTTTGAGTTATGATGCTTGGACAAGACAAACAGGGAAAGTTGGATGTAGAAAAGTTGTTAATAACTGTGCAGATTTTAAAAGCGATAATGACGCCAGTATTAGGTTCCATAAGAAGATTGGAAAAGGTGAAGAAAGTTTTTATTCCGCAGCCGATAAAGAATATTCTGCAAAAGAGGATGAGGACGAGAGTAGCTTGCAAAAAAATGGTACGGATTTAAAACCAAAAGAAGAAGAATCATCTCCGCAGAAAAAATCTATACGACCAAAGACGGCTTACGGTAGCCGAGTTAGACAGTCTGCAGATTTCAGTTTTGATGCTACTTCAGAAAAAAATGGAAAAGTCAGAAGCTTGTCTGAAAAAAATGTAAATGAAGCATCATTAAGTGAGCTAAACGAAAATGAATCCAAGAAATTTGCAGGTTCGGATCTAAATGATTCTGGAAATGAAAATAAATAGAATATAGTAATCTATTATATAAAGTTATCTCATCAAATTTTCTATATTGAACTTCAATAGCAACCTGGTGCTAACAGATAAGGCTGTCTGAAGATACTGGCTTCCTAATTTAAAATGCACCAAACATTGATGTTGCTGTTTTCTTTTTTTTTTTTTTTTACTTTTGCTTTGAAAAACTCAATCATATTTTGCAAAAACAAAAAAGAACAATTTTCGTCTATAAAAGAACCAAACTAAATACTCTGATAAATATTTGAAGATATAAAGAATTTGAAGCATAAAAACTTTTACCAAAATGACCGTATCTGTCATCAAATAACCTGAAAAGAGTTGATATCGCATAAAACGAAACAACCGAACCAAACCAAACCAAACCTAAATAGCAATAAATATGACAAATCGATATTTGATTCTAATTAGCAATTTTTTACTTTTTTATCTTTGCAGCATATTTTTATAGTAAAATATGTAATTTATTTCTGTTTCTTTTCTAAAATAATTATTCCGACAGAGAAGATTATTACAATGGAGACAATTTTAACTAATGACCTAAAAAGCTGAAAATGTAAGGGAGATAACTCCCATTTAAGTTTGAAGGTAAAAATAGTTATCTCTTTTACATTTTGAGCATTCTATTTCCAGTTGTTCATGACTCACACATTATTATTATTTTACATTTAACTGACATTATTGAATCCTGGACTATGCGGATGGACAAGAATAATAAATAAAAAATGAATAATAAAAAAATAATTGAAAATAAATAATAATAAATAAAAAAAGATAAATATAAAAAAAATGATAATAATAAATAAAAAATGAATAATAAAAATAACTGAAACTTTGATGACACAAAAATCTTGAAAGATCATGAAAGGATATTGAAGTGTGGATCTAAATGGTATATTTTTGTTCTGTAATAATCTTTTAAGATTCGGTGCTGGACTTCCTGTAAGTTAAATAATCTAGCGTTTATGGTCACACACCTCAGGGAAATAGTTTTGTCTAATTATAAATTCTTATTTTATGATTAGCATTTATTCTTTAATTACGTTCCCAATCTCCCCCCCCTCCGATATCACATAGAGATTGTTGTAGTTGACCTATGACCGCACTTTGCTACAACAAACTGGTTGTACAGCAATTAGAACGTAACTCGGTTCATGTAAAATTACCGTGATACTACCGAAGATGTAATGATATTGTAATCATTTACAATTTATCAACAGTTTCATATTTTTATAATCTCTCTCTCTCTCTCTCTCTCTCTCTCTCTCTCTCTCTCTCTCTCCTTCCATATGACCAAAAAGAACAGAGAAATATTATTACATTTACAGATCTCACCCAAGTTGATTTGACCTTTGTTTCATTCAATGCACCTACCATCGTTGATTTTATAAACATCTGTCGAACTCAGCCAGAATCAAATCTGATTGACATATTTTTTGCCATCAAGTTGTCCTCACCATGTTTTAATGGCACCTTTTCGATTCTATGTGTCTTCCCACAAGAATCATAAAAGTCAAGTACAAGACCCTCTAATTGTGGGAAACTCTATCTTCCACAAAAGGGTTCTTATCATTGTGCCACATATATGCGAAGGATGTTGTCGTTTGCTTAAAGCATTGTGCATTGGGTATAAGGAGTTATGTTTGAAAGTTATGATGATGTTTGAAGGTTATGATGATGTTTGAAGGTTATGATGATGTTTGAAAGTTATGATGATGTTTGAAAGTTATGATGATGTTTGAAGATTATGATGATGTTTGAAAGTTATGATGATGTTTGAAAGTTATGATGATGTTTGAAGGTTATAATGATGTTTGAAGGTTATGATGATGTTTGAAAGTTATGATGATGTTTGAAAGTTATGATGATCTTTGAAAGTTATGATGATGTTTGAAGGTTATGATGATGTTTGAAAGTTATGATGATGTTTGAAGGTTATGATGATGTTTGAAAGTTATGATGATGTTTGAAAGTTATGATGATGTTTGAAGATTATGATGATGTTTGAAAGTTATAATGATGTTTGAAGGTTATAATGATGTTTGAAAGTTATGATGATGTTTGAAGGTTATAATGATGTTTGAAGGTATAATGATGTTTGAATGGTATAATGATGTTTGAAGGTTATGATGATGTTTGAAGATTATGACAATGCCGTTTGGTAGAAAAATACCACTGGATAAGAGACAAGATAAACAGAATCAATAACGATGTTGAAAGATTTCAATAATTTTACATCATTAATTATTTACCAACGTAATGTGTTCAACCATGATGGTATCATGGTGTTATGTTCTTTGAATTTTCAAGGTAAACCACATCTTCAGAAAAATTTGACAACGCAATGACATTGTCATAATTTGTTTATATTTTCAAGTTATTATTTTTATAATCAAATTTAAGTCACATTTAAAAATTTCTTTCATTACTTTTAAAGCCACTATAATCCACAGTCTTATGTAACATAAAACCAAAAGTAGAACACCTACCCAATAATTTACGCATATATAAGAAAATAAAAAGTATCACTGAAGAAAATGTTTGTCTTATTTTCATCTTCTTGGTATGGTGCACTGAGTAATATATCTATGGAGAGAGAGAGAGAGAGAGAGAGAGAGATAGAGAGAGAGAGAGAGAGAGAGAGTTTGCTGCAGACTTTGAGCTGAGCATTTTCCTGGTTTGCTACATGCACAAAACGACTAGCAAACAGATTACATCAACTTGTTTTTACATGTATGACACAAGGCTAAGTACGCAACACAATTTTTTCATCCACATCTGTAAAAGGAAAAGCACAATCTCTGATGATCATAAAAGTGAAAAATCCATTTGCATAAATTATCAATTGTAATCTCTATACTACATCAAAAGTGACATTTATTGAGTGCGTTTCTATCATTATTTTGTTTTATTTTGATTTTCGAGTGATTATCGAGACTACAAATGACAACCTCATGTCCACTATTTTGTTGTAGTTCTAATTTAAGAACCTGGCACTACTTGTGTTTTGAAGTAAATAAATGCTTTAAAATAAGTTAAATCACAAAAAATTATCCAGGTAGGTAAAAGAGTAACTTACCTTGCATTCGGTAAGATTTAGTTATTATATTTTGTTTCTAGACCACTTTTTCGGTTTGTTATCTGTACTAATAAATGCCACTATAGAATCACTCTTGAGAGAAAAATATTAAAAGCTATTATTGGGATTTTCCTAATTAGATATATGGTATAAAGTATATTCTGATAACGAGAAAGGGGACACAAACAATTTGAAAATCATAATAAAAATGAAAAATAGAGATCTTCATCTTGCATGCTGTTAATGCTGATACGAACCTCTGCACGCATCCTGCTGTGTTGAAGGTGGGGATAGCAGGTGTTCACTTCATGGCAAAAGAGGGAGAAAGCACGAAATTTCACAGGCACGTAATCCTGGCAGAATTCGTTAACCAGACAAAGATTGGTTGTTTCTTTGACTAATCACAGACATTGTAAGAAGTGGCCATTTTAAAGAGGAGAAAACGTTGTGTAGATTCTTTTATCATTTGTTTGTTTTTCATGGATTATGTGCAAAGAAAATATTTTGTATTTAACATATTTTTTTCAGAAGAACAACCTTAAACATGCTGAGACAATATTGAGCTCATTTCGTTCCACTTGTTCTCGTATAGACTTTAACACTACATGTCACACATTTTAGCAGTTTTTTTTCCAGTTGGATTAGGAGGTAAAACGTGGTAGGGGAAGTAATATAATGCTGTGAAATGAGTTAAAAATGACAGCAGTTTTCATTGTACAATTCCAAGCAAGGTCAAATTTTCATTCATCTTATAAAATACGATTTCTTTTATTTGTAGTAAAACAATACAATTATAAACAAAAGTATTTGCCAGCGAAATGTGTTCTTTCAAGGAGTTTACAATCGGGATACGTGGAGTAGACTATTTTGAAATTCAATCCGGTTATCTGGGCTAAATAATTCAATAATTTGCATTGCTTTGCCAAAGGTTTTGATTGGCTTTCACTTCAACAAATTTATCTATATAATATAATTCTTCAGTCAAATGAAAATATGAGGTTGTCCAAAAAATTTGTAGTTTTTGTATTTCACGTTTCAACACGTTAGAACATGTTAAATTATTTACAGATTTTGTGCACTTACATTTCCGGCTAGATCCTGCTTCAAGCCATTTATTGAGAAAGAAAGTTAAAAATTATTTTGCGTGGAAAATTGTAAATCTTATTTTAGGCACTTGATGCTTTGTTTTTATTCCCATAAAGGCAAAAATACTTCACAGACAACAACAAAAATATATGTGCAGTGTACGATGATGATGATGATGATGTTTTAGCTGACGGAACTGTACAAAAGCGGTTTACATAATTTAGAACTGGAGATTTTAATCGTAAGGATGAAAAATGCTGAGGCATCCCACCCTCTACATGTGACAAGCAAAGCAAGATATTGAGTATAAGTCACGTTACACAACACGAGAACTAGCAGAAATGCTTAAGGTATCAAAACCTATCATTCATGATTGATTAAATATTTAATGTCATTTTTTTTTTGTTTGTTTGTTTAAATTCGCATTTTTCGGGCAACACAATAATTATTTTATTTAGGAAATACACTGGTACTATTTGTGAAATAATACATTTGTCTACGAACGAGAATTTCTCTTATTTATTTAGAGTTTCCATGCATATTAGAAGCTAAATTGCTTTTCTTATATTCAAACTTCAAGTTAATACATGGCGCTCATTCACACTTAATAAAAAACGTTTTAAATGATGTAAAAAAAAATGAAGATTTACTTGTGCATCTTAAATACATTAAGTTGTCTGGAAAATTTGCATTGATTTTTAATAATTCATGATTCGACACATTAAGACATAAGAGTGTAGTCTAGGGATCGATCCTTGGACCTTTATTATTCCTGAAAAAAGGCACGGGGAAGGGGAGGGATGAATGAACACATATCCAAAGCAATGGCGGAAACCTTAGAGGAAAACCTCCAGTCTGTAATGGAATGGCAACAAAAATGGATGGTGACATTCAATGCTGCCAAGACTGAGCTCCTTTCCTTTAATAATTACAAGAAACCTTCTCAACCACCAATTGCTATGGCTAATGATACATTACCTGAAAGTACTTCGTTCAAATTCCTTGGCTTCACAGCGAACATAAGTTGGAACAGATACATTGAAGGCATTGCTGTGACTGCTGTGAGGAAGGTGGGCTCTCTCTACCGTGCTAGAAAGTTAGTTACGCCTGAAAGTATCTTGTACCTCTACAAGGCCACCATTCGCCCATGTATGGAGTATTGTCGTCACATTTCGGTTGGTGCAGCTCTCACTCCTGAATAGGCTTCAAAAGAGTCGCCAACCTAATAGGTCCTGAACTGTCAGCTAGGTTTCGACCTTTGTCCCATGAACGAGATGTCGCATGCCTCTACCTGTTTTACTAGTATTTTAATGGTGGATGCCCCAACGAACTACAAGCCTTCAGCATAAATACCTCCGACAAACCTGACAAGCAGAAAAATCCCACCCCTACATAGTAGAGATCCCCGGATGTCAGATACCCTTCTATTCTAATAGTTTCTTCCCCAGAATTGCTAAACTTTGGAATTCCTTTCAGGGTTCTGCTTCACCAACTGTACTGACATGCAGAAGTTTATGTGTAATGTAAACAGACATCTTGCTACTCATTTCCCTACATAGTATCCCTGCAATTCATGTCCTGATAGTAACTCCCTATATAAAAGTGGCACTGTGCCTTTTTTAGGGTGAAAATGCAACAAAAAAAATATTATTGACAAATATAGAAAACTTTTTGATTAAAAAACACACCAATTATCTCTTGTGAAAGAAAGCTAAAAAATATTTTCATTTTGGAGCCTCATTCGTGAGCATTTAGTAAAACTTGATGACAAAAATTAGCATGTATTTTCTGGGCAGCCTGATGCAATTAATCTCAAAGCAAATGCAGTGAAGTATAGTAAATCCTTGCTATAAAGAAACATTTTAAACAATGACATAAGCTTAAACACATCTGTCATGTGTATGAGTTGGTTGAAAAATAACTAAGGTTACACACCATCAATGAAGACTGCAATTTTTAAATGATGTGTAACCCAACCCAAATCAGGGTTTCTGTGTGATACTGTCACACAGCTAGGGACATGTTTGAATGGAAAGGTTCAAGTGACACCTAAGATTCAGAGGTTATCTCAGATGGAAGTCGACAAAAGTATGTGACTTTCAGACAAAGATATTCGATCTCTTAGCTAGTGAGAGTTCAAACAGGAAAGATGTCCATGTGCTGTCCTAATGATGAGGGTGGGGGAGTTTCATAATGTAACTAGGTATTGCAGGACGAGCTATGTATCTATCTGTCTGTATTTCTCTCTCCCACATGTATGAAAGTAACTTTTTTCTCTGTTTTCTTCTTTTTTTTTTGTTTTACTTGAGAGTCACCACTTATCAAGGCCTCAATACCATTCAAGGATAAGAGTTAATCTTAGACCTGCGTTGTGTTCCCTGCCAGTGGGCAATATTGGTTGTGAGAAGGAGAAGGTTGAGATCCATCAGGAAGTGAATGGTGTGGACTCACGCTGTGTTTCCTTGCAGTCAGATGGTAATGACTGTAACAATCTGAGAATGTCATCCCCCAAGAAGAAGTCGTCCAAACAAGGCCACTTATTCGTGAGGGGCTACTATTTGGGACCAGATTTGTAGGGATACTATTTATGGAATTGGGCAGTGAGATGTCTGTTCACATTACACTTGAATTTCTGCATTAAGGTATCAAAATCTATTATTCATGATTGATTAAATATTTAATACAATTTTTCTTTTGTTTAAACTTATTTTTTTCGGCCAACACAATAATTATTTTATTTAGAAAATATATTATTTGTGAAACAGGGAAGCAGGGGTCCAGGAGGGAATTCCAAAGTTCAGCGGTTCAAGGGAAAAAGCTATTTGAGTAGAAGTCTTTACAGCATCTAGGGATCTCTACAGTGTAGGGGTGGGATTTTGCTACTGTCGGGTTTGTCGAGCGTATTGTCATTGAGGGGGTACTAGTGCTCGGAGTTCGTCAAAGCATTTGCCATTGAAATACTTGTAAAACAGGCACAAGAATGCCACGTTTTGGTGATGAAACAGAGGTTGGAGTTTAGATGATAGTTCAGGACCTCTTAGATTGTGACTCTCTTTTGAACCCTGTCTAGGAGTGAGGGACTAGTGGCAGATATACCAGTTTAGATGTGGCAACAATACTCCATGTATGGACGAACCATGGCCTTGTATAGAAATACAATACTCTCAGGTGTGAGTAGCCTTTTAGCATGGTAGAGAGAGCCCACCTTCCTCACAGCAGCCTTGGCAATTGCCTCAATGTATTTGTTCCAAGTCATGTTGTCTGTCGGAGCTTGAAGGGAAGTACTTTCAGCCAGTGTATCATTAGCCATGGTAATCAGTGGTTGAGAAGGTTTCTTGTAATTATAAAATGAAATGAGCTTAGTCTTGGCAGCATTGAACGTTATCAACCAGTTGTGGCCTCTTTCCATTATAGACTGGAGGTATTCCTCTAGAGTTTTAGCAATTTCCTTAGATATGAGTTCATTAGTTTTACCCTCGTGTCTGTCATAGAGTGTAGTGTCATCAGCAAATATCCCCATCTCAGAGAAAATTCTATCAGGGAGGTCATTAATGAATATCAGGAATAATAAAGGCTCAAGGATTGACCCGTGTGGCACATTCGCATTATATTTCATGTTGTTTTGATGTACAACCATCAAAGACAACCTGGATTTTTCTCTTATCTAAGAAGGATTTGATCATGTTAAGTATATATTCAGCAATAATATACAATTCATCATGCCAAACCTTGTCAAATGACTTCAATATGTCTAGAGCTACTGACCTAGCTTCTCCTGCCTTATCCAGTATTTGGTATATAAATTCGGAGATTATAGTTAGGATATCTGCAGTGGAATGGGCTTGTCTAAATCCATACTGTCGGTTGGATAAAAGTTTATTGTCTGTGAGGTGGCAGACTAGTGCTTGCTTGATTAAGGACTCAAAGATTTTGGTGAAGAGAGGGACAAGGCTAATGGGGCAATAATTGAGTGTGTCAGTTCTTTCGTCAATTCTTGTAAGTTGGTACTACAGAAGCAATTTTCTAGCAGTCAGGAAAGCAAGATTTGTTAAGGCATTTATTGTAGAGCTTGGAGAGAACTGGAGCAACCTCAGCGGAGCATTTTTTTTAGTAGTATAGCAAAGATAAGATCAAGCCCACATGCCTTTGAAGTGTCAAGATTTATTATAGTATCATGAACAAGGGAATGGGTGATTTTCAGGTTATCGAGTGTGGCTACTGTCTGCAAAGGGAAATTTGGGAGTGGGTGGCCTGCTGGGTCTAAAGTAGAGTTGGAGGGAAAACGTTGAGCAAGCAAATTTGCCTTTTCATTTGCTGTGCAAACAAGCTCAAGGTTGTTGGATAGTGGGGGAATTGCCAATTGTCCATTATTTGCTACACTGTTATAAATTTTCCATAAATCATGAGTTCCTAATTTCTGCGACTCTATGCATTTTCTGATGACTTTGGAATACCTTCTCTTGGCTGCAGCTATTTCTTTCTTACAATTATTTCTAGATTCTACAAACTTTTGCATATTTGTGTTGAATTTATGTCGGATAAACCTGTAGAATGCATGCTGCCTTTGAGCGATAGTGTAACACCAAAGAGGTTCTCCCAACTAATACTCCTGTGTCTTAACTAAAAGTTAATGGTCACTGACGATTTCACGCTGCCTCTCTTTGGTGTTACATTCGCCCCCACATGGGATGGCGATTCTCAAGATGAGGACGATGCCCCATGTCATCAACAACCAAAGAGGTTCTCCCAACTAATAATACTGCTGCTGCCTACCCTGAAAGCAAAAATCACATGCAGATATCATGCACAAAAAAAATTCTTAAATTCTTATAAATGGCTATTGCCTTAATTTGTTGCGGTAAATTCATTACAAAAAGTTCATTAACAGAATGTCCTAAAAAAAAAAATCAGTTTTCAATGTTCATTAATAGTCCAATTTCTTAGAATTGTGTTCTCAATGTTCAATTATCCTGAAAAAGAATAGTCATAAAAAAATGTTGTTTTTTTTGTTCTCTTGGTATATTACACATGCAACAAAGTCCTGCATTTTGAACCACTAAATGGTGTCAAAAAGAATTCAGCAGGTTCTTCTTCTTGACGTAAGGCTGGAATAGGTCGAAGTTCTTCGCAGTTCACTTCTGGATTGGCCGGACAGGTGCTGACCCTCTGTGATCCTTGACAAGGGTCATTCCCACTGACGTCAGGGGTCTCCAAGAGGCGTCTTGAACAAACACACCCATTACACCTCATTTCACACCCTGCGAGTTAAAGAGAAGATAATTTAGTCCAAAAGCTTACCTTTGTGTTCTACTCCTAGTTCAAACTACCCTACCCTTATCGTGGCATAGGGCGCTTCCTCTCCAATCTATCCCTTCGTGCTCACAGAGTTGGCGGGTCGAAACTTCTCGTCGCCCCCAACTCCCCTCCCGACACTGGCTTCGTGATGCACTGTACTAGTGTGCTCAAGCATCAAAGGATCTGGCGCCGAACCGTCCCATCCATCGACAGCGATACGGCTGGGCAGAGCCCTTGCCCACCCGTACCCACTTTTCATTCTGACAAGCATAGACGGTCGCACCCCGAACAACCCTGACACCGATCACCGTTCCTTTAGATGTCCCCCCGCAGTTGCGTCCCCAGCCAGTGGGCACCCTCTTATCAGAAGTCCCCCCTGTATCCAGCCACCGCCGCGGACATAGGGGCCGGTAACAACAGGCCCCCTTGGGACCCGTCCGTTCTCAGCACTTTCTCTCTGGGAACCGCCCAGGGCGGCGCCCCCCACCTGGTGGGACACCCTTTCGTTACGTGTCCATCAGAGTGGTAGGTGAAGCATAACCACTCACCTCTGCCGGGAGTCAGTTGAGAGCGGCCATGTTGGGGCCCCTTAGCTCCCGTGTTTGACCTCGTACCTCTCTCCTGGGGCTGCACTGAAAGATTCTCTGCATTGCTCCCCAGCTCCACGTCCCCCGCTGCTCTGCACCATCTGCTCTTATGGCCGAACTGCCCGCATTTACTACAGGTCGGTCCCAACGAGTGAGGTGGTCTCCCATATCTCGTGGGGCACTCTACAGCTCGGTGCTCCTCAACCTGGCAGGTCCAACAGACCAAGCCATATCTGCCAGGAGTGGGTTTGTAAAACCCATGCGCAAGGCTCCAATCCCTTCGGTTGGGGTCAGCCTCCGCCTCCCAATCCTCCACGTCCTCCCCCCCCCCCATGGTTGGACGTCTGGGACTTCCTTCTTCCGACCTTCTTCGGGGTCGAGTGTGGGCTGGGGTGGGGTTTGTCGGGTCAACTTGGGCGAGAGCCCCCTCCTCTGAGGTGGGTCCTGTGTGTTCGTCTCTCCCGATAGGGCGGCGCGGACCCTTGTCCACACTCGCCCGCTTGATAGGGCCACGTCTGCCCTCTCATTCCCTTCGGTGCTGGCCTCTCCTAGCACCTCGGCCGGCATAGCCTGGATGGCCCCATTTTTTCTCAGGGTGCCATCCGAAAACGCCCTCATTGATAACCCCAACACCCTCTCGGCCAGTTCTACCACCTCCTCAGCTGCCTCCTGTATGAGTCTGAGCAACTCCCTCATTGGTAGTTCCGACACCCTCTCAGTCACAGTCGCCACCATCTCTACTCCCCCCAAAGCCTCACTCTTATTCTCAACCGAGTCAGTCATTCTCTGTTTAACTTTTCTTTCAAAATTGAACAATCAGGAATCTGCCTGTCTATCACTCTCTCTCTTTTTTTTTTCAAAATTAAGGCCTCCAGGCACCCCAAACCACGAGAAAAACCCCAAGTCAAAAATCACAAAAAAAAGAGGGTCTTAACTATATCCCGCTTTGCTTCAGATCCAGAGGGTCGAATTCCCGTTGGTCGAGGTCTTGTAGTTATACGCTCAATCACGGAGCGAAAAAAAAGTTTGTAATGTTCAAAATACACTACACCAGGTTGATGTGCCGTAGTTCTTGATGTTGGCTGTTTTTTTTTTCTTTTCATTCAACGATGTTGTGTCGTAGTTGGTTGATGTGCTGTAGTTCTTTGATGTTGGCTGGTTCCTTCCTTTCATTCAACAATGTTGTGCCGTGGATATTTTTTTTCTTTCTCTCCGGTTGATGTGCCGTAGTTCTTTGATGTTGGCTGGTTCCTTCTTTTCATTCAACGGTGTTGTGTCGTAGTTGGTTGATGTGCCGTAGTTCTTTGATGTTGGCTGTTTTTTTTTTTTCCATTCAACGATGTTGTGCCGTGAATTTTTTTTTTCTTTCTCTCCGGTTGATGTGCCATAGCGACCTTTCAGGGTCGAATCCTGGTCACGGCACCAATTATGAAACCCCGCCGGTACGTCACGTCACCCAGTAAGCCCTTCTTCAGTGCGTTGGTGGAATCGTCTTTGCTGCAATGTCCACAAGGCCGGATCTTCTGTGATCATCTAGAGATTTCGTCTTCGGAGATACCGGGTGCCCGTTGACGGAAGCAGTTTCACAAGTAAAAAAAAATAATAATGAAAACATCAGCACATCAGCAAATCGAAGAATTTTGAATAAACAAAGACTCTGGAGATTGGTTTATATGGAATGTATTAAAAGAAAACCATAAAAGAAATATATACAAACACATGTACAGTTTGGAGTATGAATTTGTAAGCAAGCATTTAAACTTCTAAGTGGGGCTTCCCCTTGCTGGAATTCACAGGTTTATTAATTTAACCCTTTTTAGTTATCGGGCAATAGGCGAGGGGGGAGAGAGAGAGAGAGAAGAGGTGAGGTGGCTTGACTCTCGGACTCGCTCTGTTTTGCTCCGACTTCCCAGACTCTCTCTTCTTCTCCTGTTTTGCTCTGACTCTCTTGATCTTTATATAGTAGAGCACTGGGCAGGGCGGCAATTCCCAATTCCTTCCTGACGAATCAGAGTGCTCGATAACCAAATCGTCTGATTCTCTCTCATTGGATAATTTGACTGATGACAGAAATTGGCCACCTCCCACAATCCAAGAATAATTCTAACTCCTCCCCGATCAATCAAAAACGCCCGATGGAAAATAACCAGTTTTCTCTCATTGGATAATTCGAAAACTGCGTAATACGCGATAACCGTGTAAGTAAGAAAACTGCATCCAAAAAAAAAAAATGCTTTGTTAATTCTGCCCTTAGATGTGACACGTGTCATTATCAAAGGAAATGAACAATTCATTATCCTGTTAACATCTCAGCAAAACATGTTATTGAAAGTTGTCAGGTGGCAAAAATCTCTTGATCTATATTTCAGAACTGCGATTCGGTTTGAGAATGAAAACAGTTTAGGAATGTTATTTTGGGTTCAAATGGTTTTATCAGAGTCATACCAAATCATTTAATATTTGATTCGACAAACATTCTTTGAAGCCGACAAATGTGTGTGTGAAATTTTAATTCCAAAGAAATTATTTATCCTTGTTTTGATCTGTCACAAAATGGTCGGCGCATCCTTTGAACCGGACCAATGCATACATGCGAATTCAGTTGCACAATCAGAGGTGAACCATTGTGGAGAATGTGATTTGATGCTGCTTCAATTTCTGCATTGAACTATTCAATAGTTTCATTTGCACATTGTTCCACGGGAAGAGAAAAGATACCACTCCATGGAGCATCTCTGATGTAATCCCTAATGGCTTCCCAGTCAGCCTTCTTATAGTACTTTGTCGTTTGGAGTAATGGCTTTTCAGCTTTGAATCGAGACTATAGGGTGATTTCTACCATTATCACAACGTAATCAACATTCTTAAGTGGGCTATGGGCGCTTGTTACAAAATCATCAGGAACCATAGTCAGAAATAGATCTAGACACGAGGTTTGTTTGTCTTGTCAATCTGAGAAATGGGTCGGAAACATAGCTGTTTGTGATAGGGAATGAGATAAAGAGAAGTTATGTATTATGCTACCAGCTGCATCTGTGTAAGTAGAGAAACCAAGTCAATTACTGTGGTGGACATTAAAGTCACCAAATACATGTATTTGCGGACTCGTATCTAGGGAGAATGCTGCATGTATGCTGTCAGAGACTTGGTTGACTAGGGTACAGTTCTGGGTCAAGAGTGAATGGTAGATAAATATAAGTAGCTAATGCCAAGTTGCAGGTTTAATCTAAAGCACATGACGGCCTGGTCGTCTGATTCTAGTTTTGATTCTCTAGTCAAGGGAAGGGTGTTTCGAATATAGACTCCAAGTCCGTGTATATGTCTGTCTGAGTCCTTACGGGCAAAGTGGGAGATAACCAGGCATGTTAAAGTGGTTAGAGTGGGGGGGGGGAGAAGTGTAGATTAGTTTCGTTTAGTGCTAAGATATCCGCGGAGATTTCTAGGAGAAATAATTCAACATCATCTAAATTACTTCTAATTCTGTGGTGACTTTTGGCAGTCCCTGGTAGTTTTTTTTTTGGGGGGGGGGGACTATTATTTTCACCCTCACCAAAAGTACAAGAACAATTCTGTTCGTATTGTTTACATTTTTGGTACTAAAAAATGGCCGCAAAATCAAGTTGTTGTTGTTTTTTAAAATGAAATTACATTTATTAAAATCCATTATTTCTGAGTAACTTTTTTTTTCCAGAAAGATAAAACCCTGAATTTTATCATATAGAAAACAGAATAATGTAAAACTTTTTCTACTATTTTTAATTAAATTTTAAATGTTAAATTTTCCCAAAAAGTTAACAATTGACATTTTTTGTCTTGCACAAAAAAACGTATATAAATATTTAAAAAAAAAAGGTTTTTGAAATAATTAATTTATTTATTTATTGTCTAACTAAGATTTAGGATGATTTTCTAAGAGAATATGCAAAAATATTATAATATAAGTACCTGAATTTCAAATAATTCCACTTATTCATATAGGTAACCAGATATTTCGCGTAAATCTAGAGTCTATATCGACACTATTTACGTTTGCGTTTTATAAGAAGAAAACTATGGAAGACCAAACAGGCCAAAAAAACTTATTTTTCAGTGACGAAAATTTCAATGTATTATCAAGCTGAGGCTGGCCAGTACCAGATGGGTGACCATTTGTATGAGTTTGGTTTTTAATGTGTATGTGTGTGGGGGCCAGGCTCCCCAAAATGGGGGGGGGGCAATTTAAAGCAGAATAAAAAAAAATTATTTCAGCGCGTTTGGTCCACCGTAGTCGAAAGGCGGCAAACGTTTTCAAACGGGATCGAAAAAAATGATGCTATTTTTAACACAAAGGGCACAATATTTATCGAATTTTTTTGTTGTATCGATTATTCAAAGCATACCCTGTTTAATAATGGTCATGCATTATTCGGCTCGCTAAAAAAAAATTGTTAATTTATTTATCAAAAATTTTAACATGGCTTTTTTCGTATAAATATTAAAAAAATTTTTTTTGTTTGTTTTGCTTAACTTAAATTAATTATTTTACTTAACATATTCACCGAATTTCACACTTCAAAACTCAAAAGCGGGATAATTAAACACAATCGAAGTTCTGATATTCAGACGTCAAAATAAGGTATGCAAACAATTTTTTTTTTTTTTAATCTATAATTATGTCCCTAACAACAACACAATATCTTGTGTTCAGTTTCAGATGATTATTTTAAGCATATTTGTTCCCACTTCAAAACAAGGGGGGGTTTGTAAGCAAATATATATATATATATATATATATATATATATATATATATATATATATATATAAATATCGTTTATGAAAAATAAGTACACTGTTATAAAGTTCATTCTTCTCCTAATAATCGCTGAAAATTTCGTATTGATCGGATAATTACCTGATTTTTGGTAGATTTTTAAAAAGACGGTCCGTCAAAAAGTACTGACCTGTCCCCCCCCCCCCAGTTTTGGCGGTGCCTATACTAAGTACACTTATTGATCCGTGCTGAAATAACGTTATTATTTAAAAAGCCGTTCTTAACGTGGGAGGGGAGGATGTTTTGTACCTATTCTATACTTTAACTTTACACTTGAATAAAAAAAACATCATAGAACTTTAATTAAACTTGGAAATACGATTTAAAAAATAGCGCGGATCAGTACTGCAGTAGTGCAGTGCACGAGCACCAAATTTTTTAAAAATAATCAAAAGGTTCTATTTCTATATGTTTATAATGTAAATAAAAATTATTTCGTTTTTTATTTAAAAGAATCTGTTTATATATTTTTTTCATTTCCAGCGTTTTTTTGCGGGACGTCAACGGAGTGAAGGAAGGGCCCTTTTACTGATGGGGTATGGTCACGGTTATGGTCTCATTGCAACAACAACAAAAAAAAAAAAAAAGGAAAAGACAACAATGATAGAATTCATGTGGCGAAAAAGGGAAAAATCTTTCCCCTTATAATAAATAATGTTAAGAATAGCTTTTTTAAATAATAACGTTATTATTTATGTCCGGATCGATCACTACTCTGCACTAGTACCAGTTATTTTTTTCGTTTTTTACCCATCCGCAAATGCTATTAAAAAAAAAAGTCGTCATTTAAAAAGAAATTAAAAAACATATCCATCCGCAAATGCTATTTAAAAAAAAAAAAAGTCGATAAAAGTCGTCATTTAAAAGAAATTTAAATAAACAATGTCTGTAAAAGTGAGACATTAATAAATGTTTAGTAACTTTTTTTCTTTTAATATTCATAAAGAGTAAAAAAAAATTTCAAAATAAATAAATAAATAATGTGACAAATAATCGTTCAGTTACTACGACAACGTCAGTAAATAAATTTAAAAAAAAAAAAAAAAAAAAAAAAAAAGTTACGTGCGCATGCGCCAGGAAGGGAGCAACCAACACTTATTATTTATTTTTTATGCCGGTCGCCATGGAACTCAACGCCCAAGGAATAGCCAGAATAGTTGTACCCCCCCCCCAAAAAAAAAAGTACCAGAACAATTCTATTCGTATTGTTTAAAATTTGTTAAATTATCAAAAGTGGTAATCGTGAAGAAAGAGAGAGCCTGTTTCCTCCGTTCGACTATAGGTGGCGTTACTGTCTGTCCACTCAGTTACGGAAGTACAAAATGTACATAATGCCACCCTTGAAATAAAAATAAATGTTTTTGTTATATTTTAATTTTAAACATGTTTCTTTTTTTTTTTGTGCAAACATATTTAAGTTTTATTTTTTTGCAAACATATTTAAGTTTTATTTTTTTGCAAACATATTTAAGTTTTATTTTTCCAAACATTTACGTTTTGATGCTTGTTTATTTTTAAACATTTACGTTTTTTTTTTTTTTTTTTGCAAGCATAAACTAAATGTTTTTGCTATATTTTTCTTTTAAACATATTTATGGGTACAACCGTTTTTCCGCGAGTATTTTTTACGCTCTTATGATAATAAAAAAAATCAACGTTTTTTCTTTTCTCTTTTTTATGGACCCCCCCCCTTTTTTCTTAATTTTTCTGCACTTATTTTACCTTTTCCGCAAGTATTTTTTATATATATATATATATATATATATATATTTGAAAAAGGATATTGTAAAACCTGAATCTTACTTGAAACTACTATTAAAAAATAGCGCGGTACCAATAAGTGCATAAGCAAACTTTTCAAAAAGAAAAATATTTCAAAAATATTTAGTTTATGCTTGCAAAAAAAAAAAAAACAAAAAAAAAAAAAACCGTAAATGTTTTAAAATAAAAAAGCAACAACACGTAAATGTTTGGAAAAATAAAACTTAAATATGCTTGCAAAAACAAAAAAAAAAAAAAAACGTAAATATGTTTGAAAAAACAAAAAACAAAACTTAAATATGTTTGCACCCCCCCCCAAAAAAAAACCATGTTTAAAATTAAAATATAACAAAAACATTTTTATTTCAAGGGTGGCATTATATACATTTTGTGCTTCCGTAACTGGGTGGACAGACAGTAACGCCACCTATAGTCAAACGGAGGAAACAGGCTCTCTCTTTCTTCACGATTACCTCAAAAGTTCTATTTCTAGTTGTTTACAATGTAAATAAAAATTGTTTCGTTTTTTATTTAAAAAATATCTGTTTATATTGTTTTTCATTTCCATCGGGTTTTTTTTTTTTTTTTTTTTTTTTTGCACAACGTCAACGGAGTAAACAAATATCACTAAAATTGAATTAAAATTAATACTTTTTAGCGATAAAGAAAAAGATTAATATTAAAAGAAATTTAGAATATTGTGGAGCTTATTTGTAAACTGAACGATATGATCACTGTTTCCATGGATAAAAACCGGTGAATCGATATTTGTGTCCGTTTCGTTTTTGGTTTGGGTTGTTTTGGGTTCGAAGTTAAACGCCACCTAAACTCCAATCCTGCCCATCATAAATATGTTTTTGTATTTTTAAGTAGGTGAAATTCACAACGTGAACACTTTTTCAAGCAGCCTGTAACCATAAAGCTCTGATTCTGTTAGAAGAGTCCGTATCTACAAGGGGAGGTAACTTTTTACATTTAGAGTTATGCCCCTTTTAAAGAAAACAAACAAAAACTAAGAATTCAATTTCGTCGGACGACGAATTTTCCATTTCAAAAAAATGGATTGAAGATAAATTGTTGGGTCCATGCTTAAATTTTGAAATCTTTGCGTTGATGGAACGCAATTATTGTATCGAAATTCAATTAACACTTTAAGAGGAGGAGGTAAGTGCTTAAATTTTTGCGGCTTTGGTTAAAAACTAATATCATTAGTTTTATTTTATTTTTTAAAGCATCGAAAAATTCTACAGGATACGAACCAAATTAAACCGACTCTTACCGAAGCATATTTCCGGAAACAAACGCAACAGTTTACGAATCGGAAGCCGCGAAATAAATGTATAGCAGACAGTAATTAAAGACACCGTCAAACCTAAAATCCGTAGGGGTGTTGTTTTACGAAACAGTTTTAAAAAACAAATATATAACAAATAAAGGTACTTGTACAGTTTAATCAAGACATTAAAAAATGAAAATATCGAAAAAAGGTTATATTGTATGTATCTGTTTTGAACTGAAGATCCCCGAAAAAAATTTCACTTAATTTGATCGACCAGTTTTTTTTTTTTTTTTTTTTTTTTTTTTACGGCGGAAAGACACGTTTTTATGAAAGCGCGTTGAAGGTTTGTTTTAAATTTTTGTTTGAATTTTCACGGGGAGATAACTCCAGTTAAAGCGCCGACACTTTTTCCCCATCTTTAATAACTAGCTTTTCTTCCTAAAAATCGAACCTTTTGCTCGGTATCATAACAAATTGTTTTTTCGCTGTAAAACAAAAACTACTTGATGAAATTAAGTGAATTTTTGGTTATGGTTAACTTTCGTCACCCGTTGTTTACAAAGCCATTTGCCGGAAGTGACGTTTTATCTACGGATGATCAAAACCGTATAGAATGAACCTTTTTTTTTTATATAAGTTTTATTCAAACAGGCTTTATGGACCTTTTTTTGTATTTATTAACTGTTTTATTCTTTTTATCAAACAAAAATAGAATTTTTATATTGACATATTATGGACTGTTTTTCAAACATCGAAAATTTAAAATTAGTTTTATTTAAAAAAAAAAGAAAGAAAGACGGTGTTTTTTTTTTAATTGGCAGTCTTGCAAATTCGAAAGTTAGTTCGATAACTCTAGAAGGGTCATAAAACTTTAATTTTAAAATTTCGATGTTTGAAAAACAGTCCATTATGTCTGTAAAAGTTTTTTGAAAAATTCAAATAAAGTTTAGAATTTAATTTAAAAAAAAACACCGTCTTTCTTTTTTTTTTTTTTTTTTTTTAAATAAAACTAATTTTAAAATTTCGATGTTCGAAAAACAGTCCATAATATGTCAATATAAAAATTCTATTTTTGTTTGATAAAAAGAATAAAACAGTTAATAAATACAAAAAAAAAAGTCCATTAAGTTCAAATAAAGCCTGTTTGAATAAAACTTATATATATAAAAAAAAAAATTCTATACGGTTTTGATCATCCGTAGATAAAACGTCACTTCCGGCAAATGGCTTTGTAAACAACGGGTGACGAAAGTTAACCATTTTTTCGGAGAACTTCATTCCATAACGGATACGTACAATTTAAACGCTTTTCGATTTTTCATTTTTTAATGTCTTGATTAAACTGTACAAGTATAACAACAACAACAACAACAAAAAAAAATTAAGTAAACTTCTGGAAAGAACTATGAAAAAAAAGTAAATAAAGAAAGTGAAAGAACATATACCCATAATTGTTTAATTGGAAATGTTTCGATTTAAATAATGAAAACGGGAGTGTTTTTCATGAAACTTTTTTTTTTTTTTTAATTAAAAAACAGAAAATGATATATTCATAATTGTTTAAACTGGGCGAGCGGCGAGGGCCATTTGAAAACCAAAACATTTATTGTATAAAAATTTATCAAAATATAATTGTAAAAGTTTGCGTAAGAACATATAATGACGGAGGTTTGAGAATCTTGCCACTTTCCCAAAATCGCTAAAAACATGGCGGACGAGCTACGACACGCACGTGAGCACGTCACGTCACTGAAAGTAATTAACGCTCCCTCTAACACGTGATCAGAAGTTTGGGGCATATGTCTATTTGTTTTGATTTTACATACGTGAATGAATGAACAATAATGAATAATAAATTAGAAAAAAATAAACAAAACACAAAAACCCCCAACTTTTTGGTACTGGTGCAGTGGTGCTGGTGCAGTTGTTCTGTTACCGCGAGTGTACGAACCATTTTTCACTTTCACATAACAATTTAAAGAAAAAAAAAAATATATATATATATATATATAAGTTCGTATTTCTCGCGTTGCCGAAACTGCACTAGTACCCAAGTTTCACCTAACAATTTAATAAAATATATTTTGTTTTTTTGATTTTTGTGGTCCTGCACAAGTACCAAAAAGGTGTTTATTTCCTAATTTATTTACATTTTTTCTTAACCAAAAAGACATTTGGTACTAGTGCAGTTTCGTCAACGCGAGAAATACGAACTTATAAATATATATAAAAAATAAACAAAAAAACAAAATATTTTTCTTTAAATTGTTAGGTGAAAGTGAAGAATGGTTCGTACACTCGCGGTAGCAAACTGCACAAGTACCAAAAAAATTTTTTTTTTTTTTTTCTAATTTATTATTAGGTGAAAGAATGGTTCATGTGTTTTGGTGACAATTCGTTCATTCATTCACGTATGTAAAATCAAAACAAATAGACATATGCCTCAAACTTCTGGTCACGTGTCAAAGGGAGCGTTAATTACTTTCAGTGATGTGCGCGTAGGTCATCCGCCATGTTTTTAGCGATTTTGGGAAAGTGGCAAGATTCTCAACCTCCGCCAATATAATTTTAATAAAACATTGAACTTTTATAAAATAGTTTTCGTGTTGTAATTAATTTAAATGAAACCGAAAAGCGTCACCGTTTTTATTTATTTATTTTTTCTTTTCTTTTTTTTTAACGGGGAAGTGGGTTTTTTTTTGTTTTTTTTTTTTTTTAAATATTTGTAACTTCGGCCATACTTTAAAATACTGATTTCTCCCTTGGATTTTTACGGCAGGTGCTTGAAATAAAATGGCGTCTCCAGTTTCGGCGATAAAGTGTAGAAGTACCAAAATAAAAAAATTAGACAAAAATAGTAGTAGAAACCTGCCCAATATGTCACGCTTTGTCACGGTAACATCGAAATTACTAAAATGAAAGGTAATGTTGACTGGTTCTTTACCATGGGTGTGATTCCGTTCAACGGAATAGTTTGATTTTCGAGCATAAATTCTTTTCTTTGGCGAGAAAGATAAGTTATTGTTTTGTCTATTTGGATAAGTTTTTAATGTTTTTACTTATTTTAAAGCGTTTTTTGGTGACAAACTGATTTTATTATACATATCACAAATGCCAAAGACAGGACTCGCTAACAACCAAGGGATGATAACATCCCTTTTGACGACCAGTTTGGGGCGACAGAAAAATATAGAATATGAGAGAGAAAGCAAGGAGGAGAACGAAAAAGCAAAACGTCATATGAGAAAATATCGAAAGTTTGCAAGCAGCAGTTCGAAAGAAAAGAAAGAAAGAAAAAAAAAACTCTGAACACAAAGGAGGGAGCCGATTTGATGTCTGCACAAGTATTACTAGAACCCACTCAGTGGAAATGGGAACTCTTCAGTGCATAGTAAACTAACAAAAATCAACTAATGGTTAGAATTTCACAAAATTGTTCAATACTTATTCACTTTGGATTAATTTTTATTTAAAATGCAGTTTTTGTAAAATATGTGGGGAGATATTTTTGTGCCCATTTGACGAAATCTGAACAAAATATATTGAATGAAATTTCAATATTTTATTTAGCTGAAAAGTTTTAAAACTTGAATATTTTTTTATTTAATCACCATATTCTCTCGTTACTTGCCTTTAAATTCATAAATTAAAAATGGAAATAAATTCAATATGTTTTGTGAAAAAAAAAGTTTTCTCATTAACATATACTATGATCAGTTGAATTACTATGTGGGGAATTTCCACTGAAAAATAGTTTAACAAAAGTTTGCAACAATGGTTGTTGCGACCTATGGCGTAGGTAAGAAATGAACACCTCATCGGTCGGATAAAGTTAATATGGACATAAGTTTTCCTGACATACAATGCTGGACTGACTCCCTTTCCCCCCAAAAAATCATATGCCCTTCTGCACAATCAGACTTTTTATAATTAGTTCGGCCAATCGAATGAAGCGAACGTAACAACTATCAACATAAAGAGTCTGCACTCGCATAAATATTTCTTCTTGGTTCCTGCTCTTCCTGAGGGTGCCGGTAAGTGACGCCTACCAATTCTTTTGTGTAGAGCGATATTTTCCCAATAACAAAAAATAAAAAAACATTCTAAAAAATAATAAATTTAAAAAAATGTTTTAAACCCCATTCTTCAATAATGTTTAGTTTTAAACAGAATTTTTAGTAACAATTCCCAGTTTAGAAAAAAAATATTTTAATGTAATATAAAAATAGTTTAATATAAAAATTAATATTGCCATCAGTAAAAAATCAACATCAACTTATTATTGTAAAAATATTGTCACTAGTTGCTACATTTTTAGCAGCTTTTTAATCCCCAAAATATGGAAACCCATAACGTATAACTTATTAATACATTAGCCGCTTGAATTCACATGTTTATTGTATAAGAAAAACCAGTGAACAAATAAATATTTCAAAATAATGAATTTGTATTTTTTAATAAATATCTATATAATTATAAAATTCAAATGATCTTGTGACCGGTGTTAAAACCACACATCCGGTTTACGACTTCCGGTTACGCATGCGTACAGAAACATAAACCTATAATAGCATAAACAAATAAACACAAATTGCTACTTTTGCAGAATTTGACATGCGCACTGAAATATTAACGCTATTATTTAGAAATTTTCTTTTACACTACATAAATAAATAACCCCGAAAATGTTTTTTTAAAATTTTCGTTACAAATAAATAATCAACGCGACAAAATGTATTGTTTTACTGTGTATGTTTTCAGCATCCCAATTGTTTTTTTTTTTTTTTTTTCGCATTTAAATTAAGATATATCAAAATTTGAATTTAACTTTAATTATTATGGTATCTGTCCAGTGCATCTATAAGTATGGCAAACCACTTATAATTAAATGGCTGTAAGTTTGTTTATTTTTGAAAAAAAAAAAAAACAATTATAAACAGAACGACTCATAGAAATCTATCTCTATTCTTTTTTCATTTTAATATACTTTCATAGAAATGTTTCTGTTATGTCACAGAAAACTATTTTCTTTACGTTACAAGTATCACGCTCATACATTAATTCCTTAGCTAATATAACATACTGACCCAACGGGTCACGGGTAATCTAGTTATAAAATAAAAATTTCCTGTCTTTTTTTTTTTTTTTTTTTTTCTTTTTACTGCAATATTTCACTACCATGTTTACATGCACACACACATCATATCATCATATCACCCACTTTTGCAAAACTACATGTAATCGTCTAAAAAAAAAAAGAAAAAAGTAGCTCTACCACCAAAAATAAAAAAAAAAATGTACAAGGCTTATCACCCATAAAACAAACACGATTTATCACCTATAATAAAAAATGCACAAGAATTATCACTTGTAGCAAAAATGGCACAAGATTTATCACTTGTAGCAAAAATGGCACAAGATTTATCACTCGTAGCAAAAATGGCACAAGATTTATCACCCATAAAAAAAATTATTTTCTTTTGTTTTCAGTTGATTCGTTTTCCAAGAAATAAATAATGGCTGATTTGACAAAAAAGGAAGAATATGCTGAACCCATTTTTGTGAATGGAAGATTTGAAAATCCTTTCCCGACATGGAAGCAACCAGGATTATTTAATTTATGCAAATATTTTTTGTTTGATTCAAATGAAAGTGCTATACTAAGCCAAGAGGTAAATATTCAATATTTAAATAAATACAAATTTTCATTCATCACCATCAAAGCAATTCGCTGTTATTGAATGAAGAGAAAAAAAAACACGGCTATTTGTCTACCTAATTTGCTTGACTATTTTTAAACGGTTTATAATAAATGTTTACTGTTATTCGTTTGTAATTTTATTATCCTATTTTCTTGATATGTGCAATAGTTATGTTGACATTAACAGTAGTTAATAAAAGTGGTTTAATAAAAAAGGGATCAATTAGCAAAACCTTAAAATATTACATTCATTAACTTTCAAGTAAGATAATTTGAATGAAAACTAGTTTTCAAATTACAATAATTTCATTAAAAATATTAAAATTACACATTTAAAAAGAATACTTAAACCTAAATTAATAGCCATGCGGTTGTTTTTGTGTGTGTGTGTGTGTGTGTGTGTGCATAAATGTGCTTGTTTATTTGTTTTTTAAAAATTAATGTAAAAGTCCAGAATAGTTGATATTTGAGAAAATAAAAGATCAAATAATTTATACCAAATGCAATAAAATTAAATTCTCTATGATTTTTTTTATTTTAGTGTTCATGTCTTGTGGACACCTGAAAAACAAAAATTTGATTTTATGCCTTATAAAATCAACTTAGTCACCTAGAATCAAGGGTAATTAGAGTAATCCTGTGTAGCAGCTAATAAAAAGGAAGCCTTCGAGTTGCATTCGACTAGAGTCAACCATTCATCTTTAGTTTTGTTTATGATTCTCTGAGTGTTAATTATTCTGTACTTTACCCAACACCCTATAATCATTTTCTGTAATTAATACCTTCTACCAATTGTTTGGTCGACTTTGAATGATTATTTAAAACTATACTTTGTTCTGGTTTATCCTTCTTGACTGAAAACACTACCACTGCATGTATCTGTCTATTTTTTGTAAAAATGAAATTTATAAAAAAAAAAATAGCCAATAAAAAAACGTTTATTGAATCGGTCACAATTTAATTACATCGTAATTGATTGTATTTTGTCAAACTTGATAATCTTTCTGTAAAACTTTGAAATCTGTACGGAATTTGGAATAGAACCCTCAGTGCAAGAAATACTAAGAATACAATTGTGAATTACTGAAGACTTCTACTTGGTCATGGCTGATGAAATGAGAGCATACTCAGATGATGGATTAGATGAAGGGTTCCGTTCAAGATTCTGTACAGATTTACGAGTCAGACAGAAAATTATAGAGTTCGACAAAACACTCTTGAAGAACATCAGAGGTTAAATTAGCCAAAACATTATGACAATAACATTGAAGGTTAACCAAGGTCAGAAAAGATGTATCAGAGCAGATACTACACTTTGCTCCTAATGAACTCAACTCGCTACATAGTATCCCTGCAAATTATGTCCCAGATAGTAACTGCTGCGTCAAAGAGGCACTGTGCCTTTTTTTGGAATAAAAATACAAAAAAGAAAAACAAAAAAAAAAACATTCCAGAAATGTTTATTGTTTTTATTTTTAACAAAGATTAAAAAAAAAAAAAATTTGAATCTCTTGCAAAAATTGAAAGTCACATGAAGTTAACTAAGTAATAATTTACTTCTGACTATTACAAAAATCGTCAAGTACCAACTTTGACGCACCAATTTTGTGGGTTGTTATCACTTTTTGGAAGGATGGAGTTAAGCATAATTTTCTCCTGTAATAAAAAAAAAAAAAATGCTTATTTTTTATTGATAGTCCCTTGATGCAACGCTTCCTGTTCTGCAACCAGACTTCAAAGATTTCCAGTCATCCTCACCAGATGGCATGCGTGTTGCTTGGCTCGGACATTCTTCTCTCTTAGTTCAATTTGATGGCGTCACTATCCTGACAGACCCGATCTTCAGCAAAAGGTGCTCCCCTTTCCAATTTGTCGGACCGAAACGATTCCGTGATGCTCCTTGCCAGGTTTCAGATTTACCTCCGATAGACTTGGTCCTCATCAGCCACAACCATTATGACCACATGGATTATCACTCAATTGTGGATCTGCAGAAAAAATATGGATCACGCTTAACATGGTTTGTTCCGATAGGCGATAAGAGATGGATGGAGGAATCGGGATGTACAAATGTACGAGAAATGACCTGGTGGCAAGAGGAGACCTTTGATAACCACGAGAATATCAAAGTGGCGTGTGTGCCTTGCCAACATTGGAGTTCTAGAAAGGCCTACTTAGGTGTTAATCAGGTAAGAAAGAAAACGCTTGCTAATCTTCTAGTATACTTAATGGCTGAATAAATAAAATAAATGCATTAAAATTCAATTTTCTACCGACCTGTATAATTTTGAAGTTCTTAAACTTTTTTGTTTTGTTTTTTCACTTTACTATATGATTTTGTCAATACCTGTTTTTCAGATTCAGTAAAATAAAACATGGCTGCCGACATTTTTCATTCTGTGTTGAAATGTTAGTTAACAATTGAAAAGAAAAAAAAATTACAACTAATAACTTCTACTAAATGCATCATATTTTAATTTTCTATTTTTCACTTTATTTTTTTCAAAATAAGTGACAAAATCTTGAAACGTTTGATCTCAGGTTGTCAACCATTTTGGTTTTATACATTAGAAACAAATTCTAAAAAATTAGTTTCAACATGTTAAAAAGTTAATATTTCTGACAAAAGGGAAAGAATTCTTATTTTTTGAGTCATAATCTATCCCACACTTATCGTTGACTAATTTTCGATCTTGAAATATTTTTTTATTTTTTAGTTCTTTACATAAAGTGGCTTGATGCGTTGTTTGGAGAAATTTTCATTAAAAATTGAATTTTATTTCAGTTATTTTTATAATCTTGTCACATTCTTTTTTTTCTCTTTTCTTTTTCTCCTTTTTTCATTTTTTGTATTTATTTTTTTTACCTTTTCTTTTTTCTCCTTTTCTTTTTCCTTTTTATAACATTTTTTCATTTCCTCCTATTTTGT
Organism: Euprymna scolopes; assembly: GCF_053919585.1. Taxonomy (NCBI): domain Eukaryota; kingdom Metazoa; phylum Mollusca; class Cephalopoda; order Sepiida; family Sepiolidae; genus Euprymna; species Euprymna scolopes. The sequence continues at coordinate 18,830,358 of NC_136521.1, read as the reverse complement.
TTGTGTGAATATTTTTTCTTTCTTTTCCAAACATTTTAGTCCTTTTTTTTTTTTTTTTCTTTTCTTTTCTGCATTTTTCCTTTTTCTCCCCCATTTTTTTTCTTTTCTTTTTTCTTTTTTTTTCTTTATATATTTTCTTTTCCAAACATTTTAGTCCCTATGGAGCAGTTGGTGTGTGATTGGACCAACACAAAGGTTTTATTTTGCTGGGGACACCGGTTATTGTGAAGCATTTAAACAAATTGGACGTCGTTATGGACCATTTTCTCTTGCAGGAATCCCAATTGGAGCGTACAAACCAAGGTATAATTTTATCTTTTCTAAACATTTTTTCGCCAGATAATAAAGTCAGGAAGGAAAAAAATCATTTTGAGGAAAGAAAACAATAGTCAACGCATATGACACCAAAAACCATTGATATTTTTTTTTCCTTCAATTCTTCAGTTTACAATTTTATACAACATTGCATTTCAGATTACTAATTTTTTTTTAATATACTTGTTTAATTTTTAGATATGGAATGGCACGTTAATTGAATAGAAATAGAATTAACTCCCTGAAAGATGTATTTGATTAATTCCTATTTCAGTCACATAAATTATTTTGAATTGAAAGAACACGAAGAATGACAGTTCTCGGTATTTATGCAGGAAGCCAGATTAATGTTTTTCCAGTTCTTCACTTCACCAACAAGAAAGAAACAGCAGTAGTCGTTCTTATGTTTTCTCCTCACCGACAACAATCCAAAAGCAAGAACATAGTGTACACAAAAAAAAAAAAACTCGCTTTGATTCAATTAATAATTTCAAAACCAAACATGTTTGAAAGTGATTTTGAAGCCTTTAAATGTTTCTGCTCTATGAGCATCAAAAACCCACTTCTCATATCTCATGAGCTATTATTTTTATCCATTATTTTCATAATCCCGATTTGAAGAGACACTAACTTTTTTTATGTACAATTCGAATTTTGGCTGGTTCAAGCTCCAGACCAAACATGTTAGAAATAACTTGGGGGATTTCTTTTTTCTTTGCTAAATATTTCTCACATGCAGTAACCACCTATTGCATGTTTCTCATTGAAGCATAAGAAAATGTGATAGGGGCCAAATCCCTCTATCCAAGTAATCAATCCAGAGGCCTTCTAAGCACTGAGCCAGTGCCTGCCAGTTGCTTAACTCAAGGTGAATCCTGATTGGCTAATATTGCTATTGTGCCGCTTATCTACTCCTGCCACCACTCTTAATTCTTCTCCTCTCCAATTATTCAAGGGGAAATAACTTCATCTTAAGAGCCAGAATCTTTCCATGGAGGGATATATCTATAATTTCATAAAATATTTGACTTCTTTCTTTTCATCTTTTTTTTTTATTTTATAATTTCAATTTAAAAATTTTCAGGTGGTTTAAAAGAGCCCAGCATGTTGATCCAGAAGAATCTGTTCAAATCCACATGGATGTTCGTTCAGAAAAATCCATTGGTATTCACTGGGGAACATTTCGACTGACCCATGAGGTAAGTTAGAATAAAAAGAAAATTTCTATCGTTTGGATTCTTCAGACTATTGGTCTCATCTTGAGTATTATTTTCACGTTTTGGCTGATGTAACCTCCGATCCTCTTTAGGTGTATCCTGTCAAACGTTTTTGTCAAACTTGGGGAATCTGCATGTGTTACAAGAAAGGTCCCCCTTTTCTTGTAAGTAAGAAACTCCTTAAATGAGTAAAAATGAGATTAGACCGAGATTCAAACCTTGTAAGCAAGATTCAGAAATGGAATGTAGAATTTCGATTGTTCAGTTTTCACATCAAATAGTTTAGATATATTGATTGTTCAATTCTTTTATGAAAATGGACTTAAAATGAGGTCAGTTAGAAGAACGAACAATAGAAAATTAAAAACATATTGAAAAATAAGTTAGGTCGAAAAATAGGTTAGGAGAATTCTTTATTGGCGGAAGTGTGTTTTGGAAATGTATGTTTAAGCCACGTGAGTTTAGGCCACGTGGGTTGAGCACATTCTTGGACATGCGTATGACGTCATGGCAGAAATGAATTCTCAATATAGGAGCTAGAGTCGAAGATGAGTTAGACAGATGGGAGACAGAGTTGGAGGCGAAGATAGGAGACAGAGCTGACATTGGTCAGAAGAGGGTCCCTTTTGAAGCGAGGGAGGAAGTTTTAACCATGTAGTCGACTTTGAATTCCTGGATGTCATCAATCATTGCGACCGGTCGAATGTAATAAAAGAACACATCATATTTTGTAACTGCCGTCTTGAGTCTTCATTCTACCGAATTGAAGGTAATGTGAACTAATCGTTAATATGAACTTTGTGTCCTCTCATCTTATATGAACTTGTTCCCACTCATCATCTTTATAATGAACTTTGTGTATAACTCATCTAAGTAATGTGTCCCCCTCTCCATCTTCTAAGAAATGTGTCCCCTCCTTCCTGTGATAAAAGAACTGATAACCCTCATCTCTAAAATATGTTATAAGAAGAAACATCGAAAGAGCTGTAAAATGTATGTCGTTCTTCCTTCACTCTTCTATGTGTTCCTCTCACCAATATGAAATCCCCTATGCAACACATGGAGTCTTAAACGGAATCCTTTATTTAATCCATGATGTAACATGCTTTCGTTCTATCAACCATGATGCGATAGAAGTCCTAAGTTTTTTGTAAATTGAATTCTGAGTATTGCCCACACTAAGGATTGAACCTTTAACACCCTGAATAGTGTCACTTACTACTTAATTTACCTAGTACTTTATCCATTACACCATGGGTTTTTACAGATTTTTGAGCTCAATAGAAATATTACTGAGTTTGATAAGATGCATATGATAAAAGTCGAAGATTGCATCGACTTAAATGTAAAAATAATACACAGAATGAGAACAGTAGTTTGAATAATCCAAATATGAATTTTCAATCCTCATCTCTTAAATTCAGAAACAAAAAAAAATATGCTTTCAAAATTTAATACTTTCTTTGAACTAAATTAAACAGCTATAACATCAGTCAGACATACTACATATAATTCTGTACTAAGACAAAATAAAACGGTGCAGAATTTTTTAGTTGTCAATGTCATGGACAGAACGCATAACATTGATGAATAAGATGAAGAAAACTAGATGCTGCAAACTAGTCGAACAATATCAGTAAAATACAAAGAATATCCAGAATGACCTCGTCTAAAAAGTCTGCATGTTTATCCAGTTGAGCCATTGTACTTAATATTTCTGTTTAAAAGAAATTAGCACTAAAAAAAACGGCACTTCTTTATTATACAAATGAAAAAATACCAAATTTCAGGTGAAACAAATGGTACCTACATAATTGTCAGGTCTCAAGTAATAACATATCCAAAAATTATGAAAAACGATAAGGTAGAAAAATAATTTTTAATGAAAAAAGAAATTTGTGAAAGGAAGCAAAATCACTAAATTACGTTTACTAAAAAAAAGAGATAAGTTGACAGGGGAGATAATAAAATTCTGTTGCTTACATCATGTGACAAACATAATTCAAAATGTCGGACAAAATTTATTCCCCATTTAAACTTTCTTGAAAAAAGTTTTTCATTAATAATTATTTTTTTAACTTATTGTTTTCCGCAATTTTTGGATATGTTACTATTTGTGACATGACAATTACGTAGGTACTATTTGTTTTATTTAAAATTTAATTTTTTGTTTGTATAACATAGAAGTGTTATGTTTCAGTGGTAACAAATAAAAATATGAATAATACGAAATATGATTTTAGCAAATTGACATTTTCCTTTTACAACAATAACAAAATAAACGAAAAAGGTTTGTACACAAATATTTACAACAATAACAAAATAAACGAAAAAGGTTTGTACACAAATATTTACAACAATAACAAAATAAACGAAAAAGGTTTGTACACAAAAGATACAGTTGTTTAGGACTCTTAAAGCTAAAAAAATAATGACAGGAACACTGAGTCAAAAAACGAGATGAGGAAGAGGTTACGAGGGAGGAGGAAAGGTAGTCAAAATTAATAACAGCCTGCGGGTAAAACTTCGAGCAGCTACTTACTCTATTAATAACGAAATTCAATGACATTAAGATTCCCTTTCTTTTTTTTTTATTTTATAGAAACGCTCCCTCATAACAGAAGCAATCAAAAGACTTTGATGTACTTATCTGTTTAAAAATCTGTTTAAAAAAAGAATTACACCAAAATTCATGAAAATTCACCCAGTATTTTTTGTTTTTAAAAAAATAAATTCAGGTTTTATTGGTAAGCAGAAAATCATCTTAAAAATTTAATATAGTCTGGCTTTCTCTCAAAATTATGCATTATCTTCTGTAATCTTCATAATAATGCTGGAAATTGTTGAAAATTGAAGCAAGAGGCTGTTTACCTATAAAAGTTGTTTTTATTTTTTAAAAACAAAAATTCTGGATCATTTTCTATAAACATTTGGTGTACTATATATATATATATATTTTTTTTATCCTAAAAGAAAAATACACCCTAAAATTGTTTGTGCTATTTTTCTTTTTATCAGCAATATTTGATGTCATTCAGTCAGTTACAGAGATTTTGTGGAACTGCCATTGTGTAGAGTATTTACAAAACTAGGGATACTGAAAATACTGAGAGGAAAAGCATTAAAAATTTTACAAATACATCATTAACTGCTTCTAAATAGATTTGGCTGAAAATAACAGACATAGTAAAAAAAAACCTAAAAAAATTATCCAAACATAAGAATCCTTATGGATGGAAACTACTTGCTTAGTAATAAAGATTTTAATCATATGTGGAGTATTCTGATTGGAAAGCTCAGGTTAAGAGGTTTGATATTGAAAAAGTTTAATGTTTTTGAGAAAGCAAGCTGAATCTCTCTCTCAAAAAAACTACCAATTTTAGTATAAAGGTCAATCATTATTCTTTACTTCTCACTTTTCTCAATAGCTAATGAAAATGCTTGAAATATCAGTGAATCTCTAAAAATGTTCCTTATTAAATTTGATTATAATATAAACAAAAAAAAAACAACTATTAGCTTTGCTTTATTTTTTATTAAATTGTTATTGATCTGTGTTATATTTATTTGAATTCATAGATGCTAGTGGAATCTGATGAAATTTCATGGTTGCTTTCTTAATGAAAATTATTTTTTTATTTATTTATTTTATTTATTTATTTATTTATTTTTTTTTTTTAGAAAACTTCAAAAATATGATGAAATGTAAAACTTTAGATAATAATTTAGTAAACTACCCTACGTTGTCCGGGAGTTTTTCATATTTATTTCACTTAAAAAAAAAGTTGTTAGTGAATAATACAATGTGTTATCCAAGTAGTGCTGAGAAACAGAACCACACATACACACATAAACACACACACACACAAACACATGAGAATTGGTCACACATTGTAGATACATCACAAAAACAGATATGAATACAAATACATGTTAAGAAATCTATGCAAACATTGAAATAAATTTTTTCACCATCGATTTTTGACTGAACTGGAGAACTGCTTTCTCAATGAATATCTTTGTTTTGACGATTAATTGGAATTCGAATAATCAGAACTTTTGATAGTATTAGAATCAGGAAAATGTGTGCTTTTTTTTCCTATGTCAAAACCAATTCTTATCTTTTTTATTTGAATTTGTTTCAAGCAAAACCTTCTACTGCTAGTAGTAATGATAAAATAATAAATATTTATTGATTTTAAAATGCCAATAAAACTAGTATATATAGATCCTCCCCCACAAATGTTTATTTTTATGTTTAAGAAAATATCTGCACATTTGATTTTTTTTTTTTTTTTTTTTTTTTTTTTTTTACATAGGCATCACCACATTATCAAGGCCAAGAGGCCACTCAAGGATAAGGGTTAAAGAGTGTACAGTAGAAATTGGACATTATAGTAATCATTAGTAATGAAAATTTGGTAAAGTTGATAACTTATATGGAACTTATTTACGTTAGACTTGAAGACAACCATATTGTAGTCAGCCGGAAAGCAGGAAAACGGAAGACAATTCCACAGGCGTGCAGTTCTAAGAAAAAAGCTTTGTTCATGGAATCTACGTTTAGGTTTAGGCACAGATAAAGAGTGGGGGGAATTATTGATAGTGTTTACAGCTAGACGAGTGTTTCTTGTGAAAGTTTGGCGAGGGGTGACCATAGATTGAAGCTCATTCGAACACTTTCCATGAAAATAACGATACATCAGAGACAAACTCGCAACATCTCTTCTGTGAGATAAAGGTTGTAAGGAAGAGAAAAGGACATCTCCTACGAGGCTACGAAGTCTATTTTGAACTCTATCAAGGCAGGCCAAGTCCTTTCTAGCAGCTCCTGCCCAGATGTGGCAACAGTATTCCATCCTTGGACGTACCTGGCTCTTATATAGATAGAGAATAGCATCAGCAGTGAGATATCTACCGGATCGATATAAAGATCCCACCATTTTTCCAGCGGCCTTGGCAACAGATTTGATGTACGTGTTCCATTTAAGATCAGGAGTAATGGTCAAGCCAAGAAGTTTGTCAAAACTTGAGGCCTCCTGAAGACGAGGGCCATTCATTTCAATTGATGTCAGATGTGGATCAGAATGTTGATGATGTAAAGAGAGAAGCTTGGTTTTAGATGCATTAAAAGTAACCAGCCATTCTTTACCCCATTGTACTACGTGCTCAAGATCAGAGGAGAGAGAATTGGAGAGAACTTGGTCGTTTACTGTCTTAGATGTGCTACCATAAATGGTAGTGTCGTCAGCATAGATGTCTACAAATGATGTAAGGATGTGATTTGGAAGATCATTAATGTAGATCAGGAAAGGAGTTGGGCCCAGGATGGACCCCTGAGGGACACCGGCATTAATACTGTGAGCTTCTGATTTTTGCCCCTCAACTACTACTCTTATGAACCTATCAGAAAGAAATGATTTAATAATTGAGAAGACATTTCCAGCAATACCATAGCTAGAGATCTTATGAAGTAAACCTTTATGCCATACCCTATCAAAGGCCTTAGATATGTCAAGAGCAATTGCCCTAGAAAGGTTGCCTCCGTCGAGAGATTTGCTAATCCTATGAGATATAACTGTAAGCACATCTGCTGTAGATCTAGCAGAACGGAAACCATATTGAGTGTCACTAAGAAGGTTATTTTTGTTGAGATGGTTGATTACTTCTGTATTTAATACAGATTCTAGCAACTTACTCATGACGCACAGGAGACTTATTGGCCTGTACTGAGAGGGGGATGAGCGATCACCTGAATTCTTAAATACAGGGCATACTGATGAAATTTTCCAGGGAGATGGGAAACTATTCTCCTTAAGACAACGTTTAAACAGTTTTGTAAGTATGGGCGCTAGTTCAGGTTGAAGTTTTTTGAGTACTATAATTGAAATACCATCAGGGCCAGTTGCTTTACTCGAATCAAGGTTTTTGATTAGCTTGGCAACATCACGTACAGATATACGTATATCACATAGCGTGTTTTCTGATACAGGAGGAAATATTGGGGGTTGGCAGCCTTGATCGCAAAGGGTAGAATTAGCTGCGAAGTTCTTGACAAAGAGTTTGGCTTTGTCTGATGCTGACGAGATTACCTCAGGTCCATTGATAATAGTTGGGATGGAGCACACGCTTCTGTTCAGGATTCTGTTTGCTATTTGCCAAAACTGGTGGGAACCAAGCCGCTGCTCAGCTACTTTGGACTTAACAGATAGAGCATACAACTCTCTTGCATTCTTTATTACTTTCTTACAATGGTTGCTGGCAGTCCTGAAAGCGGCTTTAGTTTTCATACATCTATTATGTTGGAAACCGTGGAAAAAGTGATTTCTGTGCGCAATGGCAGCAGCACATTCTGGAGAGAACCATGGCTGGCTGTTAGGTTTTTGCTGAAACTTTTTCGAGGGTATGAAACGGTCAATACCTACAATTAACCATTCCGTCAGGTCTAATACTATAGAGGACACATCCTTTTTAAACATGGAATGCAGAGATAGATCAGATATAAATGTACGGAAGTTTTTTTTTTTGTTTTTTTTATGGTAAATAAATAAAAAAAATAACAACTCTGTAATTGAAAATTTAGAGATTTATAAAGAATCAGAATCTGTAATTTTGTACATAATCGAGGGAAAATGGTTAGAATCGTCCCATCACTAATATTAAAATGAACTTTCAGGAAATGAGCTACTGTATCCTTTTCTGTGTAAATTTCTACCATCGTTTCCTCTCATGGAAACCCAAGGATTCTTGTTTTATTTATTTATTTTTTTTCCACATGAATTGAATTCATTCTTTAAAAGAACAAACAGCAATAATGACTTAAATAACTCAAGTTGCGTTTATGTTGGTTGCCGGCATAGTGATCACGTCACACTTATGAATCCTGGCAGACCCTATGTAGGAACTACAATTTGAGCCCATAGTAAGTTGCTGGAATCTGTTAAAGTAGTCAACTACCTCAGCAAAAAGAACCTCCTTAGAGACATATAATATTGTTTCTGTTCTATTAGATCTACAGCAGATGTGCTAACAGTTATATCTCATAGGATTAGCAAATCTCTTAATGGACGTTTTCATTTCTAAAGCAATTGCTCTTGACATATCTAAGACCTTTGATAGAGTATGGCATAAAGATCTACTTCACAAGATCTCCAGCTATGGTATAGCTGGAAATGTCTTAAATATTAATTTCTCTGTAATATAAGAGTAGTTGTTGAGTAGAAATCAGAAGCTCAAATCCTGAGATCATTCGTAGATATTTCTGCTGATGACACTACCATCTATGGCAACACTTCAAAGGCCATAAATGACCAAGTTCTCTCTGATTCTCTCTCCTCTGATCTTGAGCACCTGGTGCAGTGGGGAAAGAGGTGACTGGTTAATTTTAATGCATCTAAAACCAAACTGCTATCTTTACATTATCAACACTCTGATCCCCGTCTAGCATCAATTGAAATGAATGGCTCTCATCTTGGGAGGCTCCATATTTTGACAAGCTTCTGGGTCTGACCTTTATTCCTGATCAAAAACGGAACATATACATAAAATCTGTTGCCAAGGTTGCTGGAAAAATGGTGGGATCATTCTACTATTCCAGTAGATATCTCATTGCCAATGTAATTCTCTACCTGTATAAGACCCAAGTATATCCAAGGATGGAGTACTAGCCAAAAACTGCTAGAAGCAGTTCATCCTGCCTTGACAGAGTTCAAAATAGACTTTGTAGCCTAGTGATGGATGCTCTTTTCTCTTCCCTGAAACCTCTTTCCCACAGAAGAGACATTGCGAGCCTTTCTCTGCTTTATCGTTATTTTCATGGCAGGTGCTCATCTGAGCTCCAACCTATTGTCCTCCCTCATCAAACTTTCACAAATTTAATGAAAAAACACTCGTCTAGATGAAACCACTATCAATAATTTCCCCCATTCTTTATCTGTACCTAAACTTAGATTCCATGAATAAACTTCTGCACGCCTGTGGAACTCTCTTCCATTTCCCTGCTTTCCAGCTGACTACAATATGGTTGTCCTCAAGTCCAATGTAAACAAATTCTTGATGAGCTGTTCCCTTAAGTAATCCAATTTACCAAATTTCCACTAACGATTACTACGATGTTGTTTCATCGAGTACTGTACACTCGTGAACCCTTATCCTCGAGTAGTCTCCAGGTCTTGATAAGTGGTGACTCCTTTGTAAAAAAAAAAAAAAATAAATAAATCTAAGGAGGCAAAGCAAGACAAAATATTTCGGCCTTCTTGTCAACTCGTCCTTCAACCCATCTAAACATTCAGGCTGCACACAAAGCAAGAATCACTATTTCTCATTCAATTCTTCTTCTGTAAACTAAAATTTTTCTCTCCCTTTATATCTCTCTTGTCAAACTATTCTGCTCCATATCTAATATGTGATATCCAGCATCCGGAGAAAGTTCAGACTGCCTACTTGAATGGTCTATGGGATCTGCTGTATGAAAATTGACTCAAAACGTTTCAACTTTTTACTCAGTTGAGTGATGTCATTTTGACCTACAATATCTTCGATAGTCATTACGATATCTCTCAGGATGTATTAGTTACTGCTGCACCAGAAAGAGCTTTACGCAGACATCACAAGTAACTGCTTCACCTCTGATTTTGATTGAACCAGAGACGGGTCGCCTTCTAAAGAAATAGCCTTGAATCTAAGAAAGAAATTCTAGAAGATGTACGAAATATACCAATAACACAGCAATTCAAGGTGAATTTTGATGAGTGCTGGACTACTATATCCTTATTTGTGTAAATTTCTACCACTTTTTCTCTACATGCTAGTTGAAGCGTATTATTCTGGGTCCCCTGAGAAAGGTGGGATTGAACTTAGTAATTCACTCCTGTTCATCATTTGTTCACACTTTTCTCAATAACCACACCTTAGATATTTTTGAAAATTTGCACAAACATTAGTCATGGTGAAAGTAAATTTTTACCAAAACAGATTTTCTGGATTAACTATGGTTGCTTCTTCCAGTGGCCATTATAAAGGTAAAAATTGCCCTAAAATCGTTTGCCCATTCGCACTTTTCTCAGTAACCACTCCTTGAATTTTAAAAAAAATTTTGCACAAACATTAGTCATGGTGAAAGTAATTTTTTGTCAGGACGGATTTTCCAGGATAACTCTGGTTGCTCCTCTAGGGTAAAATTGCCCCCAAATCGTTCATTTGTTTGCATTTTCTCAATAACCACATCTTGGACTTTTTGGAAATTTTGCACAAACATTAGTCATGGTGGAAGTAAATTTTTTACTTATGGAGGGGAACCCCGCATGCTTGGCTTTATTTATTTTTATTTTTTAATGAACAAGAATTATGGTCAAAATTTTAGTTTTCCAACACTATTGTTAATGTTTGCCCATTTTTTATTATCGCAATCATTTTATTTTAACTGAACCATTTCACATAATCGGAGACTGCGGTTCAATATGTGGTTGTGTCATACCAAAAACTTACAAAATAGTACTTGATGCCATCATTCAATATTAAAGGAGTAAGTGGAGTAGTCCTGGAAATGAAATGGCACCTTCCTCTACACCTTGGCATAGCAAATAATGGAAAAGGAGCCTTCAGGTCTCCTTCAACTACAGTTGTCAACTTAACTAATTTTTATCACTTATGCTTGAATTCAAGGTTTGAAATCTGATGTAAATCATAAATCTATGACGTCATACCAAAGCTAAAATTATTTTATGATCATATTTTTGGCTCTGTTCATAAGAAAGCCCAAAGAAAGTGTTGTTGGTAGAACTTAAGACTGAATATTATGGCGATTGCCGGGAGCTGGTGTCTTGTTGAAGTAGGAAGTGGGAAATACAGAAATAAAGATTGCTGAACTCACACAAGAATTGGAGAAAATTATGTATATTAAATTGAAAATATTACAAAGAAAAGGTTCTTGCAAAACTAATTGTGTTTGCGGCTTTAGAAGTCCAATAAAAAGTTCTTTATCGTCCAAAAGTCTTGGACGGCTCCCTGAAAAAGTTCAATCAAAATTCGGCGGCAAATTTAGGAGAGATTTTCCATAGTTGTCTATAGGCCGACGATTGATTCAAAAAGAGGGCGAATCTGTTTTTCCAGAATTCTGCTTATATTAAATGTTTGTTGATTGGCCAAGGAGCTTTATCCTAGCCAATCAAAATAGGGCTTTCAGAAAGGAGAAGTGGTCGATTAGTTTAAACAAAGGGAGGTAACTACTTTTTTTTTATAATATCGCAAGGTTTTGATTTCTGGTTATGTCATTTGCTTTGTTTGGAATTTATTACTATCAATGCAATATTATCCATTTCTAAATATAAAGATTTCTGATATTTTGAAATGTGATAAATTCAGCAATTTCTCACGTTAAAAAAGCTGCCTTTTTTTTTTTTTTTAATTTTTTTTTTTTTATCAAATTTTATTTTTTAGATAGATTTTGAAAGTTAAATTATCGCAATATTGTTTGACCTGCTTACCACTTCTACTGCATTATCTTTAAGTTATGAGTGTTGGCCATGTCACCTGTTTTTCCAGACAGAATTGAAAAGGTCGAAGACAAGAAATGGCTGGCATGTGGTCAAGGAGACAATGGGGTTTTGTTAATCTCATGGCAGACGAAATGAACAGTTAGAAAAAAAAAAAAAAGAAGCAGCCATTGTTTGGAAAAGAATGGTAATAAATGCCTTTTGTTGAATCGAAAGAAGGAAAAGCTGAGTCGGATTTATTTTTGTTTGAGTCTTTTCAACAGTAATAGACAGCATGGGGGTCTGAGAGAGATTTGAACTGTAACAAACACGGTTTGAGCATAACAGCCATGTTACAAAATTACTTAATCAATTTATGTGATATTTAGAACATGGTAGTTTCTGTTCATCATGTGTACATACACCATACATTTTTTTTTTTAATATAGGGGGAATTCTGGATAACCACCAGTATTTTCAATTTTCACTTTCCATTTTATTTTATGCCACTGGCTTTGATTTATTTTTCTTTCTTTTTTACATTTTTTTCTCAGCATTATTTGGAGCCAAGAACAAAACTGAAAGAAGAAGTGGAGAAACAAAATCTTCAGCCAGAAGATTTCATCACGTTAAATCATGGAGAAATCCAATTCATCACCAATTCAAAAACCAAATGACCTTAAAAAAAAAAAAAAGAAAGCAAACAAGACTGATGATTAAAGAGTTACAAAAATAAGGAGACAACTCTGAAAATAATTTTTTTGTACTTCATTATAATACTGAAATCTGACAGTCAAAAAATTGAGTTTTCATTAAAAAAAAATTAACAATAACTACATACTTACTAGTTCAATTTCAACTAAAAACAATATTATCTACTTAATTGTCATGTCACAATTAGTTAAATATTATTGAAAGTTACAAGTATTTCCAGGATTCAATGAAAAAACGATTTCGCCATGTTTGCTTCTAAAGTATGACAAAGAAAATAACTCATTTGTCCTGAATTTTTAAAACTTGTCAGAAATTATCTCCCCTGTTATTATGTGCTCTATTCAGTTATGTAAGCAAATCTTGCAAATTTCTTTGAAAACTATTTTTTTTTAATAATATATTTTCTGCCTTATTTTCATTATTTGGATATTTTCATTATTGCACCATGACAATTAAGTAAATACTAATAGTTTTACTTGAAATTGATTTTTGAATTTCGCTAAAGGAGATAGAACCAACATTTTTTTGTTGCTTTAATCTACAATCCTGTTTGTTAGAAAGCAAAGAGTAGTATCAGTTTTGATATTGCATTTTACTTTTTCAGTAAGGAAGTCCTTCTAGACTGAGGCAACTTTTTGTGTTCCAACCCAGAGTGTCCCTTTTTGTGAAACTGGGTTTTATTCGCCTTTAAAAACTGATCTTGCATCTAACTTTGTCCTCATAGGGAGGCAATAATTTAAAATTAAAAATAAAGATTGGAAGACATTTAATATTTATCAGAAAATTTGTGACCGAATGTAAATACAGGTTTTTCTAGACAATTCTTTTATCCAATTCAAATTTTGTTAATTTTTCTAAAATTGTTACAGTTTTGCATTTACAGGATTACATTTTACATGTCCAATATTTATTTATTTTTTGCAAATATTAAATTTTCTTTTTTTAATTCTTGTTTTCTGTTTTTCTTGCTAAGAATTAATTGTACCAAGGAAATGAAAAGCTTCATCTTATTAATATTAGTTTTTGAATAATAAATCTGAAACAACAAATCAGAGGTATACTGGTTGTGTATCATATTATTATATAGTGTGTGTGTGTGTGTGTGTGTGTGTGTGTGTGTGTGTGTGTGCGCGCAGGACAATATTGTCATTGTATATATAACTAGTCTGTTAACTCTTTTTTCACTTTCTTATTTTCTTTTTTTGAAGATTGTAATGCTGGGTATGAGGGCAGCCAAACCAGCTGCCAACATGCTCCTGCTTTTTATTGAAACCAGCCGAGAGTTCTTTTTAGTATCCTCATTATTCCCTTAAGTGCAATTGTCTGTATTCACCAGAAATATTAGTTAGGTGGAACTTTTTCTTTGAATTAATTTTACTTCAGTAAGTTTTAAGAGATCAAGGGACTCCCTCCTGGATTCTGTTATGATTTAAATTTGTATCTGAGGGTTCTTTTAAGAATAGATACTGTCTACTTTATGGCTGCTATTTGTATTTCATTACAGCTTGGTCTTCCAGGGATTGCTTCTAAGTATTTCTGAACATTCTTTTTTATTAAACCAGTTGCTCCTATCACAACCGGTATAATGTTTATTTCTTTCAGAGACCATGTCGTTTTTAGATCATTTTTTAGGTCCTGAGATTTTGTTATCTTTTCCCGTTCAGCTCTATAAAGGCCAAAATCATTTGGGACTGTGACATCGATAATGAGTGCAGTTCTTTCAGGCTTGTTTCATATTACAATGTCTAGTTTGATGGTCTTGTCTTTTATGTATCTGCCCGCCTGTATGTCTTTGTCATAGAACTTTTCCGTTTGATGTTATCGGTGGTGGTTTATGTCCTCAGATGTCTGGTGATCTGTCAAGTTGCATCTCTCCACAGATCTTCCAATAGAGGTATTTACATACTTTGTTGTGACGAGCAGTGTAAAAAGCCATCTGCCAATAAGATTGGGCATGCAGACATTAGATGGCTTGGGCTTTCAATCGCTGAGTGGCAAAACCTACACTGGCCATTTGTTTGTAGGCTAGCCATTTTTTTTAAATCCATTTGTGAGTAAGCCCTGATCTTGTCTGGCTACAATGAGTCTTTCCTCATCAAATGAAGTCTCCCATTCTTGAGCCATTAGAGTAAAGCATCCTTGTCTATGTACTCCTGGTTCAACTCCTCTAGGAACTTCCCTGCTCGCTTATTTTGTTTCCATCCTTGTTTTCTTGTCTCTATCTCCATTTTGGTGTATTTTTTTCTTTTGATTCTTGCAATCTGCGTCGCTGGTTTATCATGTACATCGACAGTGTTCTCCGGTATGACTCCTCCAAAGTTTTCAGTAAGCTTTGTTGAGAAAGATGATCATGATGGTCTTTCACCATTTCCATTGTCATGTCCGTTGAACTTTTAATATATTGACCCATGATTACTATAGTGGCTCGATATGCATGGTTGAATTCGTTGAGGCCTAAGCCCTCTTTTTTCATGGTAGGTATATGCTGTCCATGCATTGGTTTCGGTATGTTACCTTATGTAGGGATAGGTGTTTCCTGGTCTTTGTATCGAGCCTGTTTATGTTATATTGAGGCCAGTCTATAATACCAAAACTGTACGTGATCACAGGTATTGCAAGCTGGTTTATAGCAGTAATTTTGTTTTTAGGGGTTAGTTCAGATTTGAGGATCTTTTTCAGACATACTGTATATTCCTGTTCTGCTCTGTCTCATTTTATAATGTTCCAAATTTATGTTTTCCTCAATGCCGAGATATTTGTGTATGGAATCCTCTCCCAAATCTTCAATGAAGCTGTCATTGATCCGAAGACGTTCGGATGTTGTTTTATTTCCCTTTTTTATCGTACATTTAGCACATTTGTCAAATTCAAACTCCATGCAGATATACTCTGAGGACGTTTTCACAATTTCTATCAAGGAGACAAGGTGTTTTTCTGTTTCTGCATAGTTTTAGATCGTCCATGAATAGTAAATGATTCACTCTTTTACTTTCATCTTTTATTCTGCCTCTACTGAGATTGTACCCAGCATCACATTTGTTTTCAGAAGCTTGCTGAGTGGATCGATTGCGAGGCAAAATAGTAGTGGTGATAGGCTATCTCCTTGAAATATGCCTTGCTAGATGCTAATATTTGAAGACTATATTGTCCCTTCCAATGTTTGCCACATTGTCCTTTGTTTAAGGAAAGATCTTATGTTCTCATGGACATTATACAGCTCCTAACACCACAATATCCAGGAATGAGGCACCCTGTTGAATGCCTTTTTGTTGTCGCTTCCTACAGTCTTTTGTTTTATTTTACTTCAGTCGAAGTTCTCAGAAATCAAGGGGCCCAGCGCCCACTTGAACTCTATACGTAGATATTCGAATGTTCCATTTAAGTTCATTATCTCTCTAAGTAAAGAAATTGAGAACATAATTTTCCTCTCCCCAATTAACCATTTTTCTACGTTGTACTATATCTTTTGTTTTGGTCTCTTGGTCTTACAAGATACCAGGACAAGAATTTATTTAATCTGATGGAGCGTGCTATTACTTGAGGTCAGTATGTTTTAACATGAGTTTTTAAATAGGATTTCTGGGAAAATGTTGAACCACAAACTTCACATGAATGAGGCTTTTCACGGTTTTAAGAAAATTCTTATCACTTTATTTTTCCTGGGGATGGGGCATTCTTCAAGATGCCAAACATTCTCCCATTAGTTTAGTTACTCCAACCGAGAGATCTTTTTAAGATTCTAACCGTCCCTTTAAGTTCTATTGCTTATATTTCTTTTGCACTTGGTTCACCGGGTATATTCGCCAGATAGTTTTTTAAATTCTTTTTCATTAGCCCAGTTGCTCCTTTAATGACTTGTATGATTGATACCTTCTTAAGATTCCAGTTCTTTTCATGTCGTACATAAATTCTTGGTATTTTGTTATTTTTTCCCTCTCTGCTCTGTTAAGGCCAGCATCATTAGGGACGCTTACTTCAACTAGGGTTGCCACTTTCTCTTTCTTGTCCTCTATCACTATGTGAGGCTTAATAGCCCCATTTTCTAGGGATGTAGCTGTAGGAATTTCGTAGTCATAGTGGATGGTGTATGACTTATTTCCAACTGTTGTTTCTGGTAAACATGTTCCCAGGATTTGCAACTACATGGGATGTTCAAGTTTTTACAGATTTTCCAGTGAAGATATTTACACACTCAATTGTGTCGCATTGTATAATAGCCGTCCCCAACAGGACTTTACAACTGAATGTCAGGTGGCTCACACTCTACTTCTGTGTGGCAGAAGCTGCACTTGTTATTGCTGAGACAACTCATCTTCTTAAAAGCATTAATCATCAAGCCTTGATCTTGAGCGACCATTATCATTCTCTCTTGATCATAGTAAAGAGATCCTTTTTCAAGACAATCTACAGAACTGCCTTTTTATCTGTTTTTTATCTGATGTCATAGTTCATCCAGGAAATACTTTGCACGTTGTTGGTTAGCCCATTCTTTCAGTTTTCTGCAATGGAAGGTCTTAGTGTATTTTTGCCAAATCTTTTGGGCTATTTCCGTTGTGTGCTTGCGTTTCTGTCTCATTTGTAAGACAGTCTTGTGCAAAACGTTTGGCCAGTTTTGTGATGGAAGTAGTTTTACTGGCTCTCTTTTCTTGTTCATATACCATTTTAAGGTTTGGATCCTGGGAGCTTATCAAATATTGCCCAGTGCTCACAATAGTGGCTCGGTGTTGATAGTTCATCTCTGACAAACCCATACCGCCTGCTCCTCTTGGTAGACACTGCACTGTTTTTTTTTTTTTTTTTTTTTTTTTTTTTTAAATTTTTCTTCCTTTGAAGATTGTAATGCTGGGTATGGAGCAGCCAAACCAGCTGTCAACATTGCCCTGCTTTTTATTGAAACCAACCGAGAGCTCTTTTTAGTATCCTCGTTGTTCCCTTAAGTGCAATTGTCTGGATCTCTTTTGCATTTGGTTCACCAGGAATATTAGTTAGGTAGGACTTCAGGTTCTTCTTCATAAGCCCTGTGGCACCTATAATAACTGGAACGATTGATATCTCTTTAAGATTCCAGTTTCTTTTCATGTTAACTCATGTTTTGTTATGTGACTTATCAAGTGTATATTTATAACATTTATGATGTTAACCGTGTTGTGATTGTCTGGCGTTCTCTATTGTTGTGTTAACGTAAATACATGTTAAGTTTATCAACAGGGTTTAAACAATCGACAAACATTGTTGTCGATGAGAACGCCACCACAAGACACATAGCTCCAATTTTCCTTTCATGTGTCCTCAAATCATAAGTTCTTTTCTCCAAGAAGTGAAAACGCCAAAGCCGGAATTATGTGCATGGATATTTCATCTATTACTGCTGATTCCTTTTCAGAGTTGGCAACGCTTTTGTAAGCGACTACTACTTGCTAAGTCGCCCCCTTCCGACTTCCATGGGCGTCACTGTCCAAAACCATGAAGCACGATCTCTAGTCCGTTCGCTAATTTCCGCATTCGGTCTTGAGCTCCTCTCTCATAACTCAAATTCAACATCTTTTCCATGAAGTCATCACTAGGGCTAGGACAACAGCATAATCTTTTTATTGTTTTGACTCTCGAATGTGTATCTGTTGATATCTTACATGCTTTTATATAGAGTGATGTGGTTCTCAGTTGATTAACTGTGTCGGATGTATACTCGAATCAAAACAATAAAAAGAATATACTGTTGTTATAGAGCTAGTCATCACCCATGTAACCAAAGATCTGTTTATTATTATTGTTAACTGAAATTCCATCTATCAAGTTGACATTCCTTTGAACTATTAAATGTAAATATTTCAACTTTGTGCATCGATAATATTTTTCTATCTACATAATTACAATCATAATAAACTATTTTACTTTCTGGTAGGCTAACAGGTGATTGGATTTAGAATTGAATAGTTGAGTTAGGTTTAGGTTAGAATGGGATTTTTACAAAAATCTATTTGTATAAAATGAAACGTCAACTGTAGTTATAAAGTCAGTATAATATTTGAATTGTTTTCTCATTGCTCTTTCCATTTCCGCATAAGACTGTTGAAATAGTCAGGTTCTTGCTTTTTTCTTTACAATAGATCACCAAGGCCCAAAAGCCACTCGAGGATAAGAGTTAATCAGTGTAGAGTAGTAACCTAGACAACAGTGCAGTAATCGTTACTGATCAAAATTTGGTATAATTTGATTATTTAAGGGGACGGTTTAACAACTTGTTTTTATTGAACTTGAGGACCACCATATTGTAGTCAGCTGGAAAGCAAGCTAGTAGAACAGAGTTCCACAGATGGGCAGTTCTAGGAAAGAAACTTTGTTCATGGAATCTGCATTTAGATTTAGGCACACACAGATACTGTTGATAGTGGTTTTTATCTAGATTTTTTTTTTTTTTTGTAAAAGTTTGGTAGGAGATGACTAGATTGGAGCTCAGACAAGCACTTGCCATAAAAATTACGATAGAGCAGAAACAGGCTAACAAACGTCTCTTCTGAAAGACATTGCAAGGAAGAAAAAGGGATCCACCTACCAGGTTATGAAGTCAATTTAGAACTCTATCAAGGCAGGATATGGCACACCAAGCAGCTTCTGCCCAGATGTGGCAACAGTACTTCATCCTTTTCCCAATTGCACCATGTGTTCAAGATCAGAAGAGAGAGAATCAGAGACCTTCGAAGTGTTGCCATAGATGGTAGTGTCGTCTGCATAAATGTCTACGAATGATCTAAGAATGTGATTTTGAAGATCATGGAATAGAATTGGGCACTGAGTAGGCGAGCGGTGATACTTTGAGCTTCTGATTTTTGCCTGTCAACCAATGATTTAATAATTAAGACATTTCCATCCGTAGCTGGGGATTTTGAAGAGTAGATCTTTATGCAATATCTTATCAAAGACCTTTAATATGTTTTATAAATGAAGCCTCCGTCAAGAGATTTGCTAATCCTATGAAATATAAGAGCACATCTGCTGTAGATCTAGCAGAACGGAAACTATATTGCATGTCATTGAGAAGGTTATTTTTGCTGAGTGGTTGACCACTTCTCTATCACAAATTTCAGCAACTTTCTAATGAGACTGGAGACTGATTGCTTTGTACTGAAAGGGAGATGACCAATCACCTGAATTTTTAAAGATGGGGTGGACTGATGAGGTTTTCCAAGGTGTTGGGAAGCATTTCTCCTGAAGACAATGTTTAAACAGCTTTGTAAGTATGGGAGTTAGTTCTGGTTGAAGATTTTTTGAGCACTACAATTAGAATGCCATCAGGGCCAGCTGCTTTACTGGAATCAAATTTTTTGCTAAACTTGGCAACATCAAGCATATTTGTATGTCGCATAACCTGGTTTTAGTCGTAAGAAGAAATACAGGGGAAGGGAGCTGACTGCAGTTTGGCTTTTTTCAGATGCTGATGAAATTACCCCAGATCCATTGATGACGATTGGGATAAACACACCTGTTTAGGACCCTGTTCGTTATTTGCTAAAACTTATGGGAACCAAGCTGCTGCTCAGTTACTTTGGACAATGGATGAAGCATACAACACTCTTGCATTCTTTATTACTTTTTTTTTTACAGTGGTTGTTGGCAGTTCTTAAGGTGGCTTTAGTCTCAGTACATCTATTTTTTTAATTTTTTATATTCACAGTTTCACCCCAAACAAAGCACATTGCCACTTTGATGTAGGGGGTTACTATCAGGGACATAAGCCTAAACTGAAACTCTTTAAAAAAAAACAAAAAAAAAAAACAATACAATCAAAAATTACGCTTAAACTCAAACAAACCAACTACCTTCCTCTCTTGAGGCTTGCATTTATGAACATCTGTGGGCTTAGAACTCATTTAGATGATGTTGAAGCATTTCTCCTAACAAACACCTCGGATATCTTAGCACTAAGTGAGACTAACCTACGCTCCTCCATCCCCTCTAATTACTTTAACATGTCTGGATATCTCCTACTCTGCCATAAGGACTGACAGATATATGCATGGACTTGGAGTCTATATTCAAAACACCCTCCCTTTGATTAGAGAAACAAAACTAGAACAGGACGATCAAGCCTTTATGTGCTTTAGACTTAACATGCAACATAACATTAGCTACTTTTGTTTTCTCTACCGCTCTCCCTCAACTTAGCACTGTACCCTAATAAACAAAGTCTCTGACAGCATAGATACAGTACTTTTCCCTCGACACTAGCATGCAAGTGCATGTATTTGGTGACTTCATTGTCCACCACAGCAACTGGCTTGGATTCTCTACTTACACAGACGCAGCTGGTAGCACAACACATACCTTCTCTATATCCCATTCCCTATCACAGATGATTATGTTTCGAACCCGTTTCCAAGACCAGTAAGAACATGTATCACTTCTAGATCTGTTTCTGACCATAGTTCCCGATGATTGTGGA
Source organism: Euprymna scolopes (assembly GCF_053919585.1). Classification (NCBI taxonomy): domain Eukaryota; kingdom Metazoa; phylum Mollusca; class Cephalopoda; order Sepiida; family Sepiolidae; genus Euprymna; species Euprymna scolopes. The sequence goes on along the minus strand of NC_136521.1, from coordinate 18,809,200 downwards.
ACATCTATTTCATTGAAAGAAATGGAAAAAATGACTTGTGTGCAATGGCAGCAACAAATTCTAGAGAGAACTAAGGCCGACTTATGCTTTTGCTGGAATGTCTTGGAGGGTGTGAAGTGGTCTATACTGACGATTAACTATTCAGTCAAATCTGATGAGGATATGTTCATTCTAAACATGGAACGCAGAGGTAGATCTGATAAATGTACAGAAGCTATCCTAGTCAGCCGTAGAGTATCGATATACTATGCAATAAAGGTACATCTGAGAATTTATTACATTTTGTTTTTATCTTAACTGAGTGGACGGAAAATCCAAGTGAAAACAGAACAGAGGATGAGTACAGTTCTGGGCAAGTTGTAAAAAAAAAAAAAAAAAAAAAAAAGTCTAGGAGACTTGCGTACTGTCTCTCAGTATTGGGTACACTGGTGGGTTTATGTGACCCAATGGGGTCCAGACGATATCGGGAGGACCTTGCTAGTGGATTGAAAAGACAGCCTGTTGGTTCTCTTGTGTGGGCTTTCTACACGAATTCAGATTTCGCATGGTTGAATCTAATGATGAAAAGGATGTTAATGGTGATGGGGGAAAGAAAGTTGTTTTTTTTAACAGATAATCGTTTTTTTTTTTTTTTAAATTTATTTATTTTTCTTCTGCGTCAGGGCGTTCAGAGTTCAGTGGGAAGCGGGATATTACTAGAACCCGAAAAAGGGATGGCTACTGATTGGTGTACGACCATTTGGAAATGAATCGAGGGGGGGGGGCGGAGTTACAGCTGACTGATGCTAATATAACATTACATGTGACACCTGCTATGTGTCTTCGGTGACCTACCCCCTCCCGATAACATGCACCTGTGAACTTTTTCTCCCCAGTGTAACTGATGATAGAAAAACAAAGAACTTTGCTAGTGAACGCTAGCCCCTCAGATCTGTATAAGTGATTGACGGAGTTGTATATATCCTATTTGTAAAGTTGAAGCAATAATATTAATAATATATATATATAAGTTAATACTTGACTTCTTTTCTTCGTTTTGAAAATGCCATTGTTGAATGCAGTCTATTTTCAGACCGGCGCTGTAGACAGTTTGGAAGCCGGATCAAGGTTGGAAACAAGTAAGCGGACCACGGTGACAGGGACAAATTTGACCACTAGACGGAACCTAAGGTGACGCCACAGGGATCAGCACCAGTTGCACTCTTTTCTCAAGCCTGTGCGTCTGAGCCGGCCCTGTAGGTTATATTATGAACAATGTGTGTCAAGTTATAAGCAATGGAGAAATCATGACAGAACATCCCCTCATCATTTGTTTTGTTTGAGCGAACTAGTTATTCAACATTATGAATATCGAAGTCTCTCCAGATGCGAATGTTAGTCAAGGGAAGCAGACAAGATGTCATCAATTTTCTTAGAGAGTCTCTTAAAAGGTAGTAATTTCACTGTTGTGGTGATAAAGGGCAAATATGAACAAGGTGTTGTGAGCAAGTGCTACCCAACACGACATATAGGGTAATTTTGGATCTTTTCTGGAGATGTTCTTACGACATGGAAAACCATCTCAAATGTATGGCGCATATAGCATGCCTGTGACGATCTTGGGTTGTTAAATTTTGATGTCAAGTTGGAGTATCCTTAAATTGTGAACTCATCTAAGGAAACAGACGGTCTAATCCCAGTTTCGCACAGGAACAATAGGTCAGGTTTAGTTTCTTGTAATTGGACTTCAATCTCTGGAAGGTTGGAACACAGACCTCTGATGTTAGAGAAGGAGACCTGGTAGTGGAACGGGGTATAAATTAGAGTTCTGTGTTTAATCTTGTATTGCTTCAATGTTCAAGGAAAAAGCTTTGGCAGCAATGAACAAATGATTCAAGAAAGAAAAATCATTCTTAGAAAAAGTGCAGAATTGTTAGAAAAATCACATGAGATTATGATGAATAAAATCCAAATTTTGCAAAGAGGACTTGAGTGATGGGAATGGACCTTACTATAAGATAGAGGGCGACCTTTAAACTTTGTATAATAAAACTCATTAACTATTAAAGAAAAAAAAGTTTGGAAAAAGATGATATAGAATTATACGCAAGTAAAAAAAATAATCCAAAAATGCAAACGTGTGGCACCTTGGCAAGATGATTTCATTTTTCCTGTCCGCCAGCGAGTCAATAGGTCAGGTCTTTTGCATCCTCTTTTGACTGCCAGGTTTGTGCCGGTTATCTGCATTGACTAGCTGAACGGAGCCGTTTCTTTCTTTTGATGGGCAATCATTTTAGCTTATGGACATAATTGACGTGCATCTGGTTGCATTCACTGAACAGGCAACGATCATCCAGTGGTCCTAGCATCTAAAGTCCGTTTGCCATTTTCATTCTTGGAAACTACTGTCAAACTGGCTAAAATCATGTATGGACATCTATTATAAAGTGCAGCTAACTAAGTATTATGGTATCTATTCATTACACAAAGATTCATATTTAATGCAAACATGATCTTAAATTTAATCATATTCAACCATCAATTTGGCATAAATTGAAAGTCCATATTGATACAGCAACCAATATAGAAAATTGAAAGTCCATATTGATACAGCAACCAATATAGAAAATTGAAAGTCCATATTGATACAGCAACCAATATAGAAAATTGAAAGTCCATATTGATACAGCAACCAATATAGAAAATTGAAAGTCCATATTGATACAGCAACCAATATAGAAAATCAAGCCATAACATTGGATCAGCGGAAATCACAGCCTGAGTAATGAACACATGTTCATACTCCCATAAGTAAAAACGTATCACCAGGTAATTTTTTTTTTTTTTTTTTTTTTTAAATAAATTGACAATATAAAAGCAACTGTACTACAAATATCAGTAATGTTACAATCATTTAACTTGTACTGAATAGTAATAGAGTAAACTGACAAAGCAAGTACATCCAGTTTTCAGTTGAAAGTAGATGCTGCGTGTGTGTGTGAGGGGTGTGTGTGTGAGGGGTGACACTGGTGATTGAGGGGAATGACATAGGAAGGATCTCTGTATGGGACACAGAAAGGTGTCATTGGAGCTGACATGATCAGACAGTATTTGGGTCCTTAGCCAACAACACACACTTATGATTGAGTTTCTTTTTCAGGGTGTAGAATTCTTTTGTTTGTATGGGTGGCTGGATATTTAGCAAAGAAAATATCAACCAATATGTTTACTTCATTTTTGCTTTTAAAAGTGTAAAGCATTAATGTTTGGTTGGAGAAAAACCAGGCACGTCAGGCCTCCTCTGCACTTCCATTGTGAATTGTTTGAAATATGGTAAAATTTTAATTTCAAGCGAGGAAGAGAAGTGTAAAAAAAAAAAGTTGATTCATGTGTGTGTGTGTGTGTATATATATATATATATATATATATTTTATAAAATTCAGGATATTTCACATCTTGTTGAAACTTATCTTCTTCTCTAAACATACTGATTTCTATAATAAATATTATCTCATAACAAGATATGGTTCTTATCCAGAATTCCGCCTAATTGGTGGAAAAAAAAAAAAAATACAGAAAATACATACATGTTATGGAACAGAAGCATCATATTCCAAAAAAAGCACAAATTGAAGTTTTATTTTTATAAAGAAAATAATTTTTAAACAATTTAAAGTGATTAATCTGAAATCAGTAGCATTACAAGGCTGATCTTTCAAGTTTGAATTATTGAAGTTATCTGCCTTTTTCAAGATGGCGATGCGAAAGTCTCTTTTTCTTACTCATAAAATTTAATTTTCTTAGTTCAAAATAAAATTACTTGATCAATTTACATTTTTGGAATATGACCTTTGTTCCATGTGTACTACAAAGTTTTTCTGGATTTTTTTTTATTTTTTTTTTTTATTATTTGGGTTGAATTCTGGACTTGCACTATTATTAGGTAATAAAATAATTATTAATAGGCCCCTTTAAGATTATTGAAGTCTGGGAAAATAAAAAACAAAGACAATCAACTAGAGTTATGCAATGTTCACAACTTCCACTAGTTAGAACACCCTTGACTACTTCACCGTTCTGCCAGCATTTGGCATTTATAGGTGTTTCATTTTTCTTAATTTTTGTGGCAATTGATGTTGGCCCAGATGTAATGTCCTAGCAAATAGTCAAAAGGCGATTTTGTAGCTGGGTTCGAATCTACCAGCCAGTAGTAGTAGTAGTCACTTTTTGAACTGCTGATTACAAAAGCATGAAATACTAGTATCTGTAGGTGTGTGTGTATATATATATATATATATATATATATATATATATACACACACACACATATATATATATACATACATACATACACACACACACGATTAAAAAAAAAGAAAAAAAAAAAGAAAAAAAAAGAAAAAAAAAGAAAAAAAAAAAAAAAAAAGAAAAAAAAGAAAAAAAAAAGAAAAAAAAAAAGAAAAAAAGAAAAAAAAAGAAAAAAAAAAAGAAATCACAAAAAGAAAAAAATCCAGGTTTTAATTTGTTTAATAATTTGTTCCCTCCATTTTACAAACAAGTGTTTTTTTTTTATGTACAAAAAGCCACGATGAAAAGATCAGTTAACACATTCAAAATGTAATGAAAATTTCCAATGAAGTAAAAAGAAAATTCAAAAGATGGGGAAAGTGTCTTCTATGTAAAAATTATTTTTATCCTAGAGTTAATTTTAAGGTATGACAGTTGAACAGTTTTATTTTTTTGTTTTTTTTCTACGTTCAAAAAATAAAATCAATTTCTCAATATAAGGGAGGGAGAGAGAGAGAGATAAGAAAAAAAAAAAAAAATGTCAAATTCTGTTTGTAAAGAATGGATTTTAATTTTGTATTTGATTTGTGAATATTTGAGAAAAAAATAGATCTTGTGGCTTAAAAAAAAAAAAACATTTCCGATGGATTAAACGACATGGCTAAAAGACATTGAAGATACATTTTAAAACCTGGTGAAAACTATTTCTTGAGGGACTCAAATCAAGTTTTTTTTTTTTCTACTAAAGAAAAAGAATGCATGGCTTTTCCATTAAAACAATTTCAGATTTCTTGTTTCAGAAAAAAGGTACACAATTTAATAGATTAAAAATTGGTATTCAATTGGTCAAGTGATTTCTTCACTTCAATATTCAGAAAAAGTAATTTGGTTTGCTAATTATATCTAAAATATTTAATAAAAGAAAACAAAAAAATAAAAAAAATTATGATGTACTTATTTGAGAGGGGAAAAATACTGTTCACCAAAATTGATCCAGTAATTTCGTTTTTTTTTGTCTTTTCAATTCAACTTTTCAGTGAGCACAAATTTGCTGCCATTATATTTTTTTTGTTCTTCGTTATTGTAGTAAAATTAAAAAAAAAAAATGAAAAATTTAATTTGCAGTGAAACGAATGGTATCTACTGAATTACACAATTATGAAAACATTAAATAGTACAAAAAACAATAAGGTAAAAAATTAATTATTAATGAAGACAGTTTTCTAAGACAACGAATATTAAATTTTGCTAAAATGGACAAATTTTTTCAATTTTCAGAAAATATTTATCAGCCTTTTATTACAATTAGAACTCTTCGGTCTCTTTTGCAAAACTATTTTTGCTAATTGTCTTTAAAAACTATTTTCATTAATTTCTACTTTATCATTTTTCATAATTCTTGGATATGTTCATTACTACAGTAATGACTAATTCAGTAGATACCATTGATTTCACTTGAAAATCAATTTTTCAATTTTCGAATTTCGCTACAATAACAAAAGAACTCCTTTTTTTAGTCGACAATATCAGCATCGTTATGGAAGTTTGCACCCATAGATAAAAGGCAAATTTATTTTATAAAAGCAAAACTATTAGATCAATTTACTAAAATTTTAGTGAACGATACCCCTCTTCCCCAAGGTTCCTTGCTATTTTGTTTTACAGCCATATTTTATCTGGGTTGGACACTATAAAAGCACTTGCTAAAATGTACTAGATAATATTACCCCTCTTTCAGGTTAATAATTTGAAATTATATATGCACAAAGATCTTCTGAATGTCCAATTATTTTACTTCAATGCTAACCCTAACTCCTATGATAAACAATATGGGAGACTAAGATCAATCCTACTTTATCAGCTACTTTGTATAAATAGCAATATTTAAGCAAAAAATATAAAATCCTTGTCACAATTCAAAGGGTGGTTTTCAAGAAATACCTATAATGGGGAGGGGGGGGTATAAACCAAAAAAGATGCAAAAAGGTAAAAGAATAAAACTTAGTATCCCATTCTCTATTCAGATAAACAAAAATCTTGGATTAAACTTAAAAGTTAGAAAAATTAACTTCCTTATTTCTAACCCAAAATATCTATAATATAAATGAGAATAAAAATTTCTTTACAAAAAAAAAGTTTTCAATTCTAAAAAGTCAACACAAAATGTGTTATGGATCTAGAATAAGTAAAACCCTGACCTTCATATAAAATGGGTTGGAACCACAGAAAAAATAAAAGATGAAAAATTTTAATCTTCATCGTTGGTTTTTTCAGATTTTACCGGAGAGGGAGATCGACTTTGTTCTTTGCGTGATCTTTCTACAGACGGGCTCTTCTTATGATTCGACTTGCTACTATCTGCCGATTTTTCCGGACTACTTTTTCGATCACTAGATTTCCCTTTGTCCGAAGAACTGCTTCGCTGTTTGCTTCGCGAATTACGGCTTCGTTCTGGGCTTCTACTCACTGACTTTCTCTTTGACGATCGTTTTGGAGATCGGCTTGGAGAGCGTGAATGACTGAAACAAAACAAGAAAAAAAAGTTAAAAATGATGATTCACAAATCATAAATTCAAGGAAAAGATTTACAATAATGTTTTAGAATCATTTTGGAGTTAAAAGTATTTAAACTTTGCATAAAATTAGCATAATTGAAAAGCGCATATGGAATGAACACAATGCCAGTTGAGATTGTCTGGATCTTAAGCTGACAAAAGTTTTTTTTTTTTTTTTTTTTTTCATACTAATAATAGTTCACTGCTTATCAAAGCTAAAAGCAACTCAAAGATGAAGTTTCATGAGATTGTCAGTTGGATGAAGGAACATTACTGTGAAAAGTAAGAGAAAAATGTTTAGCAACTTTACAGATATTTGTTAGCATTAGACTTAATGAATTGCTTGGTAGCTCTCACAAAAAGCAATTGTACACTCCTCAAGGTTTAACTTCAACATCCACTCCTTCTCCTCTGGGGTCTCTTCACCCCTGGCTGACCGTAGTGTTTTGTTGGTTTTTGTGCAGCTACTCACAGAAGACATCAACTAGAGATAATACCTAGCAAATCTCCGGAATTGTCTATCACGAAACTCTTCACACAACGATGGAGTTATTTTCTTTAAAGGTGATCTTTCTGTGCTCTGTTCTTCTCGTGATCAAACATGCAAAAACTGCACATTTGCCATTCATATGCACCAGCCAAACAGGCTGTATCACAGATGTTTTGCATTTCTGCTGACCTCCAATTACAACAAAATATTTAATTGCAACATAAAAAAATGGTGAAAGAGAATTAAAATCGAAATGAAAGGGATAAGGATCTCAAGTGCAAGAATAGTTTTTTTATTTGCTCTTCCAAAAGTGAGTTATCCAAACAAATCAATTCAACCGTGATTGAACACTGAACTGTTTTCAAAGTGACAACACTGGAAGAACATGTCAAAAACAGCAATGGTGCAATACATCTACTTCAATTAACATATCAAGAGAATGGCTCAGAATTTTTAAATATGGAATAAACAATACACAGTTGGTTAATCTCACAGTATATAGTTAAATAATTTATACCAACTGCATTAGAATTTCATTATCGCACGACCTGTATACTTTTAACATACTGAAAAACTAATTAAAAAAAAAAATTAGTTTTAACATTTGTTTTTGATGTTCACACTAAAAACAAAATGACTGATTCCATGAAAGTATCAAAACTAAGATACAACATATTTTTGTCAAAGGCAGCATGTGTTCCGCAGATTCAACCGACATAAGTCCAGCTCAAATAAACAGAAGTTTATAGAAGCTAGAAATAATTGTAAGAGTGATAGAGACAGCTAAGACAGATTACTCTGAAACCACCAGAAAACGCATCGAAGCACAGAAATTAGGAACCCGGGATTTTTGGAAAATCTACAACAGCGTAGTAAATAATGGACAGTCAACTATTCCCCCACTATCAAACAATCATGAGGTTGCTTGCACGGCAACTGACAAGGCTAATCTGCTTGCAAGTCGGTTTGCCTCAAACTCCACACTGAACTCGGTACACCACTCACTCCCTGATTTTTCTCTGCGAACAGACGCCACACTAGACGATTTGAAAATCACCCCTTCTCAGGTACATGCTATTATAAAAAACCTAGACACCTCAAAAGCATGTGGACCAGATCTCATCCCAGCTGTGCTATTAAAAAAGTGCTCTGCCGAGGTTGCTCCAGTTCTGTCCAAACTTTACAATAAATGCCTTAACGAATCTTGTTTTCCCGACTGCTGGAAAACCACTTCTGTGGTACCAGTCTTCAAGAATTCTGGTGAAAGAACTGACCCACTAAATTATCGCCCCATTAGCCTCCTCCCGCTTTTCGCCAAAATATTGGAGTCCTTAGTTAATCAAGCCCTAGTCCAGCACCTAACAGCTGCTAAACTCCTGACTGACAAACAATATGGATTCAGACAAGCTCGTTCATTGGATAAAACAGGGGAGGGTAGAGCGGTGGCCCTTGATATATCTAAGGCTTTTGACAGGGTATGGCACGATGGTCTTCTAAGGAAAATTAGATCATATGGAATCACTGGAAGAATTCATAATGTAATTAAATCCTTCTTAAGTAATAGAAAAATCAAAGTTGTCCTCGTGCGGGAGTACCTCAGGGGTCTATCCTTGGACCTCTATTATTCCTGATATTCATAAACGACCTCCCTGATAAAATTGTTTCGGAGATGGGTATATTTGCTGATGACACCACTCTCTATAACAGATATGAGGGGAAAACAAATGAACACATATCCAAGAAAATGGCAGAAACACTAGCGGATGACCTCCAATCCGTAGTGGAATGGGGACAAAAATGGTTGGTCACATTCAATGCTGCAAAGACTAAGCTTGTTTCCTTCAATAACTACAAGAAACCTTCTCTACCACCAATAGCAATGACCAAGAACACATTGCCTGAAAGTACTTTTAAACTCCTCGGCCTAACGTTTACAGGGAATATGAACTGGAATAGATACATTGAGAGCATTGCCAAGGCTGCTGCAAGGAAGGTTGGCTCCCTCTATCGTGCTAGAAAACTACTTACGCCTGACAATATCCTATACCTCTATAAGGCAACCATTCGCCCATGTATGGAGTACTGTTGTCACATCTGGGCTGGTGTATCTGCTGCTTGTCTCTCGCTCCTGGACAGGGTTCAAAAGAGAGTCGCCAACCTGATAGGTCCTGAACTGTCATCTAAGCTTCAACCTCTGTCCCATCGACGAGATGTTGCATCCCTCTGCCTGTTCTACAAATACTTTAATGGTGAATGCTCTGACGAACTGCAAACACTTGTACCTCCCCGACGTAACTACCCCCGACAAACCCGACAAGCTACTAAGTCTCATCCCTTTACAGTAGAGATCCCTAGGTGCAAGAAAGCCTTTTACTCCAATAGTTTCTTCCCCAAAACAGCGGGTCTTTGGAACTCCCTTCCGGGATTCTGCTTTCCCAACTGCAATGATATGCAGAAGTTCAAGTGTAATGTTAACAAACATCTTTCTACTCATCTCCCTTCATAATAACCCCGCTAATTAAGTCCCTGATAGTAGCCCCCTGCTTCAAAGTCGCACTGTGCCTTGTTTGGGGTGAAAATTGAATAAAAAAAAAAAAATAAAATAAATAAAAACCAAACTTGAAAACAGTTTCAGAATTTTTAAAGTATGCAGGTCAATAAAAAATAAATTTGAAAATTACTATCAAAAATGTCAGCAGTCATTAATGGGCCTGAAACAAATTGGAAAAATTTTATTTTGAAAGGAGAAAAAAATTTCAAATCCTTAAAAATAAATTTGTTTTGTTCTTTTGGTAAAGAGTTACTTGCTATATAAGTTTCTGGGCTGTTAACTATGTTGTCAGATTACTCAGATGTTCCTATTTACTTGCCTCCCCATAAAGGCAGAGTTAGACGGTGGGTTTTTAATGTGGGGGAAAAATTCAGCTCCTCAAAAAGGGCACTCTGGATAGGAACAAAATTAAAAAAAACTCTTAGTCATGAAGGATTTCACCTCCACTGACCGAGTACAGAAAAGCATACTACACTGTGATCATAGCTAAGGAGATTCCCTCAGACAAATTGTATAGGTACATTTTTGAAATCCTTTCAAGAATGTCATCCAAGTTGATGTCAAGTGAACCCAAAATTGTTTGCACAAGTTCAGTCACCACAATAGAAATTTCTTATAAATGAATATCCAAAAAGATCAAAAGAATGCATTTTAATAAAAAATACAATATTACGTAATTATGTGTTGAAAATGATGATTCGAAAAATGATCAAGAAGATAAGCTAAAACTTTTTTTTATTTTAACAAAATTGTTATTGACTCGCCATTTTCTAAATTGTTATTGACTCGCCATTTTCTAAATTGTTATTGACTCGCCATTTTCTAAATTGTTATTGACTCGCCATTTTCTAAATTGTTATTGACTCGCCATTTTCTAAATTGTTATTGACTCGCCATTTTCTAAATTGTTATTGACTCGCCATTTTCTAAATTGTTATTGACTCGCCATTTTCTAAATTGTTATTGACTCGCCATTTTCTAAATTGTTATTGACTCGCCATTTTCTAAATTGTTATTGACTCGCCATTTTCTAAATTGTTATTGACTCGCCATTTTCTAAATTGTTATTGACTCGCCATTTTCTAAATTGTTATTGACTCGCCATTTTCTAAATTGTTATTGACTCGCCATTTTCTAAATTGTTATTGACTCGCCATTTTCTAAATTGTTATTGACTCGCCATTTTCTAAATTGTTATTGACTCGCCATTTTCTAAATTGTTATTGACTCGCCATTTTCTAAATTGTTATTGACTCGTCATTTTCTAAATTGTTATTGACTCGCCATTTTCTAAATTGTTATTGACTCGTCATTTTCTAAATTGTTATTGACTCGCCATTTTCTAAATTGTTATTGACTCGCCATTTTCTAAATTGTTATTGACTCGTCATTTTCTAAATTGTTATTGACTCGTCATTTTCTAAATTGTTATTGACTCGTCATTTTCTAAATTGTTATTGACTCGTCATTTTCTAAATTGTTATTGACTCGTCATTTTCTAAATCGAAATTGTTATTGACTCGTCATTTTCTAAATCGAAATTGTTATTGACTCGTCATTTTCTAAATCGAAATTGTTATTGACTCGTCATTTTCTAAATCGAAATTGTTATTGACTCGTCATTTTCTAAATCGAAATTGTTATTGACTCGTCATTTTCTAAATCGAAATTGTTATTGACTCGTCATTTTCTAAATCGAAATTGTTATTGACTCGTCATTTTCTAAATCGAAATTGTTATTGACTCGTCATTTTCTAAATCGAAATTGTTATTGACTCGTCATTTTCTAAATCGAAATTGTTATTGACTTGTCATTTTCTAAATCGAAATTTTTATTGACTTGTCATTTTCTAAATCGAAATTTTTATTGACTTGTCATTTTCTAAATCGAAATTTTTATTGACTTGTCATTTTCTAAATTGAAATTGTTATTGACTTGTCATTTTCTAAATTGAAATTGTTATTGACTTGTCATTTTCTAAATTGAAATTGTTATTGACTTGTCATTTTCTAAATCGAAATTGTTATTGACTTGTCATTTTCTAAATCGAAATTGTTATTGACTTGTCATTTTCTAAATTGAAATAGCACAAGTGAAAAGAAATTTATTCTACACAGAATTGGCCGCAATAGTTTTACTCCATTATTCGATAACTTACATTTTTTTTCTTGTAATTATACTATTCCGTAATTTTTGGAATTTTTTTTTTTACTCATTTTCACACAAACATTTACTTATGTAATTGTTGTGTTTTGTGATTTTACTTAAAATGCATTTTTTTTTTTTTTTGATAATGCACAAGCATCATTTTTTTTTTTTTTTTTTTTTTTTTTTAACTAAGTTCGGAGTTCCAGTTCTACCCTCCACATTTTTTCTTGTAATTATTATTCTATTCAATCATTTTCCGTAATTTTTGGAATATTTTTTACTCATTTTGACACAAAAGACAAATTACTTATGTAATTGTCTGTTGTATATTATGTTTTTACTTAAAATGTATTTTTTTTTTGATAATGCACAGCACCATTTTTTTTTTTTTTTTTTTACAAAGGCATCACCACATTATCAAGGCCCAGAGGCCACTCAAGGATAAGGGTTAAAGAGTGTACAGTAGAAGTTGGTCAATATAGTAATCATTAGTAATGAAAATTTGGTAAATTTAATAACTTATATGGAACGGCTCATCAAGAACTTATTTACTTTAGACTTGAACAAAACCATATTGTAGTCAGCCGGAAAGCAGGAAAACGGAAGACAATTCCACAGGCGTGCAGTTCTAAGAAAGAAGCTTTGTTCATGGAATCTACGTTTAGGTTTAGGCACAGATAAAGAGTGGGGGAAATTATTGATAGTGTTTACAGCTAGACGAGTGTTTCTTGTGAAAGTTTGGCGAGGGGGGACCATAGATTGAAGCTCAGTTGAACACTTTCCATGAAAATAACGATACATCAGAGACAAACTCGCAACATCTCTTCTGTGAGATAGAGGTTGCAAGGAGGAGAAAAGGACATCTCCTACGAGGCTACGAAGTCTATTTTGAACTCTATCAAGGCAGGACAAGTTCTTTCTAGCAGCTCCTGCCCAGATGTGGCAACAGTATTCCATCCTTGGACGTACCTGGCTCTTATATAGATAGAGAATAGCATCAGCAGTGAGATATCTACTGGATCGATAGAAAGATCCCACCATTTTTCCAGCGGCCTTGGCAACAGATTTGATATACGTGTTCCATTTAAGATCAGGAGTAATGGTCAAGCCCAGAAGCTTGTCAAAACTTGAGGCCTCCTGAAGACGAGAGCCATTCATTTCAATTGATGACAAATGTGGATTAGAATGTTGATGATGTAAAGAGAGAAGCTTGGTTTTAGATGCATTAAAAGTAACCAGCCACTCCTTTCCCCATTGTACTACGTGCTCAAGATCAGAGGAGAGAGAATTGGAGAGAACTTGCTCGTTTACTGTCTTAGATGTGGTACCATAAATGGTAGTGTCGTCAGCATAAATGTCTACAAATGATGTAAGGATATGATTTGGAAGATCATTAATGTAGATCAGGAAAAGAGTTGGGCCCAGGATGGATCCCTGAGGGACACCGGCATTAATATTGTGAGCTTCTGATTTTTGACCCTCAACTACTACTCTTATGAATCTATCAGAAAGAAATGATTTAATAATTGAGAAGACTTTTCCAGCTATACCATAGCTAGCGATCTTATGAAGTAAACCTTTATGCCATACCCTATCAAAGGCTTTAGATATGTCAAGAGCAATTGCCCTAGAAAGATTGCCACCGTCGAGAGATTTGCTAATCCTATGCGATATAACTGTAAGGACATCTGCTGTAGATCTAGCAGAACGGAAACCATATTGAGTGTCACTAAGAAGGTTATTTTTGTTGAGATGTTTGATTACTTCTGTATTTAATACAGATTCTAGCAACTTACTCATGACGCACAGGAGACTTATTGGCCTGTACTGAGAGGGGGATGAGCGATCACCTGAATTCTTAAATACAGGGCATACTGATGAGATTTTCCAGGGAGATGGGAAACTATTCTCCTTAAGACAACGTTTAAACAGTTTTGTAAGTATGGGCGCTAGTTCAGGTTGAAGTTTTTTGAGTACTATGATTGGAATACCATCAGGGCCAGTTGCTTTACTGGAATCAAGGTTTTTGATTAGTTTGGCAACATCACGTACAGATATACGTATATCACATAGCGTGTTTTCTGATACAAGAGGAAATATTGGGGGTTGGCGGTCTTGGTCGCAAAGGGTAGAATTAGCTGCAAAGTTCTTGACAAAGAGTTTGGCTTTGTCTGATGCTGACGAGATTACCTCAGATCCATTGATAATAGTTGGGATGGAGCACACGCTTCTGTTCAGGATTCTGTTTGCTATTTGCCAAAACTGGTGGGAACCAAGCCGCTGCTCAGCTACTTTGGACTTAACAGATTGAGCATACAACTTTCTTGCGTTCCTTATTACTTTCTTACAATGGTTGCTGGCAGTCCTGAAAACGGCTTTAGTTTCCATACATCTATTACGTTTGAAGCAGTGGAAAAAGTGATTTCTGTGCGCAATGGCAGCAGCACATTCTGGAGAGAACCATGGCTGGCTGTTAGGTTTTTGCTGAAACTTTTTAGAGGGTATGAAATGGTCAATACCTACAATTAACCATTCAGTTAGGTCTAATACTATAGAGGACACATCCTTTTTTTTTTTTTTTTTTTTTTTTTTTTTTTTTTTTTTTTTTTTTTTTATTAAGTTTGGAGTTTCAATTCTACCCTCCCCAAATTACAACAGGGTTTTAGAAAGAAAAAGAAGAATGCCTACCTTCCACGTGACCTGTACTTGTCACTCTTTGATCTTCTTCCATGTGAACGTGATCGGGATCTTGAATACGAACGCGAAGGAGATCTAAATAATATGAAAATAATACAAATTTACACATTTTCGGATTTGTGGAAAAATATTAAAAAAATCCTTATCTAAAAATACAAAAAAATTAAAACTTTCTTTAACATTTGTTAAAAATCTTCATTGCATAAAAGCAATTTTATGACCACTTAACCCCCCCCCAAAAAAAACAGCAAGTATATTTGCTTATCCCAATAGTTTTACGCATTTGACAACAATTATCCCATTTTTGAAGAGAAAAAAAAAAAAAAAAAAAAAAAACTTTACAATTTTACTCCAAATCTCTATAATGCAATATGGTGATCATATATATATATATATATATATATATATATATATATATATATAAATTGCTCTAGCCACTAGTTAATGGCTACTCTAGGTTACGAGTGTTTATTGAAACCCATCATAACTATTAAAAGATGTTATAGATATAATTTAGATTTCATGAAAGTTTGGTTTATGTCCACAAGTCCCTTATATTAACAAAACAAAAATATAGAAAAATATGATGTGATGAAATGAAAATTCCAAAAATCATGTAAATTGATCAAGTAGTTTTATTTTTAAATAAAACTAAATTTTATAAATAACAGACATTTAAAAAATTTTAACAAAAGGAGATAACTCAATTCAAACTTGAAAGATTTGTTGTAATGCCTACGAATTCCCATTAATCATTTTTAAATTATTTTCTTTAAATAAAACTACATCAATGAATATGATTTTTGGAGCATGATATTTTGGGCTTATCACTAGTACATACATCATACATATTTCTTTTTATAAAGGAAATTCTGGACAAGAACCAAAAATTGTTCAATCGAATTAAGAACAAACACTTTAAAATAATAATTATCATAATTAGTGTTGAGATGATTAATTGAAATCAGATTTTGGAAAAACCAGAACTTTTTGCAGCATCAGAATCTGTATAAAAAAAATTGGAATCTGAAATTCCAAAAGTGATTTTTAATTTTTGTTTGTTTGTTCTATTGCTGGTACTAATGATAATTGGCCAATATTTATTGATTTTAATCAGTGAAACTAAAATAAATCATGACAAATTTAGATAAAAATGGCTCAAGTTGAATAATAAAAAAAAAAGGGAGACGTGAAAAGTAGAGATAAAAATCTCGGTGAGTTTGTCAAAAACTTTTATGCAATAAAGGGGAAACATTAAATTTGTCAAATAGAAAATTATAAAAATAAATTTAAAAGTAAATGAGGACACTGCTATAGCAATACCTCTCCTCCATGAAATTCATACTTTAGGCGATTTCAGAATCAGAATCGGAAATTAAGAAAATCTGTAATTACATCAGACACTTAGAAAAATATTAAAATCGTCCCATCATTAACAATCAACAGAACTTGTGGAAATTCAATGCGTGTATACTTCATTTTGCACTTTTAAATATCCTCATTCTGTGGATGCCTGGCACAAACGTAGACCCCATATTATACCACTTTAATCCAAACTAAAACTTGCTTATCGAAACACTTGTTAATGTACTTTCATCATAATATGCAGATCCCCAAAACCCTGGTTTGTGGCAGATTTCCATTTAATGCCCATCTGGCATGATCACAATTTTTTTTTTTTTTTTTTTTTTTGATAGAACAAAAATTGCATATTGATCTTCCAAGAGCCAAGAAAGTACATTTAAGAAAAGTGACATCAGATGAATTTTTGAAATCGATTTTGCATTACATCTTCAGCAAATGCAATCTCATCTCATCAAAATGGGGATGAAGGTGCTAACATATACACAAACATGAAATTGGCGTAGCATATAAATTGTATTAAAAAAAATATTAGTAAAAAAAAAAAAAATTTTTTTTCAACCTTTTTCCTCATTTCTTAATAAAAAAACGTTTCATTTTGCTGACACACTCAGCTCATGTTTTAGAATATTTAAAGGAGACGAAACGTTTTGCAAAAACTTGTCATACTGTATGGAATTTCCTAAGAGACATTTGAAAATCTATATAACAGTCAACTTTTCAACCTCATTGGATTGGTTATAATAGTTTTAAAACTAAAAGCTTTATATACAAATTCATCCTGTCACCCATCTACGTTCACTACTCATGCGAGTTTCTAGAAAATATCCATTCTTTTTGACCCCCCCCCCCCAAAAAAAAAAAAAATTTCGTACATTAAAAAAAAAATTAAAAAAAAATGTTACCACTATTTTCACTCTCACATTAATGTTTACTTCCACTTCTCTTAAAGACACTGGGGCCATTTTCTCATTCGGTGAAAATCACTATTGTCTATATACAACACTAGATTTTTAACCAATAAATACTCCCTAGAAATAAGTTTATTCTTTCGGTTGTTCTAACCATCAAGAACATGCAATTTTTATTTTTATTTTTTTTATACACATTCTGAATTAGTGGAATATATTAAATTTACAGAATACGTTAAGGAACTCAAAATGATGACTTTATGTTTACTTTGTTTCTCGGTTATGCATGTCAAATACAAAAGAGCAAGTTATGTAACCAGTTGCCATTTTGTTATAAACTTCTCAGAATAAATATATAATTTAGCAAAATACATATGAAGCTAGAAAAAAGTGCAGTATTTGTTTCAATTCTACACTTAGTCTATTGTGTTTCTAATCACTGAAAAAATCCGAAATTGAAGAATATCCTCTCCATCCAGTGTGCTCCTTTTTGGGGAGCTGAATTTTCCTCTTATTCAAAACTGATCTATCAGTAACTTTGTCCTTATGAGGAGCCAAGTAAATAGGAACAATACCTATAATTCATTCACTTACCCCCTCTCCCTCCTTAATATACTTTCCTGAGCAGCGTCAAAACATGGAGCCTACTTGTAATAGATTCTTTGAAGAAACAGGTACAGAAGCAATTCTAGATTTTAAAAAGATCATGAAAGTAATATGTTGTATGTTACGTGCATAGTTTGATCAGGGTTTTGTTTATGTAAACAATCAGAATTAATACTTTATACTGCCCCCACCCCCACCATGTTTAGCTTAAGACCAAAGTTTTTATCACAGTCGAATTAGGTATTCAAATTTTATTCTTCATGATAAGGCTTGTGTTCAGACTAAAGAGACAATGGATACCCTACCTACTGTAAGTATGCCAGTGCAGCAAAAGTTGCACAATCCCTAGCTAAATCTCAACATTTTATGAATCCAGTGGTAAGGAGAAATCCAAGGCTTGAAACAATGGTTACTCATTTAGTACTGACCAGGCTAAATGTCACTTAACTTTCGTGATCGAACAATAATCAGAATCAATGTTAGAATTACTTTTGAATTCAATTAGAGTGACGATTAAAAACACGTTAAAATGACGATTAAAAACACATTACTAAATATTTTTATTGAATAGATTTCGTTTGAGCTTAATCTTCAGATTCCCTAAAGTGTTTATGTGAAAAACTATTTTTTAATAAATCTTGTTTAATCTATGTGGAAAAAAAAAAAAAAAAACAGAATTTTTTTTTGTATGGTGAATATTTCAAGCCGAGTCAAGTGAACAGAAACATGTGCTGTTACCTTCCTTTTCTAGTTATCAAACACGAGGTTGGTGTTAAAAAGAAAAAGAGAAATCCTGGTGATTAGAGAAACTGTCAACAGAAAAATTAATTTAAATTTAAAATAAAATAAAAAGGTGTGTGTGTGGGTGTGCATGGGTAAAGTAGTTGGATTTTTTTCGTTAATATTTTTTAAATCAAGTAAAAAAAAAAAAAAAAAAAATTAAAAAAATAATTGTAAAACCATTTCCACACTCTGACAAAGTCACAAATAAAAGAAAAAATGCATTTATAAAAAACATACAAGATATGTTAAGAATAATGCAGACCCCACCCCCACAAAAAAAAAAAAAAAAAAAAAAACTTTAGTTTTGGTGAAGTTATAAACTTTTGTTTTCAAGAGATAGTTAAATTATTATTGAACAAAACTGAAGAAACCAAATTTTATATAAACAGAAAATTTTGAATTAAATTTCCATGGATTTTATTTTGAAATTAGAATTCAAAATTTTATGAATTTTCGAATAATGCACCAATGGCAAATGTTAAACTTTACAGAAAAAGTCCACAAGAAATGCTTGGAAAAATTAAATTCCCCTTTTTTTTTTTTTTTTTTAAAAAGTGTAATCTAACTTCTACAGATACTAGCTTGAAATGCCCCACGCCCTCAAATAAAGGTTAGTTTCTGTTTTTAAAATTTTCAATTTTGCATCTTAAGTCGAACAGAAATAGGAGAAAAAAAAAAAGAAAAAAAAGATTTCTGTTCTTGTTCAACAATGACAATTCCCCATTTACACGAAAAAAGAAATTTCCTTTTAATCCAAAGATCATTTATTGTTGTAAATAAAAACCAAAACCAAACAGCCTCTACCTTTCCCCAAAGCAAACAAGGCTGTTTTTTTTTTTTGGTCATTCAAAAAACAAAAAAACAATTACTTCATTTTTAAAACAAAAAATTTTAATATAGATTTATGATAGTTTGTTCTGTTTCTCCACAATCAGACACAGAGCCCCATCCCCACCCATCTATTCAAGTACTACCCTCCTTTGGGTTCTTTAGTAGGATATATCCTGACCCAGAATTTGAAACCAACCACACTTGCATGCAAAGCTGCAACTGCCACTAAAGCACCGCACCACAGAAGTCTGAACAACTACCATAGTATGCAAACACGACAGTGGTTAAGACATGGCAGTTGCTCAACGTTCTTAGGCATGGGGGTTCAGTGGCAGAGTTGCCATTTTAAGTGCAGGTGATTCAACGCAGGGCAAAATTTGACTAAGACCTGTTGACAGCCGGCATATGGTGAGATACATCCAATTGTGAAATAAAAAATAGATTTTATTTTTCAACAATAAGGATAATTAAAATCCATTTTTCCAAACATTTTGAAAAACAGAATTTAAAAAAATTTAACAGAAAAACAAGACAAACAAAATGTGACCGTCTCCACATTTTTTTTTTTAAACTTTTCTTCCTGTAGCATATCGTTCAGCAAGGCGAATCACAAGGTCAAAAGGTTATACAAACTGAATTTTCATTTTCATTCTTGTAGAGTTGGGTTTTTACTAAATGCCATCTTGTTTGGCAAGATGGAGTGTGTGTGAGAGAGACGGTTGCTAGAGTAAATCTGCCATTGTACATACATACCTGGTTTCAAAGCCGCTTTTTTTTCTCTCAAATTTTGAAACAAAACCCATGCACTACCACAAGCTGTCCATCTTGTATCTGCAGGGAGGACCTTTTTTTTGCGCTCCACCACAACCCAACTAACCAACCATGGGTTCACAATTTATCGACCAATCCTACCAACCATCACCAAACACCATTCATAACCATACCATAGACCAATTCCCTGATGAAAATAGGGAAAACTGTCAATTTGCAATCAGCTCTGCTGCAGCATTTCAGTGAAGGATTAAATCCACAATCACAAATCTAATGAGGATAATCACAACAGGGTTTTGTTTAAAAAAAAAGAAAAAAAAAAAAAGAAAAAATGGAAAACCTTCAATAATGCAACATGTGCAAAATTAAAAAAAAAAGAAAAAAGAAATAAAACATTAATAGTGGATAAAGCTGCTACAAGGTCAACATTTAGAGTCCAATTGAACAGTACACTCCTGTATACTACAAAAAATACTCAAATCCAAAAATATATTTAAAAATGAAGTGACCATATTTTTAGATGGAACGAGAAAAATTAAAACCTCAACAAAAATCAAAGTAAATTTGTAAATTTTTTACAGAACAAAATCCAAGAAAAAGATTAAAAAAAGGAGTTGATGCTTTAACAAAGAAAATTTTAAATTAGGACTTCTTGAGATAAAAATGCTCATTACTACTGTAAATATGATTCTTCATTTATGTTCACAGGGATGGAAGTCTCCAATTGGAAAAAAACCCTGAAACTAGGATGAATTGCCTATGGATCCCTGTGTGTGCAGAGAGAGAGAGGGAAGCACAAAAACAGCTTCTTTCTAAACCTACTAAAATAAAACAACGCCAATAAATTTTAACTTTAAAATTAAAAGAAAAACACAAAGAAAAATAAATAGAAATTACTTAATGTATTTTCCAAATTAAGAGAAAGCCGTGTTAAAATATTTACATCAATCTATATACAATTGAAACAGAATCTTTTTTGTTCTCATGCACAAATGATGAAGTCATTCACTGAAACAGATGGAGGATAACCATGCACAGTTAATGACATCACAAAATATTGATCAGATGAACCAAACCGAAGCAGCATTAACTCTAGACAGTTTGAACTGGTTTCCTCCAAAGGAAGGAGTTTCATGCAAATATCAAGTTCACAAGTAATCTTCAGTTGCTTGAAGATGTGTGTGAGGAGGGGTGATTGCAGTGGTTGTAATACCAGTTGCAGCATGTGCCAAGGTGGTGACAACAGCAGCACAAATGACTGCCAGCTGCGGTGGACAGAGAAAGGTTCGTTACATGGCAGCAGTAATCCACATAAGAGGTTAGAAGAGATTCACCCATTTCTCTAAAGACTCTAAAATAAAATGTTTGTAGACCGTCTGAAGAGGAACCCTTTAAGTGGATATTAGTTGGCCGTTATCTTACATAGATATTTGGTTGGTAGAATAGTGACAACTATTAAGAGCGATAGTTTTTCACTAAAATTTGAAATCTGACACTTATGCATAAGATTGGAATCATATATAGAGTAGTTACAGAGGATTATCCCAAGAAGCAAATATTTTAATATGAAATCAAATTTAAAAAGATTTATTGGAAACCATTTAAAAGTATCTTTTATCAATTGTCTCTTAAAACATGCGAGATAAAGATCCACAAACATGTATGCCATAAAAACAAAGACATAAAAAAACTAAGCAGGAAAAAAAAAAAATGTATTGATTAAATCATGAGATGAAAAAAAAAATGCATTGGCAGTTTGAAATCACCAATATTTATCAATTAAAAAAAGGGGGAGGGGGAGAGTAAATTTAAAATAGAAAAAAAAAAAATGAAGCTAATTTCATAATTTGGTGAAAGTTTAAAATTACAAGCAAACCAATAAGAAAAAAAAAAAAAAGTTTAATATTTTACCAAGTTCATCAACCGGATTCAGTTCACATTCTAGGTCAAGGGCACATACGTGATGAGGGCGTTTACTTCCTTTCCAGGAGAGGAAATAAAACAGAATAAGCTTACCTTAAAATAGATTGGCTGCTAATTCGCACTCAAAGTTCAAGAGATTTACGATCTCATTCAAATTTTATTAAAGAAAATATTACGAAATGAGAATCTGTAGGGCATGTATTGGGGACCTATTTTCCAATGGAAGATCATTTTATAATAGAAATTCTGGGGCAAAAAGAAATGGAAAAATCAAACACTTTTGAAAAGCAACTAGTTTAGGTAATTTCCTAGTATAAGATTACTTATTTGTAAATGAAATCATTTTGATAGGAAGCTAAATTGTACTTATGAAGGAGTTCCAAAAGTAAGGTCTCCTATTATTTTTTATTCTGCCCAAACGGATCAGAGGGGAGTACAAATTGCATTGTTATGACGACTGAACTTATGCATTCCATGATCTGTGAAAGTTTCATATGTTAGAGATATTGACTGTGTGAGAAAGCAACCTTACTCATGGGCGTACATCAGATGCAAAGATACATCAATTCATTCAGAAAAAAATTGAACTGATCAACATTCACTAATAAGAAAATCAAGTTCTGGAGCATAAAAGGTCACTCGTTTTACTGGTACCACACCATCTTCATAGCTCTTTAATGTTTTTTTTTTACTTAAAAAAAAAATAGAATGCTTTACTTTTGGAACGAAGATTATATTTTAGTAAATAATATGAAATAACTTATACAAGTTGATTGAAATAGTGTTTATCTGAAAAATTCAATACAGAAACCAGTAACTTCAGAAGATTGCTAAAGGAAATATGAAATCAGATCAAATCAAGGGACATAACTCATTTGAGAGAAAAAAAAAAAACTCTTAAATTAGATGGGGGGGGGGGGGTGATCTAACTCATTAAACTGTAGCAAATCATATGCTTGTATTACTAAAGTGGTTGGTTGGTTGGTTGTTTTACGGCAATCAACCCTTTTCAGGTTATTTAATGCCGAATCCAATGATTTTGAAGAACATTTTTTTTAATAGAATATATATTTTTTTTCAAGTCAGTTTCTATTTAATCCATAGTTGGGACCCTAACAGGTACTACCACTCTGGGTCAAAGTGGACTTGGGAGCAATGGCAATTAAGGGGTTCTACACTCCCCAAAGCCCGCAAGATAGGGCCTTACCATCGGATATAGTTTAAGGTCATATCCAGGACCTATTACTAAAGTGGAAATGGAAAGAAAGATATTGTATTAATATAGAAACTGACATATACAAAGGCCAGACTAATGAGATTCCTTTTTTCTTATAAACAGATTTTTGCTAGTGTGTGTGTATATATATATATTACAAACACACACAAAACACAGATTGATATAGACAAATTGACAAAGTCATGACACTGGACATGCTACTGTTTCGAACAGATGGTTTCTTAAAACAACAAGTACTTGTCTGGCTTTTTTTTTTTGAAGACAAACATTTTTAAAAATTTGTCTATATCAATAAAAATATATCTTACTCTTCTTTTATTGGGCACTTAATCATCTAACGTTAAATTCAGGAGTTTCCTTTCTTGGATACCTATAACTTGATGTGTAATATATATATATATATATATATATATATATACACACATACACACTCACGTGTTTGGTCATCTACGACTCATCAGAGTGGCTGAATCTAGCGAAATTCGAAATCGGGACCTCACGGTAAGAAGCTTAAACTCTTACCACTGGACCATCTCGCACGACTGTTTTGGATATATCGTGATTTACGTAGATATTTGTTTATTTGTTTGTATAAATAACTGAATTCATTCAAAACGTATTGCAAAAAAAAAAAAAAAAAAAAAAACATCTATGTAAATCGCGATATATCCAAAACAGTCGTGCAAGATGTTCCAGTCGTAAGAATTTAGGCTTATTACCATGATGTCCTGATTTCGAATCTGACAAGTCATAAATGACGAAACACATATCTATATGCCACTCCCCATTTGGGAGTACCAAATTGGTCAAAGGGAAAATTATTCTCAACTCGCATTTAGGTTAAAATGCACTTTCATATAAATAATTGAATTCATTCAAAACATATCGCAAAAACAAAAACAAAACATATATATTAAAACAATAATGCTCTGGCACAGCTGGAGTAAGTATTGTTTGTACCAGTTAGGATACATCTTTAACAATCAATTCAGCGGTTGCTGTTGGGCCGAAATATAGTTCGCGCTTTCAGCGGCTTCATGTGAGGATGAATTACTTTTGTGCTAATCACCTGACGTGTCCCTACAAGAAAATTCTCATCAGATTAATCAGCATTTTTTGTAAGCCAGAGTGCACAAGCTTTTTTAAATCTATTTGATCGTATGTCTAATCTCTTCTTGCAGAGGATATAAATATGCAGAACACCAAATAAACAGAGACTAAATGGTCCATATTTTTATTAGTTCACAAATATATAAATGGTCCATGTTGTGACAAATCATTTTTATTCAATATAAATACAAGACACTGATTTCAGGACCAATCAAAATCGAAAGAGACAATTCTCTACTAAAATATTTTTTTTAATAAATACTGTTTCGATTTGAACATAAATCAAGTCTATGCAACTTTATTGCGAAGTTATTTTTTTGGTATAATTTTTTTTGTTTTTGCGACAAACAGTTTAGACAAGTACTTCAGCTCATAAATGCGAGTGGCCAATGAAAAAGGAAAAATTAGAATCTAGATGAATTTCACAACACTGGCCCTAAACTCAATTTCCTTATTTTTTTTAAATCACATGTAAAAAACAAAGGAGCCCCCACGCCCATCCACAAATAAAACAAACTTATCAATTAAAAAAAAAAAGTAAGCTACAAAACAGAATATCTCAGAAATGGAGGATCATTTCATATTTGGGGGAGAGGGCAAATAACGTCTCACTATAACTGTTGATAAGTTTGAACTATTTTTGCTTTGAAAATTTGCTAAATTCTGTTAAAATTAGCTTTGTTTTGTCGAAAAGCTTTGCATAATAAAAATCATTTAAAATCATGAAAAAGGGGTTGGCTCATATATATATATATATTAAAAAAAAAAAAAAAAAAGACAGAGTTCACATTGTATGTGTGGACAGGAAATCTTTCTTGGATGAAACAAGGCTACTACTCCTCCTCTCCATCATTTGATGTACAGAGAAAGGGAAGTGAAACAAGATACGAGAGGAAGAATAATAAAATCAATCCAAGGCAGAAAAATCAACCTTTTAACTAGAAAAAGAAAATAAATAAAAAGCAGAATTCTGCTTGCCAGAAAAGATCTCACAGTTGTGTTTAACTGTTGTTTTGTTATTGGAAGTCTTTCCCGCATCACAAGTAGCAATCCCACAGATCCTTGCTAGTATTATATATAGTACACACACATTATGGAAAGTTTGAATTACCTGTAGACATCATACTTGACTGTCGTTGGTCTCTCTGTGCAGGAGCTTATCAGAACAACCTGGCATAAGGATGCTTCCCTCTACAAGTTAACCATGACCAAATATTCAAAGTCCAAACAAGATCACCTTTGTATGGCTAACTCACAATGGCTTATACAAGAAATAGTGCACTTTCTCAAAGACATGTTACCTTAAGTAACAGCATTCGGATGGATATTCCAAACCAGATGAATTACTGTCCTGGAATCTGGTAAGATTAAGAGACCACAAGAGATACCTATAACAGTCAACTAGAGATGAAAATAAGTGTTCTCCATGTTTTTTAACAACATTTGAAAGATAAAGGAGAACTTTAATGGAAACTAATATCATTGTATTTCATATAGAGAGCAAAAGTTGGCTCCAAGTTTTCTAAGAACTTACATTGAAGTAAAAAAAAAAAAAAAAAAGTTTTCAGAATTAGCAAGGTTTTCTAAAATATTCACTTTTTCTTTTTAAAAAGAAAAGTTTTTCACTCGCAGAAATTCAACGGCAAAAATAAAACAAATTCTAAGGATGAAAAAAATAATAAAAATAAAATAAAAAGCTTACCTGCTCATATATCGTCGCCTTGCAAATCGCCGCGAATCATCACAGTCCCTGAAGAAATGTCCTTTTCGACCACACTGATAACAGCGAAGGTTGGGATCAAAAACCCTTCGACGACGACCTCTTGTGCGAGGACGAGCCAGAGATACACGGATTCGGCTACCTCCAAGCATTCTGAAAGTTTTCAAGATAAAGTTGATAAGGAAATGGTGGAAGTTTCCACTCAAACACACCAGATATAAAAAAATTAATAGCATTTAATGTTCTATTATATAACATTATGTGCGCGTCGAGCTAAGAGTCATAAACCACAAAACAAACACAAAGTTGGTATTTTCTTGATTGGCATTGCCCAAGATCTATAATATCTAACCTTTTCTAATTAATCATTAGTTGAGGGGGGGGGGTCAACTGGGTCAGGTTTCATCAAGAAGAGATTGTTTTTTCTTTAAAGATCATTTTCTGTGTTATCTATAGTTACGAAATTATATGGTAATTTAGCTATATATAATTTTCTGCATTTTATGAGTTGCGAACCACCTAAGACAATATAAAAGAAAATATAGGCATTTGCTGAGAAATAAAAAAAAAAATTGTGAACGGATTCTTCCCTTTGACCATTAACATTCAACCAACCAATGTGTGTGTGCGTGTGTGTGTGTGTGTGAAAGCAAATTAATGTTTTGCTAAGTATGTTTTGCTTTGTATTTTAAAATACATTTTAATCATACAAAATACATACTAAAACATTGCCATTTTGGAATTGAAGTTAAAAAAAAAAAATAAATGAAGAAAAAAGCTTTGTCTCTCATTGAGTGTGCATAAAATAGTCTATAGTGAAGCAAGGGCTGCACAATCACCAACAATATCTCCTGAACTAGCATTGTCGGAATCCAGTAATAAGGGGGAGAAAAACTGGTCTTATTTTTACTTTAATTGTATACAATCAACACTTGAGTTGAGTCTACTTAATCCATAGCTAGAGGGAAGACATATGGATTTATACTTTTCCTGATTATTAGTGATGCAGTAACTCAAACACGTGTTAAAGTACATTTTATTAGTGATATAGCTCTATCCAATATTATAGGTTAGTCGCCTCAATAAAAAAGCCTTCGAAAGGTTAGTCAATGGTAATCTGGTTAATTTTAGTGATTTTCATTAACTCCAGAAATATCTAACCAGTATTTGGTTTTACAGACACAGCAAAGAATTTTTTTTCTGTATATTCATAAGTTATTTATGCCAGGAGACACTTAAAACTCAGAATCTCCTGAAGGCCACATGTAACTAATTAGTTTTTTAATTAAATTAATGCAGAATATTTTTAGATGCTTCTATATTACACAAACGTACAAAACATTGAATTTCAAGTGAAACTAATTGTATCTGCATAATTGTCAGGTCTAAAGTATTAACACATTCAAAAATTATGAAAAATAAGGTAGAAAAATAATTATTAATGAAATAAGAAATTTGTGAAAGGAAGCGGTGATCAATATTACGCCTACTAAAAAAAAAAAAATTAAAAAAATAAAAAAAAAAAAGATGAATTGACAGGGGAGATAATTAAATTGTTGCTTACGTTACATGATGAATGTAATTCAAAATGTCTGAATTTATTCCCTTATAATCTTTATCGAAAACAGTTTCTCATTAAGAGTTATTTTTCTACCCCCCCTTTTTTTTAATAAGGTAGTCACCATTTATCAAGGTGGTACTTTAGTAATCACTAATGTTGTAGATTGGGCAGAATTTGGATTATTTAAGGGGACAGCTCAAAAAAACTTGCTTATACTGAATTTGAAGCCTACCATATTATAGTCGGTCGGGAAATAGACCAATAGAACAGTGTTCCACATGCGGGCAGTTCTAAGAAAGAACTTCATTCATTGAAATCTACCTTATCGTTTTCCATAATTTTTGGATATGCTACTATTTGCAACATGACAATTACGTAGTTACCATTTATTGTATTTGAAATTCAATAAGTTTTTTGGTTTGTATAATATAGAAGCACCAAATTTTTATTAAAAAAAATTTTTTTCTTCTTCTTTTCATGCAACGTTAAAAGTTTTTAATTTATGGAGTTTTGAAATGTTATACAAGTTAGAAAAAAAAAAAAAATTAAAAAAAAAGCAAAATGTTGGCAACATCTGATGCAATCGTGTCTTTTGTGCTTAAAAAAAAATCAATAAAATACGATTTTTTTTTTTTTTAAAATGCAAAAAAAAAAAAAAAAATAAATAAATAAATAAAAAATAAAAAAAGCATTTTCCAATTAACACGTTTAACCAGTTTAAATTATAATAAACTGCTATTTTGGCTGTTAGATGATGAAATCATAGTATTTTACAATTTAAAATTATTTTTTCTCTAGGCCCTCAACCCATGTAACTCCAAGAATACTTTATATTCTAGAGCTCATAAACATTCAATTCATTGATTTTTTTTTGCCATATCAGTCATTTTCTAGTTTGAAAATTCCTGTCTCTGCAACATCTTTACAACTTGGGTCAATTTTTATACAAGTTTTATTTGCTTTCGCTTCTATCCAGTCATTGGACAAGAATTAATTTTTGCTAGTGTCGGATTATTTTCATATCTGGATTGTCATTTTCTACAATCATTTGTATACTGTCATACAAAAAGGCAAAATGGCTGTGCACATTTTTATATGTCCAAGAAGGGCTTTTTGAGGGGGGGGGGCTCTCTTAACAAGGTTACCTTTATTTAGAACTTTCCTTATACTTCCTAGATTATAATATCTACGATTTGTGAACAGACATCGTCTCTAGATTTATTTTGATTGCCTTTTATAGAATTCCCTTTATTCTGTCCTTTCGTGTGTGTGCTTGTCTTTCGTATTAAAGTGAAACTAATCAGAGCGAAGTAAGCCGCCTGGCTTTCCGGCCGGGACCTCCAGAAATGCAATTAGCTTTGATCAATGTTGGGGAAACCCTTTACATCAAACAATTACCATTCATTTTGGTTTTCCCCAACATCGTAGGGAAGCAAAATACGGCAGAAACTGGCCTGCAGCCAACCTTCATTTCTGCATCTGCGTGATTCTTAACTTATTCACTTCAAGTCAACTTTTAGATTGACATGTATAAATTTGAATGCTTTTCACTTCCTCTCGTGTCTTAGCGTAGCGGTAAGATCTCAGCTGTTCTTTTACTTTCTTCTTTTCCACCTTCGCGTCACGGGTTCGAGCCTGCCTGCCTACTACCATTTTCTTTTTTTGCTCAACACACACCCGGGCAACGCCAGGCATTCCCGCTAGTATTATATAAAAAAGACAAAATGTGTGTGTGTACCAAAAATTTTCGACACACGACGGATCCCAACGAGATCAGTATCGTTTTGAAGCTCAGCATATCTGACAACAAATATTGAAAAATTCGCCAAAGCATTAATTCCTTCACTCAGTTTTCTACAAGGAGGGGGCGCATTTTTTGTTGACATTTTCTCAATTCATCGTCTTCGTTTGATTGACTAGCCTTAATTCCAATGCTTGCGACTTCCGGTTTTTTCATGGACGCATCGGCTAAAACGTTATGTTCTTTTTTTAAAAACCTTTTTCTCCTTCACGTTACGGGTTCGAGCCTGCCTACCTACTACCACTTTTTTTTTTAACACTCCACCCAGGCTGCCTACAGATGTTTTTTACCCCCACCCCCCAAGCTACTACCAATTTTTTTTTTTTTCCAGGGTTCCTTACTACACCATCTCGACACACCCAGGCAACTTTGGGTACCCCCTCCCCCGCTAGTCTATTATATAAAGGGCAAAATGTGTGTGTTTGCCAAAAACTTTCAACACACACAACAAAATTGGTCTCTTTCAGACGACAAATATCCAAAAACTGGCTAAAACCATTAATTCTTTGTCAACCGAGTCATTTTTGCAAAATGGGATCAGTTTTTGCGTCAACATTTTTGCCATTCATGCTTAGTTTAAAAGATGTTAATTCGAAGGCCAGTGACGTCAAAATTGCCGTGGGCGAGACGGCTAACCTGTTAGCTTTTTTCACCTCCTTTTCCTTTTTTACATTACAGGTTTGAGCCTGACTATTTTTTTTTTTTTGCGCTTGCACGGGTACTCACTTTGAAATAAAAGTGGTTTTGATTTTTTTTTTTTTCTGAGGGGTTTCAATAGCTTTAGTATACCACTTCTCTCCACCCAAGCAATGCTGAGTAGCCATGCTAATATAATATAAAGGAGAATTTTAAAATTACACAAGACATGTACAAAGCTGGTATATTTTTTTTGGTGTTGTCTACTTAAAAAAAAAAAAGCGATTCTTTCGGGATTAACTGGAGTAGAAGTTCTCAATTTCGAACAACTTTTAAATTACATTTGGAAAGAAATTTCCAAATCATTCCTCAAGAATTTGAGAAATGCTAATTCTCTCGGTGTTAGTACAAAGTTCTCTCCAGACTATTGTCCTCATCACTAAATCAGATTATTGTGACTATGCATCCCCATAATATTTTTAAAAATTATTTTTAACTCTTGCTTAAAAAAAACCCCAAAAAACTTGATCACGGAGTCAAGATACAAAAAACAAAATCGAATATTGATAAAAAAAAATACTCTAGTTTTAACACTTTTTGTGTCATTACGAAACAAAAATAAAGAAAGAAAACACGTGTATTCAAAGAAAGCGATTATTTTATTTAGAAGAATTAATTCAGTTTAAATAATTCTTGTGTTATTATAAAACAACAAAAAAGAAAAGTCTTATTTAATTTTGGTACTGCGCTGAAATAACGTTATTTTGAAAGCCATTGAAAGTAATTTCGGGGGAACTTGTGCAGTACTTAAAAATATACAAATTTATTTCCTTTTGGAGGTAGGGGAGGCTCGTTTTAAAACTATATCTACCTCAGTATTTTCTTTAATTTTCGTACAATTTTTTGTTAAAAATTATTTACTAAGTAATGTTGAGTGCGACATTACTTGTTATTTCTTTTTAATTAAATAAACTCTTTAAAGTAAGTTTAAACACCAAAAACTTACAAAGCTAGGTTGAAAACGAAAACTTAGAAAATCAATTTAAATTTTTAAAACAATAAACATGTAAAAATATTTTAAAAAATATAGGATGTGCATTATTACCTAAAAATATACAATTTTTTTTTTTTTTTCTTTTGGAGGGGCGGGGGGGGGGGATCTCATTTTAAAACTATATATACCTTAATATTTTCTTTAATTTTCTATTTTTGAGCAATTATCCTCCTAAGAAGTGATCCTCTTATGTCGGACATTTTTTGTTCATAACTAACACTCGACATTACTTTTTTTTTTTTTTTTTTAACTAAATAAACTCTTTAAAATAAGTTGAAAGACCAAAAACTTTCAAAGCTAGGTAGAAAACGAAAACTTAGAAAAATTAATTTAATTTTTTTAAAACAGTAAACAAGTAAAAATATATTTTTTTTTAAATATTATGGGATGTGTATTCTCTTTTAAAGACAATATCTTCTTGAAGAACGGTCATAAAATGTGTTTTCAATCGATATTTATTCAATAAGGGACCAGTTTTCCTACCTAGCAAAAGGGGACGAGTTTTCCAGGTATGAGTTTTCCGGAGATTAGTTTTCCTAAATTCGTCGAGAAGTGCATCATCGCCAAAAGATCTGAGAAGAATGGATGTGGGTGGAGATGCACGCACACGCAATGCATCCCCAACCTCCCCATGTTAAGAACGGCTTTAGAAATAGACACCCTTCTCAAACCTCTCATGTTAAGAACGACCATTACCGAAAAAATAAATAATTTATTAATCTTTTTCTGGAAAAAAAAAAAGTTTCTTTAATTGTTACACAAAACCTTAAACTTTGCTTATCTGTTTTGTTTTGAACTTTTTTGTTGGACAAAAAAGAAAAAAAAATTACAGTAAAAAATCTTACATTACAAAAAATTAAAACAAAAACTTGTTACATTAGGTCGTTTCTTGGTTTATTTTTTGTTTTGCGTATTTCTTCTATTAAATTATTCCTTCATTTATTTATTTTTTTTTTTTTGAGCAACGTTTGTTACGCTTTCATAATCATTAAAGCTTGGCGGTTAACGTTGTGTTCCTAGCAATGCCGATCGGATGTTGAGTTACATTGGTTCAAATTATGCACACGTAAATTTTACTTACAATGATATGGATTCGATTGATTTTTTCCACAATTAATACTCTAAAAAAATTAAATCAACATTTTTATATTTTCTCTATGCAATGTCAGACACACAACTGTTA
>NC_136521.1:18587003-18772003 GCF_053919585.1 Euprymna scolopes | reverse complement strand
TTTAAAACTTTTTTTTTTTTTTTTTTTTAAATGAAACCTTGGTCCTTGCTCCTTTAACTGAAAAAAAAATTAGGGTTTGAATTACATTTTTCGAGTAGTTATAAGCTTGGAAAGACAGGGGGGTCGAATTCAATATTTTTCACAAAGTTTCTGACACACCTAGTGGGGGGCATCACATTAGTGAAACGAAAATTATTACTAACTGGAATTTACATGAAAATGCTTTTCTGCATAAATCATTAATTCAAAATTATTGCTAAAAACATTTCCAACAGATAGGGCCTGAGAAGCCTACAGACTATTTGGTGTCAAAAGTTGATTTGTGTTTTGATAAAAGTTCTGATTGCAAATCAGTCGTATGGTAGAAAAGTTTCAACGTCACCAGAATTTTTGTTGTGATTTTGTTTTGGAGGAAAATTCTTTTGTTACATATGACTGACACTACAACGAATGTCAGTTACAGAATTCAAATTAAATGGATGATAACGACCTGTCTAGTGTGCACGTGCACACACACAAATGTATATGAAAAGAAACTAATCAATCATACCATTTATTATAGGTGCCACAAGGTTTATGAAGAAGAACCTGAAGTCCTACCTAACTAATATTCCTTGTGAACCAAATGCAAGTGAGATCCAAACAATTGCACTTAAGGGAACAACGAGGATACTAAAAAGAGCTCTCGGTTGGTTTCAATAAAAAGCGGGGAAATGTTGGCAGCTGGTTTGGCTGCCCCATACTTAACGTTACAATCTTCAAAAGAAGAAAAAAAAAAAAAAAAAAAAAAAAAAAACCCAAAAAAATCACACACACACACACACACACACACACACACACAGAGGACGACATTTTCCTAGATACTACCTCTTTTTAGAGGGGAGGAATTTATTTCCTAGTAAAATTAACTTTTAACTATTCTGTTACATTCATGTTGCATGCACCGTTTTGGTCTTTCATTTTTTTTTTGAATTGCCACTTGGACTTTGGGTTAGGATATGTTTTTAATAATATTAAGTATACAATAGATTGCTCATGACTATTAAAAGCCAATTTTGCTCACTAATTCAAGCGGAAGTGCCACCTTCATTCATTCAGTAAAATTATATAGGCACTTTTGTTCCCATCTAAAGACCCCATTAGGGGAGCAGTGAGGGGGTAATTTTCCTCAAACACCAACCGACCCATAAGGGAATGGAAAAAGGAATAGAAAATTCTTTAGACGAAACGTTTTTAGAAGAAATATAAATTAACATCCTTGTACGAAAGTTACTCGAAATGTTTAAAAGTTGTGGTCAGAAAAGAATGCAAAAAAAAAATTCTGTTCAGGTATTAAAAACGGTTTTACATTTTTGTTTAATATTAATAAATATGATTAAACAAGAAATCATTTAAAATGAAAATTAGTTTCGTTTTTAGATAAACACAACATCAGGTAAATTTTGGTGGCTATTTTGTTTTGATTTCACTTATTCACATGTTGACATTTCAAGGATTTCCTCAATTTTACATGCATAATATTTAATGGATTTTGAATGGAAATTCCGTATTTATTTATATATATAAAAAAAAAAAACCTATACAGATTATTTTTCTCGCATTACAAAATTTTTTCTGAAGCTAAAAATAGTTTTATAATTCGTTTGATTTATGTAAAAGCTCCACCCCCTTTTGAATGAAATCGGGATTCTTTGAGGAGCACGAATGAACACTAATACTAAACTGACCTATAAACTTTGAATTCTAGCTAGACATTAATTTCCCATGGAAACGTTGACAAACAGGTTTGTTCTTCAAAATAAATAATTGCTTTTTCTTCAAGTGGCAATCATTTTGGAAATGCAAAAAAAAAAAAAAAAAAAAAAAAAAGGGCATTTTGTCACCTTACGTTATCAAATATTGGGTGATAAATATATAATTTCTAGTCAAGTATTAGACTAAATAACAAAGTAACCACCACCCTCATTAAATTCTAAAATGTATTTGTTTTAATTTTCCAGGATGCTAACATATTTGCAAAAACAAAGAAAAATCTTTTTCATCAACAACATAGGAGAGACAATTTTGCCAAATGGATTCCGAGTGCTTTGCCTGAAAAAGCCAAGTGATCATTACTGAAAAGGGTATTATGGTACATTATGACCATAAAAAAAAGTGAAAACTTGGTAAAGATTCAAATATTTTCAGACCTCAAAAGTGAGCAATCAGGTTAGCATATAAAATTTAGCGTTTTTATTACTGTACACAGATTCGAAAAAGTTGTCAACAAATATATAACAAATAAATGTTATCAAAGGCAAGATAAGTTACTTTTCTACCTAACTGGATATTTTTTAGTGTTTTTATTTTATGTAACATGCTTATTCAGCTTGAAAAACATGCATTGTTTACCGGTGTATTGGAAAATTACAAATGGCGCCCGACTCCCTCTTTGACATGGTAAGTTTGGGAAAATTAGTTATAAATAATAAAAAAAAACTATACAAAATATTGTTAAAAACCCGCCAAATATATGTCAGCCTATGTCTAGGTGTGTCAGAAATTTGGAGGATTTTTAAAGTGGGTTGTTTATTTTTTTTATGGAATATACTTCAAAATAAACAATTAAAGTTGTTTAAAAAATAGAAATATTTTTTATTTTTTAAAAAACAGTTTACAAAGTGCCTGCACGCATTCATGCAGCCATGTTTTTTATGCAATGAAATCAATTGAATTTTACGAGTTAAATTTGTTTTAATTTTTAAACTTTAAAAAGCTATAAAAAATTTTCTAATGGTTCAATTTTTATGATATTTTCAGGTACAATATGAAATTTTATGCTTTTTCCAATAAACTGAATATAATATTCTAGATAAGCGTTTTTTTTACCCCCCCCCATTTTAAAATGTCTATTCAAATGAAAATAATTTTCTCACCTCAAATTTATATCACAAATTAAAGATAAAAGATCAATAAATAAAATAAGCTAAAAAAAAAAAAAAAGAAAGTTATTTGCTGATTTACCTGTAAAGTCCAAAGTTTAAAACCTTTTTAAAAACCATGTTGAATTTTGTTTTTTTTTAAAGCGAAACCTTATAATCTTGTTATATTGTCCAGAAAATTTTGTAGAATTATGACAATTTTTTCTATTTCATTCAATGTTTTTTTTACATATTAAAAAAAAAAAAAAAAAATTCACTCCATAAAGAATATATTAAATCAAAAACTCGTATTTCTTTAAGAAAAAAAAAAAAAAAAAATTGTCAAGTGTTTTTCTTTTTTAAGGCAAAAACTTATAAGTAACATGTGACACATCTTTCTTCACGCACAAGGCTTGACGGCTAACGCGTATGTGATGTTTTTACGTGCTTCTATCCATCCGTATTTCAAAACAGGAAGAAACACCGCTTTAACACCGGTTAATGCTTACATAATGGCGGTCTTTTCAAATTGTTGTTTAAAAAAATTGTTTTATTTTAGAAATACATGGAATATAAAATATAAATATGGGCAAATTCTCATAAATGAAGAAAGGAAGCATCCATTGATTAGTATTTTATATAGGTAAGTGATTTTTTTGAATTTATATATATTTATTATATTTAGATTAAGTAAAAATTTGTTGAATTTCGTGAAATCTTTAAAAATATACAATATTTTTTTAACTGTTTTCTTTAAAGAAAACAGTTAAAAAAATATTGTATATTTTTCGATAAAACCTTTTAAGTTTGGTCTTTGCTCCTTTTATAAAAAAAAAAAAAAGAAAAGGTTTAAATTACATTATTCATATTGTTATAAGCTTCGAAAGTCTAATCACTTTTTTTAATGGCAAATTCTGACACTCCTAGCCTATGTCACGGTAACATATATTGAGCGAATTTGTAACAGTATTTTGTCTAGTTTTTTTTATTTTTAACTCCTTTTCCCAAACTTACCGCGTCAAAGAGAGAGTCGGACGCCATTCTTAACTTTCCAATACATCGGTAAACACTGTTTTTCGAGCTGAATAAACATGTTATATTAAATAAAAACACTAAAAACATATCCAGTTAGGTAGAAAAGTAACTTATCTTGCCTTTGATAACATTTATTTGTTATATATTTGTTTTTTTTTTTGACAACCTTTTCAAATGTATGTGTGTTCAGTAATACAAACACAAAATTTAACCTAAAATAATCATCCATTTACCAACCAGATAATGTTTGAACATCTAAGCATTTTAGTTTGGTTTTAGTTAAATGTTTTTCGTTTACACCCAGAAAGTGTTAAAAGCGTTTTTTTTTTTTTTTTAGGTTATTTCTTAAAAAATCGGAGCCCTTTGTAATTGAGAAAATAGTTCAATATTTCTTAGTTATATACCCTTAAAACGCAATATACGGTCAGAAACTTCTAGTCTAGAAATTAATCAGTTATGTCAAATTTCTATGCAAAACTTTTTTACTGCCAAGTTTTCCAGAGTGTTTACATGTAATCGCCTAAAAAAGTAGAAGCTCATGAGGTGTGGGGATAGAATAGGATAAATGTATCATGTATAAATTTATCTCGGGGGGAAAAAAAAAAAAAAAAAAAAGCGTATAAATAAAAACGTGCAGTAAAATAAATTTCGATCGTTCTAAATATCTTCACTGACCTCTTTAGCTAGCTGAAGAGGCCAGGGTTCACTTAAGATAATGAACAGAAACCTCTCCGGAATTAAAAACATGATAATCTTGTTTATCGCTTTCGTAATAAAAATAAAATTTTAAAAAAATGGTGTACACTGACCAGAAATTTTTTTTTAAATAAAAATCAAATTATAAACCAACGGTAAAGTAGAAACCACGCCCCATGATTTTTTTTTTTTTTACAATAAAATTAAATTCCAAACAAAATATATCAAAACTATTTAGATTTGTGGATGGAAAATCCTTACCTACATTCCATTTAAATGAAATTCTACTTTTATTAGGCGATTACGTGTGAACACCCTAGAAACATTTGGAGGGAATAAAACTGTTCAAATTCTGTGTACAAGCATCGTTCCCCCCCCCCTTATCCACTAAGTTTTTTATTATGTTCACACATTCATTTAAAAGTAGAATCTTTTTTTAAGGGGGGGGGGGGGTAGAGAAGATGTTCATAAAAAGCTAATACTTCAGTTTACTTCAACGTTTATTTTCCATGTGATCACTAAGAAATTACATGGAATTTTGAAAAATTCTATTTAGAGTAAAAAATAAATTGTCACTTAATTTGATCAAGTAGTTTTTTTGTTTTTTTTTTTAACGAAAAAAAAAAAAAAAAAAAAAAATGTTATACCGATCAAAAGGTACCCATGTTTCGATTTTTAAGAAAAAATTATTTAAGATGAGGAGGGGGATGTTGGCGCTTTAAACTGAGTTATCTCCCCGTGGTGTGTTCTAAAAATCCAAACTATTATAAGAAGCTTATTGGACATCAGTATTTCTTATTTTCGATTTTTGAGCGACTATAGAGACTTCCAGATGACCGTCTTATATCAGCCATTTTTTTAAATTCTAAATTGCCGCTACTTGTGTATCGAAGTAAGGAAACTTTAAGGTAAATGTTTACTTTAACTACAACAGAACACTGACCAATAAAATTTGTTTTTCCTCGGTTGTCGGGGTCGCCGACAACGAATCTGATATTTAAACCCGTCGCAAATTTACTGTTTGCATGGTATTAACCCCTGAACCCTTGCACTATTTTGTGCTAACTCATCGCCATGATGCGTTCGCGCATGAACGCGCGTAATAAGGTAGGGCGATGGAGGGGCAATGTAAACAGAATTTTTGTGAAAAATTAAACAGTTCTTCTGCTCGGTCTATGTCGGTGCGTTACTTACGGAAAAACGGTAAATTAAACTGCGGAAGCACCTGTTAAATATTGTACAAGTTTTATAATTGAACTCCCCCTCCTCCAAAAAAAATAAAAATGCTTTTGTAGACCGCTAGTGAAAACTTAATTTTTTAGATCAATTAAAAAGGCATAAAAAACTACGTAACACAGAAAACTGAACAACATTTTGTTTTTGAAAACTTTGTCATTTTAAATGTCTGCTAAAAAATTCTTCCGCGATGCGTCCATGCGTGTACGAATAGCATAAACGACGGCGGTGAGTTGGCACAAAATAGTGCGAGGGTTCAGGGGTTAATACCATGCAAATGGTAAATTTGCGACGGGTTTGAATATCAGATTCGTTGTCAGCGACCCCGAAAACCTATAAAACACCAAATTTTATTGGTCGGTGTTCTGTTGTAGTTAAAGTAAACATTTACCAACTAAGTTAAAACAAAAACCTTATCTAGGTAGGCCACGCTCGAATATGCGTGTTTACCTATGTGAATAGTAGGGACTGCCAAACGATTGTGAAGATTGGACCGTATGTTTCCGTGACGTCAGATTTGTGTACGAACTATTGAAAAGCAGAAGCGATTTAATGATTTTTTAAAACCTTTATCTTCTTCAAACTGCAATTAATAATT
Organism: Euprymna scolopes; assembly: GCF_053919585.1. Taxonomy (NCBI): domain Eukaryota; kingdom Metazoa; phylum Mollusca; class Cephalopoda; order Sepiida; family Sepiolidae; genus Euprymna; species Euprymna scolopes. The sequence goes on along the minus strand of NC_136521.1, from coordinate 18,765,538 downwards.
AATCTTTGTTATAATTTTGTTAGGTTTTAAGATTTACACAGTTTAATGATTAATAATATTATAAACATTTGTATATTAAATATGAAATACGGTTTTACGGAATGTTCTTTTGGTTACTTACGGGCCTCTATATTTTGTTCGGTAAAAATAAACAAAATGAGGGGGAGCCTACAAAATGCTTAATATTGTGCAATAATATTTTCAAATTGGTTTTAATCTGTCGATAAAATAGCTGACAAAAGTCATGTTTATATTAAAATTTAATATTAAAAAGAAATCTAAACAATTAAAAATCTATGTTGTAACCGAACATTTTGAAATAACGGAATTTTAATCGTTTTAATCTTTTAAAATTAATTGATGTTTACGAAGTTTCTTTTTCTTGGCAATTCAACTGATTATTGTATACATTAATTCGAAAAAAAAAAAAAATTAAAAAAGAAACAATATTAAGTTTATATCAATTTTTTAATTGCAACTTCAAGGTAAATTTTCGTTCAAATACGTGTATTTAAATTTAAAAAAAAAAATTTTTTTTTACTTATTTGAACTCTTATGTTTCATAAGTAGAAATTTCGATAGATTTAAATATATTTTGTTCGAATTTCGAAAAAATAAATATGGGGGGGGGCACACACTAAAAAAGTATTTCCCTTCGTATATTTTACGAAAACTGCATTTTATAGGTAATTTAATTCTAAAACGGATAAGTATCGAAAATTTCACGAAAATCTGGCCATTACTTGATTTTTGCTAGATTTATTAAATACGGGTATGTTTTCTCGTTCGAAATGTCTACTACATTGGAACGTTATTTTAAAGCGCCAATTATGTAAACACGATTTTTCGTCTCGCAATTTCATTATTTTGGTTCGATGAAAATTTTTTAAATTACTGGTTTATTTTGCCCTTTTAAATGCTACGAAAGTTATAATATTAATTTATAATAAAGTTACATCGTGTTACATATAGGATGGGGTAATTCTGTGGTCACTGTTGGCAGCCCCTAGTGAATAGAAAGCCGTTCCAGTAGAATCGCATGGCCACGGTTAAGCGATTCTCAAAAAGTCAAAAGATTTATAAAACTAATCCAAAAGGGTCTGTATTTTCTTTTCTGAAAGATAAAATTTTACATTTGGACACGTCCAAACGCGTATTTTGTTGGCGGGAAAATTAATTTTTAAAACTATATTCGGTGGTTGTACAGTTTAAGACATTCAGAAATGAAAATGTCGAAACAAAACATTTATGATACCGATCAAAAGGTAGCCATGTTTCGACTTTTAAGAAAAACTTATTTAAGATGAGGAGGGGGATGTCGGCGCTTTAAACCGAGTTATCTCCCCGTGGCGTGTTCTAAAAATCCAAACATGGCTACCTTTAGCGAGCTGTCACAAAAACGTTTTTCCTCTGTAAAAAAAACTCGATCAAATTAAGTGAAATTTTTTTCCGGAAAAATTCTGTCCAAAACGGATACGTACAACTTTTTCGATATTTTCATTTTTTTAATGTCTTTATTAAACTAAAAGTACCGTATAAACACCTCCAACCTATCCATATTAAGAACGGCTTTTGGAATAATCATCCCCAACTCGAAAACTACTACTACATACCACAATATATATATATATATATATGAGAGAGAGAGAGGGATGGGGGTGATTCTCGTTCAAGTCCGCCCTAATTAGCAATTTAGAAATCCTCGTTGTCTATCGCCATTACTTTATTCTGCGACGTCAGCAGGTCACGTAACTTAATTAGAATGGCCTTCTATTTACGTAGGCCACGCTCCAATAGGTTAATCTGCGTGTTTACCAAGTATTTTGCAAAAATGGCCAGAGGCATGTCACATGAGGTCCATGGTCATGGATACAATAAAGGGGACCCCCCGGCCCCGGGTCCACATAAGATTGAAATGAATTGCGTCTTATGCATAAGAACTATATCTATATATTAAATTAACTATATATTAAATCATGGTTCAAATTTGATTCGCTGACAGCAACCTTAAAGCCAAAAAAGTTCAAGATAAAAAAAAAAAAAGGAAAAAGAAAATCGATAAAGGTGAAGCATCTTTCCACCCTAAAAATCCTTTAAAATTACCAATATAAAGAGTTTTCGAGGGTACTAAAATCGAAAATCATGTTTAAAATTCTAGGAAACAAGTAGTTTTCAAGATACGAAAAAAAAAAAAAAAAAAGTTTCAAAAAGTGGGGGATCAACCTTTTTTTTTGTGGGGGGGGGTATTTGATAATTATGGTCTGGTAGACCATTAGACCAATAAAATCTTACCTTAAAAACTTGTTTTCTACGAATTTTCAAGTCTGCTGAAAATGAATATCGCATTTCAAATTTCCGCAAAAAAAGTAGTTCCCTATTTACAATGCCTCCCCACGGGACAGTTACGACACCAGGGTCGTCGTTTTTTTAACGTGGAATAAAAATTGTCTGTCGTGAAGGGTTTCGGGTTTGTATTACTGTACACAGATTCGAAAAAGTTGCCAAAAAACAAATAAATATTATCAAAGGCAAGATAAGTTACTTTTCTACCAAACTGGATATATTTTTTTTGTTTTTATTCAATGTAACATGTTTATTCAGATCGAAAAACATGCAGTGTTTACCGATGTATTGGAAAATTCAAAATGGCGCCTGACACTCTCTTTAACATGGTAAGTTTGGGAAAAGGTGTTATAAATAATAAACTAGACAAAATACTATTAAAAAAATACCGAATATATGTCAACTTATGTCACGGTAACATATATTGAGCGAATTTCTAACAGTATTTTGTCTAGTTTATTATTTATAACATCTTTTCCTGAACTTACCGTGTTAAAGAGAGTGTCGGGCGCGGGCGCCATTTTGAATTTTCCAATACATATTACATCGGTAAACACTATGCTTTTCGAGCTGAATAAACATGTTACATTGAATAAAAACACGAAAAATATATCCAGTTAGGTAGAAAAGTAACTTATCTTTCCTTTGATAACATTTATTTGTTATATATTTGTTTTTTTGACAACTTTTTCGAATCTATGTGTACAGTAATACAAACCCAGGGTTTCTCCTCCACCGACAGAACAAGAAATTGAAATGTAACATCTAAAGAACAGGTACTACACTTTGATCTTCCGGATTTTAAGGAAGAAGTTTTTATAAGTGGTGACCATTGTTGCACGCGCAAGTTCCGCCCCCAAAAAAAACAAGTGGCCATAAAATGGGTGCTCATTTTACGTTAAATTGATATAGAAAAGTGACCCCTCAATTTTTGAAACTATAATTTTTTCAATCTTAGAAATTACTTTCCTGGAATTTTAAACGTTATTTTCGGTTTCAGTGCCCCGAAAACCTTCTACTGGTAATCTTAAAAGGATTTTGAGGGTGGAAAGATGCTTCAGCAAATCGTTTTCTGCTTGAACTTTCGTAATTTAATATTTTTGACAAGACAAATACTTAAAACATTCTATAACAAACCGATATGTCGACTAAGCACCATTTTTTGTCAAGTGTAATTTTAAATACACATATTTGTCTTCTCCCCATGAGGATATAAACATCAGTTTCAAATGTTTAGCTCACCAAAAATAGAACAAAATTAATATTTCTTTTGAAAGAGGTCAGAAGATACTCTGAGCCTCATAAACAACCACTTGTGTAGATTTAATCAAATTAAAGGAAAAAAAAGGGGGGGGGGGATGAAAAGTTGATTCTTCAGAATGGAATAATATATATTTTAATTCTACGAAAACACTTTTAAAATCTGTATTTAAGACATACTAAAATATTTTTGATCAATAAATTATCTAAATTTTTAAAATCTGGAAATAATTTAATATTTTAAAAATTCATTAAATTTTCGGAAATGTAAAAATAATTAAAAATAATGGAAAACAAAGATTTTTTTCTTTAAGAAAAAGAAAAAAGTTCAACCATGTTGGATAAAAAAAAAAAAAAGCTTGTTCTTTCGAAAAAAAAATTTGCAATCTTTAAGTATTAAATCCTTTTCATGAAAAACTTCCAAAACATTTTTTTTCATGCGAAAAGATAGTAAAAAAGAAAAAAGCCATTAATTTTATAAATTACAAATTTAAAACCAGGAAAATAAACAAATAGAAATGCAATTATTTTCAAACGAAGTCAAGAAAACGAACAATAAAAAAAAATGTTTCTTAAAATGTTAAGCTTAGCTTTTCTGAAAATAGAAAAAAAGCATCAGAAAATAAAATGCAATATTTTCTTTCTTTAACAAATGAAAACAATTATGAAGTTGAAATATTTACAGTAAATACACGTTAAAATGGAATTTTTCAAAGTAATGATTACATACGTGCAGAGGATATATTTTTCTGGGGACTAAAAAAAAAAGTGGATACGTACGTTGTAGCAGGCACTCGGCAATTTCCGTAATGATTCGGACAAAATCGAGATTCACCGGATTTTTTTAATTTTTATTTTTATTATTAACTATTACCATTACCTATTTTTTATTTTCTAAATTCATTCAGAACGTTTTTTAAAAGGAATTGTCGGTAATATTAGGAATTTATTTAGAAAGAAAAAAAAGAGAGGTTAATTTTATCGAGTCAAAAATCATACCGGAAATGCACGTGAAACGAAATGTTTTCAATGTTTATGGAAATAAAGTACATTTGAATTGTAATTTTATGCTATAATTCTTATTGTAACATTAATAAAATATGTATATTTGCTAATAAAACTATTGATTATACGAAATGTTTATTGATTTTAATGTAAAAATTATTTTAAGTTGTAATCCGCATTTTGTATATAACCTCCAAGTGCATTGTGGGTACAAGAAAAAAAGTACATTCTCAGCAATAAACAGTAAAAATTTTTATTCGATTTTATTTCAGCGTCGATTGTTTAACCGAAAATAAGGTGAGTTTCATATTATTTTGTTCCTTCTTAAACCGTGTTCAAGTAAAAATTAAAGAAGTTAATGATGTTTCGATTTTTTATTTAAATATTTCTTTCATGTCATTTAAAAAAAAAAAAAAAGCAATAAAAATGGCCGAACTTTTTTTTCACGATTTTTTTGAAAAGTTTTGCGATGTTTCTTTTAAAGATTAAATATTCTTTAAAAAGAATATTTAAACTTGTTTCTAATTAAAATTTCATAATTTTCGGTTGTAATTGTATTGATGGCGTTTTCTGAACTTGTTTTCTTATTTAAATTATTAAAAAAAAAAAAAAAAAAAAAATCTGGGTCAAACGTGGAAGATTTTTCTAATTTTTAGTTTGTTTAAAAAAAAACAAATTTAAAAATTACAACTTTTATTTTAATTTTTTTTAAATTTAAATTTTCAAATTTGTCATAAGTCATAATCGGTTTCGGTTGATAAACTTTAAAGGTAGTAAAGATTAACACCTTGCGCTATCCCCCCCCCCCATCTCCTCCCATGCCAATGATATTCTAACTGTACGTGTGAACACCCTGAAAACCTTGATGGTAAGAGACGTATTAAAATTTAACGTGAAATAATCACCCATTTCTGGGTCATTTTAGGACGGTTAGTTAAATGTATTACAACTAATCTTAAGGCCAATTGACAGTCATAAAATTGCATGTGATCAGCCAAAATACAAAGAAAAAACACCATTTTTTATCTTCTATAAAAATTAAACTGCTTTAAAGTTAGGTCTGGAATTTTACGTTAAAATCATATGTGAAACTGATCCCCCACTTAATTTTAATTTTTTTTTTTTTTTTTGCGTGAAGTTTTTCAGGCGCATGTATGGAAACGTTACCCCTCCTCCTTTTTGGAAGCATCGACTTTTTTGGCGGCCATCTTTTTTACGCGCGTGCGCCATAAACAAATCTACTCACGACTGACTGCACGCGCGTAAAAAAGATGGCCGCTAAAGAATAAAATGCATAATACAACTCTTATCTCGATAACTACTTATTTCTGCAAATTTTCAATGCGATTTTCGTATTCAGCATAGTCGAAAACCTTTGAAAGAAAATTGTGGTGGTAGACCTAATCTAAAAAAAAAATACCATCGAACCTTTTGCTCGGTGTCGCTGTAAAGAAAGAAAAAAAAAATTAAGTGAAAAAAAAATTTTTTTTTTTTTCCCCGAAGGATTTCGTTCCATAACGGATACGTGCAATATAACCTTTTCGATATTTTCATTTTTTTAATGTCTTGATCAAACTGTACCAGTGTGTACCAGTACTCGGTACTGGTCGCGATTAGAGTTCCCTGCCGAACACCCTAAAAAAACACTGACTTCTCCCTTAGTTGCCATAGTAACTAAACGATCATGAATTTTTATCGACTTTGTTTTACTGTTTATGAATATTGAAATAAAAGACATTACTACACTAGCAGTGTCAGAAATTTCGTGAAAATAGTGAATAATTCCACCCCATCTTTCCAAGCTTATAACTCCTCGAAAAATGTAATTCAAGCCCTAATTTTTTTTTTCAATTAAAGGAGTAAGGACCAAGGTTTTATTTAAAAAAAAAACAAAACAAAACAATGTGTTTTTTTTTTTTTTAAAAAGGTTTTAAACTTCGGACTTTACAGGTAAATTTCTAAAAAACTGTTTTTTTTTTTTTTGTTTTAAATTTGAATATATTATTTATTGACCTTTTCTCTTCAATTTGTGATATATAAACCTATTAAACATAAATTAATTATTTACTTTTTAATAGACATTTCAAAATGAGAGGCGTAAATTATTCGACCCCCTATCTTTCTAAGCTTATAACTCCTCGAAAAATGTAATTCAAGCCCTAATTTTTTTTTCAATTAAAGGAGCAAGGACCAAGGTTTCATTAAAAAAAAAAAAAAAAAGACAAAAAGAAAAAATGTGTTCTTATAAAATAAGGTTTTAAACTTCGGACTTTACAGGTAAATTTCTAAAAAACTGATTTTTTTTTTTTTTGTTTTAAATTTGAATATATTATTTATTGACCTTTTCTCTTCAATTTGTGATATATAAACCTATTAAACATAAATTAATTATTTACTTTTTAATAGACATTTCAAAATGGGGGGGGGGCGTGAATTTAAAAAAAACGTTTGTCTAAAATATTATATTCGGTTTATTGGAAAGAACATAAAATTTCACATTGACCCTGAAAATATCGTAAAAATAGAATCAATAGAAAAATTTTGATAGATTTTTAAAATTTAAAAATTTAAAAATATTGAGTTTAAAAATTGAAAAATATTGAGTTCGGAAAATTCATTACTGTTTTAAAAAAAAAATAAAAATATTTTTATTACTTTTAAAACAACTGTAATAGTTTATTTTGGAAGTATAATCCATAAAGAAAATAAATAACCCACTTTTAACAGAGAAATTACGAGATTTTTATATTGTATTCGCAGTTTCGTGTTAGGGGTGTCAAAAATTCCTACAAAAATTCTGATACTGCTATTACTACACATTAATATTTCACTTTTAATCACTTTTATCGACTTTTTTTTTTTTTTACTGTTTGTCACTTTTATCGACTTTTTCTTTTCTTTTTTAAATAGCATTCTTTTTAAATGACGACGTTTTTACTGTTTATGAATATTAAAAGAAAAATAATTACTAAACATTTATTAATAAAAAAAAAAAAATGGGTGCTAGTGCACTTGCACTACTTATGATCCGCGCTATATTTTAAATCGTATTTCTAAGCTTAAAGTTTAATGTTTTTTTATTCAATTGTAAGGTTAAAACGTAGTCATTTAAAAAGAAAATGCTATTTTAAAAAAGAAAAGTCGATAAAAGTGACACATAAACAGCAAAAAAAAGTCGATAAAAGTGATTAAAAGTGAGATATTAATAAATGTGTAGTAATGTCTTATTTCAATATTCATAAACAGTAAAACAAAGTCGATAAAAATTCATGATCGTTTAGTTACTATGGCAACTAAGGGAGAAGTCAGTTTTTTTTTTTTTTTTTTTTTTTTTTTTTAGGGTGTTCGGCAGGGAACTCTAATCGCGACCAGTACCCAGTAGTCTTTTTTTTTTTTTAATTTTTTTTTTTATATATAATCTGATTAGTGACCCTTTGATAATCCGCTGGAGAGAAAAAAAAAAAAAAAAGAGGGGGTACCACTTTCATGCGTGCGCCATGTTTTATTCTATACACACGTAATCTAGAGAAAAAAAATGAAATAAAATCTCGTTTTCTAATCGACAAATTTACTTTTTAAAATGTGCTTTAGTCTTCAAAATCACATTAGAATTTTACAGGTATAAAAAGGAAATTAGCGTTATAAAAATAGGATTTGGGTAAATGTGCATTTTAATTAAATATGAAAAAAATTACATTCAATAAATAACTGTTACCAGACGCTATAAAATACCGGTAAAATCCATTGAGTGCGTACGGTGGTTATATAAGAAAATAAAGCTGTCATTTCGAGTAAAAAGTTTAACTGCACTCATCTGAACTAGAGAAAAATCATGATTTAAATGTGTATGTGACATACACTGTATGTCTCGTCTATAAAATTCCAGCAAATGAGTAGTTTCCAAGGTATGAAGAAATGTTAGTTTAAAGAAAGTGGGGATCACTTTTCTATAATAATTTAACGTATAATGATCACCCACTTTATGGTACCACTAGTGTAAAACTTGAATTTACGCCGCTGAAATACACATTTGCCGAATTTTTGTTGGTGGAGCGTCAACGTGTGGGTGCTCAAATTGAGCACTGCTCAATTTACGTAAAATTCTTCATATCTTGGAAACTACTCGTTTGCTAGAATTTTAAACGTTATTTTCGTTTTCAACATACTCAAAAACTTATAAATGCCTTAATTATCTAAGTGTTTTTTTCTATAGCGTGGATAGTCGATTGTCTGCCCCTTCCTACTTATATTCCAAACATTCCCAATAGGTGTCGCTAGCAGTAAACAAGATGGCGTGAAGTTTTTCTTCGATAAAATCTCATATTTGATTTTCTTAAATAATAAAAAAAAAAAAAACTACGTGATTTTTGGAATGACATTTTCATGCAGTGACAAGTACGTACATTATAATGATTTTTTTCAGATTTTTATAGTAAAAAAGATTACTTGTGGACCAAACTGGACCATTTATAGACTTGCGCCGAGTTTTTTTTTTTGCCAGAGATTAGTTATAGGTAAAAATATCAGAAACACTTCTAACATTTGAGAAGGCACTTAAACCATAAAAATAACGGTAACATAAGGGCATAAGCATCAAAAAAAATTTTTTTTTTTTTGTTAGTTAAATCCGGCTAAAAAACAAATAAAAAATAATCCGAAAACCGCAAAGTTCAAGCCAAATTGAAATTTGTTACGTTTGAATAAAAATAATTAAAGCAAAAACAGTCGTGTTCGTGTTCTCGTCGAGTAAGTTTTTTTTTTTTTTTTCTTCATTAAGAAAATGAAAGGTACTCATTTTTGTTTAGGTGTCAATTTCATTTCGTTTTCCGAGTGCAGTGGTAGCAGTATCAGAATTTTTTGTGAAAATAGCGAATAATTCCACCCCATCTTTCCAAGCTTATAACTCCTCGAAAAATGCAATTCAAGCCCTAATTTTTTTTTTCAATTAAAGGAGCAAGGACCAAGATTTCATTAAAAAAAAAAAAAAAAAAAAAAAACGTGTTTTTTTTTTAAAAAGGTTTTAAACTTCGGACTTTACAGGTAAAATTCGACGAGAACACGATGTCCGTTTTTTTTTAAATTCGAATATATTATGTATTGACCTTTTCTCTTCAATTTGTGAGTAAATAATTATGTACTTATCCGAGTCGAAATTAATTATTATTAGACATTTACAAAATTGGAGGCGTGAATTATTCGACCCCCTGTCTTTCCAAGCTTATAACTCCTCGAAAAATGTAATTCAAGCCCTAATTTTTTTTTCAATTAAAGGAGCAAGGACCAAGGTTCCATTAAAAAAAAAAAAAAGAAAAAAGAAAAAACAAATAACGTGGTTTAAAAAAAGGTTTTAAACTTCAAACTTTACAGGTAAAATTCTACAAGAACACGATGTCCGTTTTTTTTTAAATTTGAATATATTATGTATTGACCTTTTCTCTTCAATTTGTGAGTAAATAATTATGTACTTATCCGGGACTAAATTAAGTATTTTCTTTGTAATAGACACTGGGGGGGGGGGGAACCGTGAATAAAAAAAAAAAAACGTTTGTCTAAAATATTATATTCGGTTTATTGGAAAGAACATAAAATTTCACATTGACCCTGAAAATATCGTAAAAATAGAATCAATAGAAAAATTTTGATAGATTTTTAAAATTTAAAAATATTGAGTTTAAAAATTTAAAAATATTGAGTTCGGAAAATTCATTACTGTTTAAAAAAAAAATAAAAATATTTTTATTACTTTTAAAACAACTGTAATAGTTTATTTTGGAAGTATAATCCATAAAGAAAATAAATAACCCACTTTTAACAGAGAAATTACGAGATTTTTATATTGTATTCGCAGTTTCGTGTTAGGGGTGTCAAAAATTCCTACAAAAATTCTGATACTGCTAGTGCAGTGGTGCAGTGGCCAGTGCACTCGATCTGACTTTTTGATCACCCGTCTGGTCGGCCATATTAGATATTCATCGTTAGTTATTTAGACGAGACATACAGTGTAAATGTGTATGTCACATACACATTTAAATTATGATTTTCTCTAGTTCAGATGGGTGCAATAGGTAAACTTTTAACTCGAAATGACCCATAATGTATAACATAAGAGACAGAAAAGAAACATTTATAATGCGTAGCGTACACAGCTTTATTTTCTCATATAACCACCGTACGCACTCAATGGATTTTACCAAAATACCTATATAATTTTCACGGGTTTGTATTACTGTACACAGATTCGAAAAAGTTGTCAAAAAAACAAATATATAACAAATGTTATCAAAGGCAAGATGAGTTACTTTTCTACCAAACTGGATATATTTTTCGTGTTTTTATTCAATGTAACATGTTTATTCAGCTCGAAAAACAGTGTTTAACGATGTATTGGAAAATTCAAGATGGCGCCTCACTCCCTCTTTAACACGGTATGTTTGGGAAAAGGTGTTATGAATATATCGGTATTATTTCAGCACGGTACCTTCTCTGCATAAAGTACCATCTTTTTTATTAAATTGTTAGGTGAAAGTATAGAATAGTTACAAAAAGCCCTCCCCATGTTAAGAATGGCTTTCTAAATGTTTTAGCACGGTACTTTTTCTGCATAAGTACCATGTTTTTATTAAGTTAGTTGAAAGTACGATACTCATGCAGAGTGATCTGTGCTGAAATGTTATTTAAAAAGCCATTCTTAACATGGGGAGGGGAGGGTGTTTTGTACCTAATCTATATTTTAACCTTACTTACAATTGAATAAAAAACAAAACTTAAATTAAACGTGGAAATATGATTTAAAAAATAGCGTGGATCACTCTATTAGCACCAAATATTATTTTGGCACGTTACCAATCTGTAAATTTTCTTCGAAAAAAAACAAAAAAACTGTACTTTCACCTAACAATTTATAGTGTTAATAATAAAAAGTTCATATTTTCTTATCAAAAAATAAAACAAAAACGACTTCGATTCAAAAAGCAAGTGAGCAACTTTTTTTTTTTTTTTTTTTTTTTTTTTTTTGCCTGATATAATTTTTTTTAAATAAAAAAAATTTGGAAGATTTTTTTTTTTTTTTTTTTTTTTTTTTTACTCATCGAGTAAACAGAAAATGAAATCTAATTTGTTTCGTCAAACTGGTGTATGAAATGAATTGAAACGGAAATTCAGTTCTATCAACAAAACAGGTTTGCACTAATGGCTTACGAAAAATATTTTTATTTTAATATTTTTATAATTGGCGATGTTAATTTATTTTAATAACATAGAAACATCCCTTGACTCTAAGGATGGGTTGTCTGAAAATTTCAAATGAATTGGTAATGTAGAAATATGGTTTTATCGACTTTGAACGAACCAAGAATTACATTTTTATATATATAGATATATTTAAATATTTGTAGGGATTCTCAGTTTCTAATACAGCGTTCTAGAATAAAAATTGAATGCGCGTGTGAAAACTACGGAATGCATTGAATTAAAGATCTTAATATCATAGCCCTTAAATTGATAAATGAAAAATCCTTTACATTAGAGGGGTGTGCATGTTCTCATTGAGTGGTTTCAATATGGGGAATCCATTTAGAACGTATTAGAAACTGAGCACCTCTTAAAAATATCTTTGTACTTATGCACTTTTGTTATCGTGCTGAAATATTTAGAAAGCCATTCTTAACATGGGAAGGGTGTTTTGTAATTCTGCATTTTCACCTAACAATTTAAACATATCATAAAACTTGAATTCAACTTGAAAAATTTTTTTTTTTTTTTCCCCCCCTCATAACCAAATCTAATGTTTAAATGTACAAAAATTTTGTAAAAATTAAAACATCAAAATATGCAAATTTGAAATTTCAGAGAATGATGAAAATAAGTATGAATCATAAAATCTGCAAGATTTCTCAAATATGACCAGTTTTTTTATTCAGTTTTGAGTTTATCGGTTTGCTTCCTATAACAACTTTATTTGATGTATACCTGTTGACGTTGCGCTTCTTCATTATAGAAATTCTGCAGAAATAAGCAGGCTCTTTATTGGACGATTTGTCTGCCCACGGATTTGTTTGAACCCACCAAATTGCATGTTATAACTGCCGAGAATGTTCTTGGCACCAAAATTGTCCTTTTGGATCACTAGAATTCAAAAAGACGCAGGCTTGAATGGACTCAAATTTTCACTCTGAGCTTGAAGCAGTGAAATTACTTTGAGACGTTTTAATGCCCTTATGTTGGGAAAATTATTATATTCTTGCACGCTTCATACTCTGAATCTATTGACTTCTTCGCAAATTAATGTTTGTCAAAGACGAAATTAAGATCTGTTTGACCTACCTTGTCCGCCATTGGACTGAATCAAAGAGGACACCACAAGGCTACCAGACTTGTAGTATCCGTCTAGGAAGATATCTCAACACTTTGACCTGCACAGTTCTTTGTCAGCGGAATTTTCTATCCAGCTTTTATTAAAGATGAACTATTATCCCTTTGGGGACGTTACCAGCCATAGTGGCAGATATCTTTTGCAATATGGATGTTTTTTGCTTTAATAAAATTTATGAAGTTTAAAGGTGAGACTCTTGTAATTGTTCGGTTTTCTTCCATTCTGCCAAGGGCAAAAGCCTCACAAAGCAAAATTTTAAATATTGAATTTCAGGTAAAACCAAACTTAATTGTTGTGTCACAGTAATGAACATATCCAAAAATTATTAAAAAAAAAACCCAATTACTAATGAAAATAATTTTTATATACAATTAGCAAAAATTAAATTTTCAAAAAGAAAAAAACAGTTCAAATCGTAACAAGGAGGTAATTTACGGAAACTTTGAAAATCTTAGGTCAATTTAGCAAAACTCAATGTTGCTAATTGTCTTTGAAAACTTTTTTTTCCCTTATTGTTTTTTGTGACTTTTGGATATGTTTATTACTGTAACATGACAATTTAGTAGATACCGTTGGTTTCACTTAGAAATTGAAAATATTGAATTTCTTTTGATAACAAAGAATTGTTTTAAACAAAAAGAAAAATCCATGAGACTGAATCTGCAATTAAAAATTTGCCTTTATTTTTCATACATGGTTGTTAAGACTCTAAATCTTCACCAAGGGAGGGAAAACTGGGGTAGTAGACCCTCATATATTCAAAGGTGTGGCATGATCTTATGAAAATTAAATCGTGTTATTACTGAATTTTTTGTTTTTTGGCCATATCAAGCCTTTTTGTGTTATTTAATACAAAATTTGGTCATTTTGGTAAAGTTTTTACGTTAAAAGTTCTTTCTATCTTCAAATAGTATTTTGTTTTGTTGATAAAAATTACTTTGGTCTTTGCTGTATATGATTCAGATTTGGAAAGGGAAAAAGAAATTCTGATTTTTAACAAACGACCTCCCTGATAAGTGTGAGAGATGGCTATATTTGCTGATGACACTATGCTCTATACCAAATGTAGGAAAAAGCGAATGTACACATTGTCAAGGCAATGTCTGAAAGCTTAGAAAATGATATTTTGTTGAGAAAGCTGGCATAAATTGATATTAACATTTAATGTTGAAACAGATCTTTTAACAATTACAAAAACATCACTGATTACCGTAACTAATAACTCTACCTGAGAATTCACCATTCACACTCCTTGACTTAACATTCATGAGCAAAATGAATTGTAACAAATGTATAGACATTGCTGAGGTTTCAAAGAAGGTGCAGCTCCCTCTACAGCACTAGAAAACTCTTCCCTGCTAGTATCCTATCTTTACAAAGCCACCATTTGTCTATGCTTGGTGTAATCTCGGCTGGTGCATCTATCGCTATCTCTGATCTTGAGCACGTGGTACAATGGGGAAAGGAGTGGCTGGTTACTTTTAATGCATCTAAAACCAAGCTTCTATCTACTATATATCGCCAAACCAGGAGTGACGTAGGTTTAAATTAAGGCTAGACAATCGAAAAGTGGCGTTTACTTTTGAAAATATTAGCGAAAAAAGTGACACCTCCCTGTAGAAAAGTGTGTTGCCTGGGTGTTTGTAGGTGTGTTGGGGGGGGGTAGATAAAAGTTTAAAGAAACGAACAAAAACACGAATCCGATCGGGGGGGGGGGGGGGGTTACCCGGGTGTGTGTGTGTGTGTGTGTGTAAGTAAATCAAAAAAGAAAGCTCGAATTAAAAGAACAAAAAAAATTTGGAGAGGGGTAGGCTCGAATCCGAAAACTCGAGGTTAAGTCTGACGACATACTGTGAGCCCAGAAAGCCAGGGACTTTTGATCAGTTGAAAATGAGTCTTTTTTTTTTTTTTTTTTTTTTCTAGGTTGTAGTAGCAGCAGCATGCAAATTTTGTCCTTGTTGTATAAAAGCGAATGAAATAAAATATTTTTACAACCACGTTTCGTAAGTGCAAGATATTATCTGTGTAGTATACAAAAAAGTTATAAGAATGAGTGAGCAAGCAGAGAAGAAGCGGGGGGGGGGGAGCCTTTGGAAGACATACAGTAGATGTGTCAGAAACTTTGTGAAAAATATTGAATAATTCCCCCCCCCCCCCTTTTTTTTTTTTCAATTAAAGGAGCAAGGACAAGGTTTCATTTTAAAAACAAAAAACAACAAAAAAAACGTGATTTTAAAAAAAAAAGTTTTAAACTTCGGACTTTGCAGGTAAATTTCTAAAAACAACACTTTGTTTTTTGTTTTAAATTTGAATATATTATTTATTGATCTTTTATCTTCAATTTGTGATATAAAACTGAGTAAATTATTTACTTTTTAATAGACATTTCAAAATGAGGGGGGGTGAATTTTAAAAAACCGTTTGTTTAAAATATATTTTTATTATTGGAAAGAGCATAAAATTTCACATTGACTCTGAAAATATCGTAAAAATAGAATCAATAGAAAAATTGATAGATTTTTAAAGTTTAAAAAGTGAAAAATATTGTTCGTAAAATTCATTACTGTTTTTAAAAAAAAAAAAAAAAAATATTTCTATTACTTTTAAAACAACTTTAATAGTTTATTTTGGAAGTATAATCCATAAAGAAAATAAACAACCCACTTTTAAAAGAGAAATTACGAGATTTTTATATTTTATTCGCAGTTTCATGATAGGGGTGTAAAAAATTCCTACAAAAATTCTGATACACCTAGACATACAGTAAAATGCACACACACACACATTTTCGCTTTTATATATATATACTAGCGGGGGTACCCGGGTGTTTGGGGGGGTGTATGTAGGAGAGGGTGTCCCTGTTTTAATATTATAAAAAAACACAATGTTAAGAAAAATTGGAAAAACCAATACAAAGCAAGACAGCGAACAAACGTTTTTAAAAAGGTGTAAAAGAGGAAAAAAAGTTTAGTTAGAAAGACAGGCTCAAACCCGAAACATCGAGGCTAAGGCGGAAAAAAAAATGCCCGACACGTTACCCCTACACCAAAGAGACATACACTTAATAATGGATAAAATTAAACCTTTAAAAACACTTGCAGGTGGTTGAAACTAACGCGAACGTTTTCTAGGTCAAACATGACGGTATTGTCGTAGTAGGAGCAGAGAAAATGAACGATTTTTTTTTTTTTTGGCACCCCTCCCTGTACAAAACTGATGATTTTAGGGTGAAGGAATTAATGTTTTTGGCCAATTTTTCAATATTTGTCGGGCGAAGGTTGGAACTTTAAAATGATGCATATCTGGCGAAAATCTGTGACCCGTGTCAAGGTTTTGCGAGACACACACACACACATAAACATACACATTTTCTCTTTTATTTATATATATATATATATATATATATATAAGATAGATAACGTGATCAATTTTTTAATTGCTTCTGTGATCAATTGGTTAGCATGCCATGCTTATAGACAAGGTTGAGTTCAAGCCTTACCTGGAGCAAAGTATTTTTTACTTGAATTTTGTCCCCAAATGAACTTAGACATTTTAAATTACAGTATTAAGTAGGTTTTTTTTTTTTTTTAACTCCATATCGGGTAACCCTATTAGTATATATGTGTATATACTTCTATACTAACTTCATGTAGAAATAGATAATCCCAAAATATTCTGGTTCAGTTGCACTTTTTTCTTTTTCAGGTTTTAAAATAAGATGGATTGTAAAATTTATGTTGGTGATCTTCCTCGTGATGCATCGGAGAAGGAAATTGAAAGAGCATTTTGCTATTATGGCCAACTGAGGAGTGTGTGGGTTGCTCGAAACCCCGCAGGTTTTGCCTTTGTTGAATTTGAAGACTCCAGAGATGCGGAGGATGCAGTCCGAGCTCTTGATGGAACGTAAGTATAATCCGTTACAGACATGGCATGCAAGATATTTTTTCTAACCCCAATCATCAAAGTGTTTAATAAATAAAAAACCTTTAGATCTTTGACAGGATTGCATTTTTACTTTTGATTTTTGGAGGATATTGCAGATGAAATGATTCCTGAGCAACACCTAGTTTAATATAAATTCTATTACATATTTATTTTCTAATAAATAAAAAGTTAAATATTGTTCATTTACAAAATTTAGATGATTGACAATTTTTCTGCATTCAGAAGAAAAATTCTCAATATTTCTGAGTTTTGATTATTTGTAACTGACAGGCACATTCAGCATTGCCTGGCATTGAATGGGAATTCCCTGTGTTTTACTCTCGTATCATTATTTTAAATTTTTATAATTTTCAAGTATTATTCAAACTCTTCTCATCTTGGTGTTCCTTTTACCATCACAAATTCAAAGTAAGGCTCTGAAAACATTGCAATTGGCTGCCATGGCACCTTCCATATCTGAAGGAATGTTCATCTGAGAATACACCCCTTATCTTGTAATGAGTTTCACCCTGCACAGTCGCAGAACTACTTCACTGACAGATGGAATGATTGAACAAAGCTATCCAAGAACCCAGGATCTCTCAAGAAAGAGCTGGATGACCTTGAACTGAGATTAATGGAACATCCCTTCATTGAAATGTTTGACAGATAACTTTGATGCCTAACAATGCAGCTAGTATTGATTTAACTATGATCATCTTGGTGGTTGTTTCGTTCAGCCATCGTAACTTTTGACCTTTTGGGATCATCTTTTTCAATTTTGGAACCTTGTTAAATATTGAATGTAACACCATTGTTGCATTGTGATCGGATAGAAATTTTAATTGCTATATTAGTTGTCTCTGTAAGGTTTCAACATTCAACCTCTAGAAGACTCACTTCACTCAAAAAAAAAAAAAAAAAATTGTAAAATCTGCTATTGCTAATATCTTCAATGAATTCCTTTTAAAATTTTAAATGAGAAAACTTTGATTTTGGTATAGAACTGTTTTCAATTGCATCCTCTGACAACCACCACATAAGAAAATTACTTGCACCAGAGAGTATCCTATATTTTTACAAAGCGATAATTTGCCTGCGCATGGTGTTTTGCTGCCACATCTGGGATGGTGCCTCTACCACTAGTATTTCACTCTTTAAAATCATGGTTTCAAATCTAATCTATCAACCTAGCTCCAATCTCTGTTCCATTCTTGCAATTGTTTTACAAGTACTTTATGGAAAATGCTCTGAACTCATAACATTTGTGTCCCCTTGGCATACATATACTTGACTAAACTGGCAAGCAGCAAAATCCCAACCCTTCATTGTTGACATCCCGAGATGCTTTCTACTTCAATAGATTTTCCCTTCAAACTTCTAGGCTTCATAATTCCCTCCCTTTTGTTTTCCTTACTGTTCTAACCTGCAGAAATTTAAATGTAAGTGAACAGACATTTCGCTGCTCAACTCTACACAGTACTTGTAGCAGCTATCATCTTGGTTGGATCGAGCTGACTTCCTCCTGAGCACAAACTGCATCTCAAACCATCGCAATCCAATTTCATTAATGCTGGGCAGGTTGCAGAAAATGATTCCAATGCTGGAGACAAACTACTTGTGGGCTCAATAGTACCGCCAGGTCATCCTTTGTTGTTCAGCTGTCCTCTAACAGGCATCGAGGTAGGCGGGTATAGGGGTTCTTACGAATGAGCTGAATGTCTAAACCATTGGAGATGTTGAAAAAGAACAAACAGAAGGCATAGGTTTTTGGCAGAGTAGAAACTGGAATACAATCTCCAGATCAGCAATGCAAAATGCTGCAAAGATCGTTGTTGCTGAAGACTTAGTTTGAACAGATGCGCCATTCTTATAGGTGACGTCTCGCTGCCATAAAGGATGGTCTTCACCATCGCCTAATAAATGCGTTTCTTTGTGTCCTGCCCAAGCATATTTCCCATCATGATGACAGACCTGTTGAAACGTCAGAATCCGGTCTGTGCTGCTCCTATTTGTCATTCAGTCACTGCCTGCCCAGTTGGCATGATAAAGCCTAGACACAGTCCCTTGTTCAATACTATTCCAGTAGTACCCCTTGTGTTCCAAATGGCAAAGTGTTTTTAAAAAAAAAAAGATGCTTCACCTTTTTGTAAATTTTAATTTCTTAATTGTAAATGATTGAATAATGTTAAATGTTAGAATTTCTTTTTGTTTCTTTAAATGTAATTATAGGAATGTCTGTGGAACAAGAGTTCGGGTTGAGCATTCGACTGGTAAAGTCCGTCCTAAACCTTGGATGCGAGGAAGTAGAGGGGGACAAAGAACCCGGCGCCCTTTTCACCCTGAGGACAGATGTTTTGAATGTGGTGACCGCGGCCATTATGCCTACGACTGTTCTCGTTCAAAACGTGGGGGTCGGTCAAGATATTCAAGGAATCGAACCAGGTAAGATTGTTGCGTCCATGTTTTTTATTTCCCTTAAAAATAAAACTTTCATTTTTATTTTGATGATTTAAAGAAAAATTCATAAAAAATTAATCAGATTTGTATTTTCAAACAATTTTTGGATGTTTTTGAAATATTTTAAAAATTTAATTTCAAAATATTTTTTTCTTTGCTTTCTATTGAAATCATTTAAGCTTTAAAATGTGACACATTTTATTCTCAGTCTAAAAATTTAGTTACTATTTTTTATGACTCCTAATTTTTCAATTAAAAATATCTTTATCATATATGCATGCAATGAAAAACCTTTAACTTTGTCAGCTTACAAAATATTTCAATCTAGAGAAAACATGATTGTAAAGAAAACCATTGTGTACATCCATATAGCTGATCCAATGTGTTCCAACATAGCTAATGTCTAAAAAGCTTTTAAGATTAATGATGAAATGATTCCAATATTTTAAGATTCCAATTCTAAAGTTGCATAAAAAAGAAATTGATATTAAAAATAGATATAATTTTCTTAATTTTGAAATTTCCTTATGTGTTTATCATTTTTATTGAAATCAAAAACGTCTAAGATAATTCTTATTTAAATAAAATAAATTACAAAATGAAATACAGTAAAATGCATTTCAGTCATTTAAATCTGTTAGTAAAAAAAAAAAAAAAAAAAAAAAAATGGTTTTGTGATCCGTTGAGATTTGGAAGCATTTATGTTGTTGAATAGAAAACCATTAGGCCTTAAAACTCTTAATAAATCCTCATCTGATCAAGATTTTTTGAAAGCTTTTTACATTCAATAATTTTAAATATTCACATCACAATTATTTATTTGATTAATGACTGAAATAATTAAATTTAACTTGCAAAATAAACAAATTTGACAATTATGAGATTTAGTATCTGAAACTAAAACCATATTGTTTTAATGCGCAGTTCAATTTACTATTTTTTTTTTAATTTGTGTATGTGTATAATAATGCTTGTTAAGTCATGATAAATCCCCCATCTAATACCGAGACACACAGTATGTAACCTAAGGGAACATATTTTTGCTACGCGTACCAAGAAACTGAAGCATAAGATAAAATGCTGTAACTGATTTTTGTGTTAAAGTGATGGAAACATTAAACATTAAACTGAGTGAATATCAAAGGTGTCTATACCTAAACATGTGCGAACACGTTGGATCCAAGTTATATCATGAGAAATGTCAGCTTTGGTGTTTCAAAAATTTAACTAGTTTTAATATTAAATATTTTAAATCTCTTGCCAACATTTTAGATTTACCGATCACGGTGGAAGTTGGACACTTAAAAATTGAATTTATAACTTGAAACTTTGTCATTTTTTAAAAAAAAATTTTTTTTTTTTTTTTTTGTATTGATTTAAAAAAAAATTCTTTATTTCAGATGTTGCCCATTTTTAGAACACAAATTGTAAAACTATTTCCCTCTCCCTCCTTCTGTTGTTGGTTCAACTTTGAAGTTAAGGTTTCGTTTAACATTTCTACCTGGGCATTCCAGCCTTGTTTTATCTGCCATTCTCTACCTATCTGTTTGTCTATCATTTTCTATTTATTTGATATATAATCTCTTGGGTGTCTATAAAACCTGAACACATTTTTCTTCAAATGTATTTACTGGGAAAAAATTGATGCATTCCGCAGAGCATCTGTGAATCATTATTTTCATTTTCAAACTCCTATCTCAAAACCTATTGAGACTTAAAACATAATTGGCTAAATTAGTTGTCTGTTATGTGAATTGATCAATTTATTAATTCTCATAGATGACAATGATCTGGAATTTTATTTTTTTTTCTCAAAATGTTTTATTTTTATTTACTCATCAGAAAAATGAATTTCCTTCAAGTTTTGTTATTGACGTCTAATTTTTCCTCTTGAAATATCTCTTCATCTCTTTTTAATGAGTCATACTTTTTGTGATTCTGGTTTTTGCTAAAATACCTTTATTTTCCATCCTTTGTTTGGGTTTTTTTTTTTTTCTTTGTCTTTTCTCGACTTTGAGTTTTCTCTTTCCTCTTTGACTAAAAACATAGTTTTATTTTAAAACGTAAAACATTTTTTAAATCTTAAAGGCTTTTTTCCCCATTACTTTTTTAAAACATAAAAGCGTTTTCTTTCCTTGCCCTAAACCTTGGTAATTAAGATGGGTTTTTTGTTTAGATTTTCTTCGTCCCTAAAAAATGCAAATATGATGGAAATCTTTTGTTAATTACCAGTTTATGCACGCCTCTCTCTTCCCTTTTTGTTTGTAGCTTTCTTGAAATTTACTAAATCTCTCTCTCTCCTGTGTCCGTGCATTGCAGAACTTTCCTGCTACATAAAAGATGTGGGGAAAACCGCTTCATTGCACCACGAGTTAAGATCTCATCGCCCGTCCTTCTGTTTGATCCTTGGGGTTGATGATGCAACAACATGTCAGCCTCCTGGGGCCGCATAGTTTCATCTTCACACAAAACAAAATCTGCAATGCAAAAAGTGTCGCCTGACAGACAACCCAGCCTCTTAGGCACCTTGAATTGACGGCTTGACCACCCGGCTCTCCTCTACTTTTTGAAACTTGAAATGACAACCATCACCGCTACTACTACAATACTACTACTACTACTACTTTAGATCATCTTGACATGACAACCCAGCTTCGTAGGCACATCTCGAAATGGCCACCCTGCTATTGTAGGCATCTCGAAAATCAGAATCTTTCATCCCTCAATCGATTTTTTTCGGCACTTGAGATCAACCCTGTTACACATCGTGAAACTTTCATTGACCACCGAGTGCTGCGTAAGTTTACTACACAATTTGGCACGAGCTTGCAGATGACAAAATGTGCCACTACAAATAATCATCTTCTAAACTTTAGTCTTTTAACATTTTATTCTTATATTTTAAATAGAATGAAATTTTCATTTCTCCCAACACCATCCACTAGTATGAATTTTTTTTATTCAAATACCTCTGTCCATTTTCATCACTATAGTATCAAAAACATAAGACAACTTCACATATAATAATTACACATTGGATTGTTTTTTATATTTACTGTTAATTTAATATTAAAATCATAAGTGAAATTGGTATAAAACAATATTTAAAATATAACTTGTAAAATAAAATTTGCTATAAACAGGTCAGCCATTTTGATCATTTTTATAGTTGGGATTTAAAAAAAATGTGACTGCAATTAGAAGCATTTATTCTATCTATTAGTTCATTTTAACACAAGCTTTAAAATCCTTAGCAAATTCTCATTTTATTGAAAAACTTTTTACATCCAAAAATTTTATAAATTTTGGATTCACAATTATAGTTTGATTTCTAAATTTAATGACAAAATCATGCTGTAATAATTAAATTTTCAAAATCCTATTTAAAAATTAAAACGGTGAAATGAAATTCAACTCCCGGGCAATGACAGCAAGTAATTCATAAATATATTACTCCCCACCCTTTCCTTTTTAAATGTCGATGAATATTAATGTTTTCTTACATATGTAAAATTTTCAACTAAACTATAATCATGTCAGTGTAATTTCTTTTATTCTGTTTATTCTCTTCTATATCTTTATTTTTCTGCCATAAAATGTTTCTTTCACAAAATTGAAACCCAACAAATTTTATGACCTTCAGCAGGTCTCGATCCCGATCTCGATCTGGAAGGAGCTTTTCTCGCAGCTGGAGCAGAAGTAGAAGCCGTAGTCGGTCTCGTGGACGACTGAGCAGAAGTCGCAGCAGGTAAGGATAAAATGTTGCTAATATAGTTAATATTTGTTCGATGCTATGTGTGTGTGTGTTTAAGACGGTTGATAGCAATGTAGGATACTGGGATGGTGGAGTAATGTGACGTGTGAACAAAAGCATCATTTAAATTACATATCTATAAAAGTGAAAATGTCTATTTCCCTACCAAATAACTGTGAATTTTTGGTCTACAGACTCAAAATTTGATATACAGGTTATTTATTTGGGAAAATCTTTTTAATTGGGTTTCGGCCAGAAATTTTGCTGTTAAAGGGTCAAAGTTCAACGATTTGACCTTTGAAAACTATCAAACTTCTCCGCCAATTTTGGGTCTAAACACTTGAAATTTTAAATATAGATTACTTGGACATCGATCTAACTTTTTATAATTTGATTTGAGCCCAAAACAAATGCTAAGGGGGTCGTAATTGGGGTCAGTTTTTTTTTTTTAAATTGACCTCTGCTATCTCTATGAAATTACTCAGTAATGTTTTGGTCTAAACACTTGAAATTTTACATAAAGTGTATTCAGACTTAGGGCAAGTTTTTTAATTGGTTTTTGGCCAAAAAGTTGGCTGCCAAGGGGTCAAAGTTCAAAAGATTTGACCTTTGCGATCTCTAGCAAACTAATAAGCCAATATTGGGTGTAAACATTTGAAATTTTACATAAAGGTTACTTCGACATGCAAGTTTTTTTAATCGTTTTTTTGCTACCAAGAAAATATGGTTGAAATAGTTGATCTTTGCAGACTCTACCAAACTCCTCCCCCAATTTTTGGTCTAAACATTTGAAATTTTAGATGTAGGTTACCTGGACACGGGTCAAGCATTTTAATTTGATTTGAGCCAAAAACAAATGTTAAGGGAGTCGAGGTTTAAAATTTTTTTACTTTTGCAGTCTCTACTAACTTTTCTCTATAGTAGTTAAGGAAGTCTATTATATAGAAAGGCATTACTGTCCATATGCACACTTTTTATTATATACATATGAATATAAAGTTATGAACAGTACATAGGGCCCAAGCAAAGCCCAGCTGAACTGCTAGTATATATATATATATATATAATCTCTTTGATATGATTAAATATGGATATGCTGTTAAGTATAACCAGGATGTTTTTGTTCATATGTTACTTCTTGAACACTTATATTTTACCAGCAACACTTTAAGCAAACTACATACTTGTCTTTTTTTACATTTCCCTTTTTTTTTTTCTTTTAACAGAAACTAAAATTCCTGTGTCATATAATCAAGTCACAAGAAAACAAAGGTAATTTTTATTTTAAATATCTACTAGCTGGACCACATGCAAATTTCTAATATTTTTCACTGTAAAATGTTAGCTGAATATTTTTCAAATCAATAAAACAAATTTCGCTTCAAATATATTATCAAATAAATATACTTAAATTCATACTATTTTAATCAATGGACCAAAATTCAATTGTTTCTGAACATCAATTTTTAAAAATAAGTTAACTCAGAATTTTTATTTTGGCAACATCAAATGAATTCAATCACCACACAAAAATCCTAAAAGACTAAAATGTGATAATTTATTTAAAATTTAAGTAAACTGACAAATTTACTGCTTAAAATTAATTTATTTTGCTGATTTTAGTGCCGAATGTCTTTTATAAATTTAAATCTTTTGTTTAAATGTGTATTTGGATATTGTATAAAAATTTATAAAAAGACATCCAGTGTTCAAATCAGCAAAACTTATGAAATGGTACGATATTTCTTTTATCACTTTACTGTAAATTTTATGGTGCCAAGTGCACTTATTGATCTGCGTTATTTTTTAAATAGCATTTTCAAGTTTATTTTTATTTTTTTATAAAAATAAATTCAGACTTAACCAATAAGAACAATTTCATTTATTCTGGAATCCTGGAATCATTAGTTATATTTTGAAAAATGATTTTAAACAAAATTAAAATAACATGGTTTAATAAATTTTATTTTATTTTTAATAATTTTAAATATTAATCTGACAGAATGTATATTGGTTTTAACTGATTTTGCTTGCTTTTTTAAATGCGGTTTTTAAAGTTAACTGACATCAGTTCATATTCTTGTACTGTTTACATCTTTTATCTTTGTAAAATGCATTCTGCTGTTGTAGTGTCACATCCTATGGCTACATTCAGTTTTTATCCATAAACCTTATTTAAAGGAAAGTTTCTATTTATGGTTCTGTCTACAAGAAAATGTTGTCCTTTCACATACAGCATCTGGTATGACCATGTTCATTGCTTAACTTTAGTGATTTAATGATATAGCTTTACATAAATATAAAGAGAACGTTTAAGATGCGTTGCTGATTGCACAAATGCATATCTCCTAATTATGTTTTATTTATTTCAGGTTGACAGGATTTTAGTCAAATCTGAAAACAGTGGAGTTTGTTTCAAAGAACCAATTGATCATAAGATGCTCATTTTTTTTCTCATTAAGTTTCTTTGTATTTTTTTCTTTTTCTTTAAAAGTCTTAAACAAAAACTCATCTTAAACATTTTGTAAGATTTTTAATTTGGAAAAAAATTTTTTTTTTTTTTTAATTTAAAAATTTCTTCATTCAAACATTAGTAAAATGTTCATAATTTCCAGATTTTTTTTTCTTCTAAGTCATGTAAAAAGAAAAAAAGAACATTTTTAAGTTTGGTAAAGACAAGATTATAAAAATTGGATTCCCTTTGCAAATGTTTACCTTTTTTTTCTGCTTCTGTTTTACATTCCCCAAAAAATAAAATGCTTTACTGAAATCAAAACTAAAAAAAATTTTAATTTTTGTATCTGGAAATTTTTCGCCTTTTCTAAATCATTTTGATTTGACTTTGCAAATCAAGAATAAAATCTAATATTCTCAATTGTTTTAAGGCTTGTCTTTTCTCTTTTTTAATAAGCTTTTAACAAACCAGCTGAAAGTCCTGGATATAAGAAAATGCTTGGATCCTACTTGATTTGAGAATGAAAGTTCTTTTCTAAAAGAAAAAGTGAAAGCCAATTATTTTATCATTTTAATAAATTTTCAAATTTTTTGTCCCCCAAAATATTTATTTCAACACTAACAATCAATTATTGATTTAGGAATTTTTAATGTTGTTTCAATATAATTTTCTTGGATAAAGTCTTTCTGGTGGACTTGGAATGGAATCTAAACTTGGTTTACTGGGCGATGGTGGTAAGTTTGCCATCTGAATCCAAAGTGGTGAATATTCTGGATTATTGTCATCTTTGAAAGTCTTTTTGTTCCAAGTTTGAGTGTTTCTTTGTGAATTCCAGAAAAGTGAAGCTGTATCAGTTGTCCTATCTGGGTCAAGGAATTCCAACAAATCCTGCGATTCTTCATCGTGGTAAATCTGCAGGGGAAGAAAAAAAAAAAAAAAATTATGCATGTTCAAGTTGAGCTGACAACAATGGAGGAAAACCTTTGTTCTGACTCTCGCAAAAACAAATATAATTTGTCCATCAAAATTTATGGCAACTTATTTGGTGTTGTGTAACCAGAGTATATGCATAGACGACTTCAAATTCCACATTGTTTTCTGAATGAAAATTTCCATTTAGAAGTCTAAAAATGACGCATAATTGAGATTTCCACACAAATTAACGTGATGTGCAACTTGTTGGCTAGAGTAAAAATTAATTTATTATATAACCTTCTCTAAGTAGTGTGAACAGCTGAAAACTAGGGAAATATGTATCAAAGATGACTTGGCTGAGATTTCAGGTCAATAGTGACTAATTATGAATGGTTAGCTATCTCTTGCAAGTTTACGATAGTTAGAGATGTAGTGTAAGCCAGCAAAGTAGCTGGTTCAATTCTACCAAGGTGAATGTTGCAACGTTGCTAGGTGAAGTCGATTGTCTATAGCAGGAATATAAAAAGGGTTCTTTGAATATTAACCAGATTTTCAAACTTCAAATATATAATGAAATTTTCTGGAAAAGACGATGGAAGTAGTTTGAATATCTAAGGGAATTATGAGGCCTTTAAATACAGTGAAAAAATGACTCTTATTCTATTCCGAACAAAGTTGGGTCTTCATACGTACCTGCTTCCTTTTGATACAAGATTCCATTGACTCGACCCAATCTCCACTAAAACTGGGAACAGCTGAGACTGTTTCACAAAATTGTGGCTAAAATGAGAAATTTTTTATTTGAACTCTTTTTCGAAGGAATTTACAAGGAAATTTATTGTAAATTTTATGAATTCCAAAACATTTTCAAAATTTTAAAATTATTTTTGATTTAGAAGATTCTTGGTTGAAATTAAAACTAAATTTTTTTTTTTTTTTTTTTTTTTTTTTTGTGAATTTAAATGTTATGCAGTCAAAAAAGCAGTATCTAAATAAATAGTAATTCTCAGTAGGAAAGGTTTCCTCTACATTGATGAAGGACCAATTACAGAACAGATACTACCTGGCCAAAGGCCAGGCGTTTTCATCAGATTAGTTTCACTTTATTTATACGAAAAAGACAAACATTTGAAACGAGGGAATTTTTTTAAAATTCTATAAAAAAAAACAAAAAAAACACGGTGTCTGTTTTTTGAGATATGATTTAGGAAGTATCAGAAAACTTCTTGGAATTTGACCGCAAGAACCCTGATGCAAAAAAAAAACCTCTAGTGGACATACGCTAGCGGGGGTGCCCAGATGTTTGAAAAAAAAGTGTTGGCAGGCAAGCTTGAACCCATGACGCGAAGACAACGTGAAAGAAAATGTGCCATCTTACCACTATGCTATAACCCAAGAGGAAGTGAAAAGACGACTCTAAAACAGAACTCCCCAAACTTCTGAAATGCTTTTAGAAACCCATTCTTAGCATGGGGATAACATGTTTTGTAACTATTCTGTACTTTCACCTAACAATGTAATAAGAAAAGGCTATTGTAAAATTTGAAAATAATGCTATAATTTTGTTAAAAATTGTTCTTGTTTAATTTTTAATTCAAACCGCTTCACTTGACACCACTTGATTTAAATAAAAAAAAAAAAAAAAAAAAAAAACACTTTTAAACAAGTTAAAACACAAACCATTTATCCAGTTAAGAAAAAGAACTTATCTTGCCTATGATAACATTTATTGGGTTTGTTTTTACAATCCAGAGGTATGAAAGTGGTCAAAAATAAATATATAACATAAATGTTACTAAAGGTAAGATCAGTTACTCTTCTACCTACAGTGATAAACTTTTGTTATTGTAAAGGGGTTTGAAACAAGTAGAGCGTTACGTGAGAACAAGAAAAAAAATGTCCGCAAGGTCTCTTGAAGTCTCGACAATAACTTAAAAATAAAAAAATTATGCATAATAGTTGTAAAAATCCACCCAATAATTGTCACAGCACTTAAAGCCGTTAAAATCAAAATTATCCTAATTAGTTTAATGTACTTGAAAACATAATTGTAATCTGTACAAAATTTCCTTTCATTTGATATGCTACAAGCCATATTTTGTTAATTTCTTTGAATCGTGTTGTGGTGACCATCTTGGATTTTTCCAAATGCAGCCAACTGAAACCTTCATGGTATTATATGTTCAAAATTTGATAACTTAAAAAGATCTGAAGATAATTTTAAAGATGGGCTAATCTATAAATTGTGTAAATTTCCTACCATTTTTAGTCACAAGCTTATATGCATTTGAATAGGACTGACTTTAGGCAAAATGTCCTGTGAACCATGCATTTATTTTTTATTTTTTATTTTTTTGGAATGGTCATAACTCCAGTTCTAATGGACCGATTTTAAAAAAATAAAGATATTATTTCTTTGTTTGTTATGCTCTTTTCAGTAATGCTTGATTTTAGTTTTCAATGTGAAGAAAAAAAATGGTGTGGTATTGTTAGAACAGTTTCGTGATATGGCTACATTTTAAAAGAATAAGAATGCTTTGGGTTAATGTAGAACAGTTGAGATAGTAGGGCGAGTTGGCAGGAGAAGGCCACAGAAACATGGGAGGAACTGATAGATTGATAAAATCTGGCCAGATCTAGATTAGTTTGGAAGTCAATTTCTAAAATATCTCAATACCTACCACGATTTAAAACGGACATTAAACTATGATTAGCATTCTGTTTTGTATTATCTATTGTTGATTTTTATGGTTTATTTTATAAATTGTTTTAAAGATTGGCCATGAGCCCAAATTAACATTCGTAAGAGTTGAAAGAATTTGATCCTTACCTTGTCATGCAAAACAATATGAGAAGATCTGTTTTCCGTGTGGTGAGAGAATGCCTTCCACGCATTTAACTTTGTTCTGTCTTGACTAAAAGTGATGGAACTATGGTCAACAATGTGATGCGTGTCACCATCTGACTCGAAAGGAATGTTATCTGAATTATCCTCAACTTTTGCAAAGTTTTGAAGATTTGATTCTAAATTCAACTGAATATCATTTTGAACCAACAAACTTTTTGCGTCATTCAATTCATGCGAATTCCAACGTTCATCAGTTTCAGTTTTCTTCATGTTGTCGCTTTCTACAGAATTGTTTTGAACTGCAGAATGAAAAACAAAAAACTATAAAATTCAGTATCATGGTCACCAACAAAATAGAATTAAAATGTTAAACCTTTCCTTTTATTCATTGGACTTCTATTCTAATGTTGAGTGATTTTTACATTTCAGTCGATGTAACTTCAGGTGAATCTTTTCAAACTTAGGAATTTCGATGGAACTCTTAATTTACTTCACGGGGGTAGCATGCTCTTGTTCTGTCAGCCATGACTGAATAAACTAATTCGCAATTGTATTTTTTGGTTGCTCACACTGAGAATTGAACTTTCAAGAGAATATCACTTTTTACAATTGATTTTTCCAAATACTCTGACTGCACCACAGGTCCTTGCAGACAATTTTAGTACAAATTTAAGAAACCTTAAACCTATTCTGTCCCGTTCGAAATTCCTGAGTTCGAGAAAGCATTTCCGAGTTTGACAAGATACACCTAAAAAAAAAGGTTGGAGGTTATGTTGACCAAAATGTGAAAATCACACTCAAGAGAACAGTAGTCCAATGAATCCTAATACGAATAAGCAACTCATCTAAAAAAAAAATTCAGAAACAATTTTTTTCTTTCCCCCTGCCTCTCTTCCTCTCTTTTTATCCCCTTACCACCTCTTCTGCTTTCTCTGACAACTAAAAAAAATTGTTGATGAATTATTACATATGAGGTGTATTAAATAAGCTTCCCGACTATTTTTGTACAGGCATTTAAAATTGTCATAGATTTATTGCTATATGCATCGTATGAGATTGACCAATTTTTATGATTTCAGATTCAAATGAACAGCTACAGTTGGAATTGGAATACACCCTACTAAAGCCTGATTGTCACAGCTGGTGAATTTTAAAAATGCTATATGTATGTGAGGATACTTTAGAAGAATGATATACAATAAAATTCTGTGGAAAAATGCCACAAACGCATGGAATGCTTCAGACTACTTTTGGACTATCTTGTATGAATTGAGCATCAGTTTTGGAGTGGCATAAGGGATTCAAGGAAGGCAGGGAGTCTGAGGGATGAGAGGTGCGGCAGGAGTAAGGAAGTCAGAACACCAGAGTTGATTGGCTGAATAAAGAATTTCATGGATAAGGACTGCCATGTATTCATAGACAATAAGTGCACCGTTTGATGTCAATGTGGGAACTGTTTGCACAATTATTTGTGAGGAAATAAAGATGCGGTAGATTTGCACAAAGTTTGTCCCCAGGGAAGATTAGAAAAAAAGACATCATGACAGCAGGGAGATGGTCAAGCTGATCCATTCAGATCCCAGAGTTCTTGATGCTCTGGTAACCTTCAATGAAAACTGGATCTACTGTTATGACTAGGGCTATGACAACAGCATATTCTTTTCATTGTTTTGACTCTAGAGTATATATCCAACACAATTAATCGAGAACCACATCATTCTACATAAAAATATATATCAATAGATATGAGAATCAAAACAAAGAAAAGAATATCCTGTTGTCATAGCCTTAGTTATGAGCAAGAGACAGTTCCCCGTGGAAGCATGTTGGCTCTGCCATACTTAAGAAGGCCAAACAGAGCAAATCCACCCAGAAACTTATGATGATCCCTTTTTTTGGACAGCACGGGCATAATTTACATGCAATGGGCTCCAACTGAGGAAATAGTATATTGTATGTTGAGGTTTTAAGGGAGTTTTGGAAGAGGCCAGCACTTTTCAAATTGGATCAGTGGCATTTTCACAATGTTTTTAAAAGAGAATCATTCAATTATTGGTTTTATGGATCTTTACATGTGTACTGGTAAACTAACAGTATTGCCCCACAACACAACAAAAAAAAACAAGTTTCAAACCTTCAGTAGGAAGAATGGTCGAATCGAGGAGTGATCTTTTGGCTGAAATCATGGCGACTGGTTTTGTCTTTTCAGAACATTTGTCAAAATCTGGGCACAATAAACTGCAGAAGCAAAAAAAAATGTCATGGGAAGTTTCAATTAACTGGAAACTTGGAAAAGAAAAAAGTGAAACGGACAGTAAAGTGGGAGGGGCAGGTAGAATGAGACAGAAAGAGAAAACAAGTTATGCAAATCTGCATTATAGTTACCTTTTGTATGTACGTTATCACCTTTCATACTCCTTTACAAAACATGAGATTAATCACCAAAGATGAAGTTCAAACAAAAAACTAATTGAAAATTAACTGGTGTCACTAAGGTAGAGCATCCTAACTTTACCCATTTTATAATGAATTATTTCAAAATCGAATCCTGTTACTATCATTTATTTAAAAATTTACATTTTTTTCTAAATAAGTAAATTTTAAATAGTGACATTGGAAACTTAAAAAAAAAAAGGAAAGTGAAATGGACAATAGAGGTTTGGGGTCGAATGAGAGACAAAAAGGTTGAAGACACGTGCTGCAAATCTGCAACAGCAAAACACAGAATTCTGCCATTTCAACCAGAAGACCAAAAATGTGATTATTAGAGAATTTTGTTGAGCATACTTTAGCTGACATCTGGCCTCTCAACTTTACTGAGTGTAACGCAATCAAGTAAGTAGAGCAAATCCAATCGCAGCGCAACCCTCCTAAATACTAAACCTTTTTCATGATGGTAGGGCAGAACTAGCTAACAGGGCTCCGGTGAAAATTCAGGAGGAGTCGACATCAGGTTGTCTCTGCCTCTGCATGTGGCAAGCAAAAATTGAAGTGTTGCTTCTGTGTCATTCCTCAATGTGTTTTAGACTACCTTCCTCAACCTTGCATGCAACTACTGAGCTTTGCTGCTTTTAGTGTCTTGTAACTCTGCAGGTTGATGAATAGCTGGGATCAATGAGAACTTCATGCAGACCAGCCAATTCTTTGTGAGTTCTGTACAGAAGGGTGACTTTCCTAACAATAACAAAAAAGCTGTAACATAACGGATGAACCAAAGATCATGATCAGCAGATTTTAGAGATCCCAGTTGAGTTGATTCCAAAGTTGCCTTGAAACTGTCACAGCCACTAGACAGATCATAATGAGCTGCAACAAAATCTTGGAATTAAAATTACTGTTTATGCATATATGATTTAACGTGCTGTTTAATTTGCTTAATCATTCATTGAGACGTGCATATCAAATGATTCATTTTGTATTTCATGTTTTCTTTTCTTTTTCTTTCATATTTTTCCATTTTAGTTCTGCTTCAAACACCTTATAACAATGTCTTAAACTTTTATTTCACTTTTATTATTTGCAATACTCTTAATAATTGAAAACCCATTTTTATTCATTAGAAAAGACTCAGACCTTTTGGATCTTAATTTAATAACCCTCTTCTTGCTTGGCCATTTATTTATTTTTCTAATTATAAGAATTGCACAGAATTTAAATAAAATCTTTGTTTTGATCAATTTTATAAATAAACAATTTGAAATATAAAAATTTGTGACAGCCATGAAGCAGCCATTGTTTCTAATGTTTATGAAAAGAAGTAAAAGAAAAAACTCACCTTTGCAGCAATAATCGTTGCAATTCATTGGATCTTTCTTGACGAATATCTGAACAGAAACAATAAACATTGCTGCAATATTTTTGATATGTAATGAGGAGGTATGGTCCCTGAAAGTTGGGAGATTCTATTTATAAACGCTGCCAATAGGAATTGACGAATCAAATTAATTTATGTTCTACTAGCAACCAACCAGAAACATGAAAATATTGAATCTTTGAGCATT
Source organism: Euprymna scolopes (assembly GCF_053919585.1). Classification (NCBI taxonomy): domain Eukaryota; kingdom Metazoa; phylum Mollusca; class Cephalopoda; order Sepiida; family Sepiolidae; genus Euprymna; species Euprymna scolopes. Next base: position 18,732,202 of record NC_136521.1, on the reverse strand, counting down.
CCAACACAAGTTTTTCATATCACCAAAAGAAGGATCTTTGGCTGCAAAATTATAAAGTCCAGGACCTGTACAGAACAGCTACCCACTGAAAATACTTCATCTTCATGATTTATACAGAATATCTATCCATCGAAAACTTTTCTGAAATTAAACATGGCTTACAATTCAAGAAACATAATAAATGTGAGTTTCACAAAAACAAGTAGAATCAAATACAACTCGTATCAATTATAAATATTGGTACTAATATTAGTTACAATATATTTACTTAAATTTAATATTAAGATAAATTTTAAATAATGGTGCTAATATTAGTTATAATATATTTACTTAAATTTAATATTAAGATAAATTTTAAATAATGGTGCTAATATTAGTTATAATATATTTACTTAAATTTAGTATTAAGTTGAAAAACAGGATGCGTTTCAGACAAAATAAATTTCTGCAAAATATAAATTTAAATTGTCGGGTTTTAATAATAGCTGTCATATTTTGGGGGCATGTTTGAGATTTAACAACTAAGGAGCACACATACACAATTAGCGAAGAGAAATTAAAAAAACACAAATTTAGTAGAAATAGATTTTGTGAAAAATTTCTTGAAAGCTTCTTGCTAGGAACTGCTACTTGTACTGGATTCCAAGCAACAGCATGCCACCAGGAAAAGAAGTGGGGGGGGGGATTGGCAATGTGATTGTTGATTGTGTTTTAAAGTGTGGAATTTTAGTTAAGGGGAAAAATGTCAAATAGATTTTGAATTGTAATGGAATTTAATGTCATAAATAATAAACCAGATTGGAATGTCGTGACATAAACAAAAGTTAATTTAGAATAAACAAATACATTCGTAATTTATCAGAACAAAGGGAGACATGGTTAGTGACGTCAGAGAAAACAAAAAAAGAATTGGATATATACACAGTCGGTTTGAGTGTCAGTTAGATAATTACTGGGTTAGTTAGAAGACCAGAGTTTTGAGCTCTGAGTTTAATCTCTTGATGCCCGTGTATGTGATATAGCAAAATGTAGAATGTAAGAAGCATTGTGTAACTAAGATGGGGATCCAGGAACGTGAAATATAATTTGCGTCATGGTATATCGTTTCAGAGAGAAGAAAAGAAAGATGGAAGAACCATGAAAAGAAGAAAGGAAAAACAGATAAGCAATGAGTTCTTTTGCTGGTATCCCAACAGAAAATGTTATTTGTTATTTTGATTAAAGAACTGTCTGGTATGTTATTGTGCTGTCACGAATTGCATTTGAATGTATATACACCCACAATGAATGAGAGACCAAATTACACAACGCAGACAATCACATGTATACATAAACGTCATTATATATACAGCACAGCACGAAACATAAGTATATACAGGGTGTAAATGATGAATTGGCGGTTTGAGATCTTTAAACCCTGATAAAGAAGGGACAGTAAAAGATTAGTTATGTTTATTCAACTATTTATTAAATACAAACATTTTATTCTACGCATCCACCTTCTTCATTCACAACTTACTTAATTCGAGTCCTAAACCCACAACAGGTCTTCAGATGTCTGCCGTATTGATCTTCATGTCATAAAACAAGAAAGCATGAATTGAGTCATTGAGTCATGGTGAAGGTTGCATTTTTACATCCATACATTTCTATTAGAGGTTCAGTCTGTAGACCGAGCACGTACAATGGTTAGATGGATCTTATTGTAGATGCATCTGAGCATTTCTATAAGAGTTTGTAAGTCTGTCAAGCTTAAGTCATCATTGTCATCATCATATGCAGTTTATGCTTTACATGCTGACATGTATTGGATGGCTTTTTAGAAATTCACTTCCAAACCAATCTCTCACCAGATTTTTAGTTATACTTTTTCATTTAAGTCCATCCTTATCACTTCCTCCCGCCTTTTCCTTGACCTTCCTCTGTGAACAGACCCTGCTACCTTAACTGTTCTGCATCTAATAACCCAAGAACTCTTACCCATTCTTTCGATGTGACCATACCAACAACGTTTCCTGTTCTTTACATGATTCCATCTACTGTTCAGATTTAATCTTCTTTTGAGCTCATGAGATCTAAGCTTGACTTTAAGCCTTGCATTAGAGATCCATCATGTCACTCTCACATCATTTCTCTCCATGCAACGCATGTCCTCAATCCTCGGGATCAAAGTGTAGTATCTGTTCCGGCAGATACTGCCAGCTATGACTAGCTATGACTAGCAAAGACCAGATGTGGGGGCAACCCCACATGCCTGACCTTTAACCAGCTCCCATTTCCCACCTCTCGGGAGCTGGTCCCCATTTTCCCTTCCCCCTCCCTTCACTCCTCACATTAAAAATCGGCCTTGTGCCTAATTTGCTCGGTGGGGGAGCAAATAAACACCATCTGTTCCGGCAGATACTGCAAGCAAAGACCATATGTGGGGGAAACCCCACATATAAGACCTTGGTCAATGTAGGGGAAACCCTTCATACCAATTGTCACTATCCAGCTCGCCTACTCCCTGGGGAGTTGGTCCCCCTCCCCCTCTTTCTCTTCACATTAAAAAACGGCCTTGTGCCAAATTTGCTCAGTGGGGAAGCAAATAAATACATCACCAACAGTCGAGTTTCACTCAACAAACTGAGCAAAGGAACTTTTCTCTCTTTTTTTTTTTTTTTTTTTTTTTTTTTTTAGAAGATTTCCAACGCTACAACCACTCATCATTAGTTTTTTGATCGTAGCAACATTCACCACCAAGACCTTTACTTTCTTTAGCGTTCCTCTTTTAAGTTTTTAATTTTTACCTTGTAAGTTTTCCATTGTTTCACAGGCAGGTATTAAAATATCAGCATATTTTCCAGACAACCAGGTATGAAACTTTTTGGACACAAATGAAAAACAATCACACAGACGCACTTACTCCACCCTGTGCTACAATGATATCATCAAGTTAACAAAGCTTCTAAAACATCTTAATAGTTTTGCCATCCAAATATACTTTTTTTTACGTTTGTTTTCATTAAAAAGGCAAAAATGGGTGACTTACTTCGATTGAAAAGCTCTCGTTTTGGTCGAAGTTTTGATAGCATCTCCATCGCAATTTCTTTGGTGGGTGGCTGCTAAATTTATGCAAAAAAAAACGTGTCAACATTTCATGTACTTTTCTATAATTGCTTACCACAAAATAAAAAAATAGAAAAATGCTTCTCTCAAATGAATCATGTTGCACACTTAAACTGAAACACGTGCTATACACGCAACAACCAAGTTGCCGTCATTATTGCAGAAACATTTTTTTTTTTTTTTAATTACATTTTCACCCCAAACAAGGCACATTGCCACTGTGGTGTAGGCGGCTACTATCAGGGGCAGCAGCTACTGGGGCACTATGTTGGGATTTGGGCAGCAAGATGTCGGTTCATGTTACACTTGAACTTCTGCATGTCAGTACAGTTTGGGAAGCAGGGACCTGGAATGGAATTCCAGAGTCTAGTAGTTCTGGGGAAGAAACTACTGGAGTAGAAAGATCTTCTACATCTAGGGATCTCTACTGTGTGGGGGTGGGATTTAGCTGCCTGTCGGGTTTGTCGAGGGTGTCTACATCGTGGGGGCACAAGTGTCTGCAGTTCGTCAGAGCATTCACCATTAAAATACTTGTAGAACAGGCAGAGGGATGCAACGTTTCGTCGATGGGACAGAAGCTGAAGCTTAGATGCCAGTTCAGGGCCTATCAGATTGGCGACTCTCTTTTAAACCTTGTTTAGGAGCGAGAGACTAGCAGCAGATGCACCAGCCCAAATGTGACAGCAATACTCCATACATGGGCGAATGGTGGCCTTATAGAGGTACAGGATACTTTCAGGTGTCAGTAGTTTTCTAGCATGGTAGAGAGAGCCTACCTTCTTCGCAGCGGCCCTGGCAATGTTTTCAATATAATTGTTCCAACTCATGTTTCCTGTGAACGTTAGGCCAAGCAGTTTGAGAGATGTACTCTCAGACAGGGAGTCACTGGCCATTGCTATTGGTGGCAGAGAAGGTTTCTTGTAATTATTGAAGGAAACCAGTTTAGTGTTGGCAGCATTGAATGTGACCATCCATTTTTGTCCCCATTCCACTACATTGCTTAGTTATATCTTGTTCACTGGTCGTTCTTCTTGCATGCGCTTTCACATGATCCTTCCAGACTGCGGAAAAGCATGTTCTGTAATTAATGTTTCTTATAATTTTAAAAAGATTAACTCAACATAAATCTCATGAAGTGAGTGATTCGACAAAATCTTTATTTCAAATCACAGATCATGAATTAATTTTATATCTTGTTACATTGATGCTTGCTATCACCATGTGATATATCTGTTGTTAAATATATTCACACAGCTTAAGTGGTTTTCAACTCGAATCTAGCAAGTTGACCTCTGCTGACCCTTTGTTCCATTTCCTGATGTTTTCAACTCGCAAAATCATGTACTAGATGATCTACCCATTCAATATCAAATAATTATTCTGAACAATGAGAGAAAGGCATTATTTTACTTCAAGAAACAAAAAATATATCAAATTTTATTTACGTAAAAAAAAGATATCTCTTTTCTGGTCTCCAAACCAATTCGATGCAGTCTGATAAGTTCTACATCTTTGCCAATAGCTTCACATATTCTCGGATGCATTCCTGTCAGAAGCCGTTCAGATTATGGCTGAAGTTATTTTGAGATTCCCTTTATTGGTAGCAGATATAAGTTCTCATATGTACTTATACATCACGCATGTGTAGCATTTCCGTTAATGCATCTGTGATTCTCAAATGCAGTTCCTCAAAAGGAAGTGTGATCTTAGATGGGCTTCACATTCACAGTACCTAACTCTCACCCCTCATTATATAATAAAATTCATATACAAAGTAACATCCTCCTCTTCCAAAAAAAAAAAAGAAAAAAAGATTGTCATCCATTGAATTGTGAATAACATTCACAATCGTTTTTGCAATCCTGCCAAGATAGAGTTCAAAACTGGCTTCGAAATCTAGTAGGTGATACCCTTTTTCTCTTCTCTGCAACCTTTTTCTCACAGAAAAGACATTGCGTACCTGTTTCAGCTGTATCATTATTTTCATGGCAACTGCTAGACTGAACTCCAATCTATGCCCCCCCCCACTGGCAAACTTTCACAAAAAACACCCGACTAGCTACAACCATTATATATGATTCCCCCCACTCCCCTAAATCTAAACGCAGATTCCATGAACAAACCTTTTTTCCTAGAATTGCCTGCCTGTGGAACACTGTTCCATTGGTTTGTTTCCTGATTGAATACAACATGGTAGCCTTTAAATTCAATGCAGACAAGTTCTTGTTGGGTCGTCCCCATGAATAATCAAATTCTACCGAATTTACACCATAAACGATTATTATACGACCACTTTACATTCATTAACCTTTATCCTCGAATGGACTTTGGGCCTTGGTAAGTGGAAACTCCCAAGTAAAAAAAAAAATTTAATACAAACTTCAATCTATGCTTGACCTTATGTTTCTGAATTTTTGAGATGAGGATTGCTACTTTGAATTATTTGGACTACTGTTCTCATCTCATGTGTTATTCTCACAATGTTTCGGCCGATGAAACCTCTGACCTTGATCAGGTATATCTGGTCGATCTCGGGAATCTTTCTGTTGAATTCAGGAATTTCCACAGAACTCTGAATGGAGTTTGTTATTTAACCCACGTCAATAGCAGGATTGAGTAGAAGTCTTAAGTAATTTGTTGTCTTACCATTGTTCACAATGAGGATTAAACCTTACTCCAGATGAGTGTCACTTATGACTGAATTTTACCAAGCACTTTATTTTTATGCCACAAACTTTTGCGGACAACTCTAGTGTGAATCTTGAGAGCCTTACACTTATTTTTGTTTTTAGATATACAATTTTACTAGTTATTATTATAGATCACTACATATTACTACAGATCATATATATATATATATACACGTTTTATTTTTTATTACCGTATTTTTCTGTTTAGTTACATTATTGTTTCAGCTACACGACCGTTTTTTGGCCGTCTGGTAGATCCCTCAGACTTTTACAGAAATGTTTGTTTATGGTGGAATGAAAGAGTGAATGATGTCAGGGGAGGGGTGTGAGAAAAGCGGAAAAAGAAGAAGTGAGCGTTTCTTTAAGTATATGTGTGTGTATGTACACATGTGTCTGCTCTCCAAGCACTTAATCACAAATAAAAATCAAATAGATAAACCGAATCATAGCCCCCACCCCGCCTCCCAACCTAAGCGAACACCCAACAGGTCAAGACATACTTATCAAGAAATTATCTCACCAACGAGACGCCAACAACCTAAACCTTTGAAATTTACAGTAACCCTCCTTCTCCTACCCCCACATATCTCCCTCCCCCCTCCATGTATCCCTATGCACTCAGCCACACCAGAGATGAACTTCCCAGACCCCCCCCCACAACCACCTAATGTCCTTAAACTCCAAAACTAAAACATTACCGACATACCAAGCACCCTCTCACACCTTTCTCCCTTGTCCCCTTGTTCTTTTTCCGCTTTTCTCGCACCTCTCCCCTAACATCATTCACTCTTTCATTCCACCATAAACGAACATTTCTGTAAAAGTCTGAGGAAGCTACTTGACGGCCAAAAAACGGTTGTGTCGCCGAAAACAGAAGAATACGGTAATAAAAAATAAAACGCATATTTGCTCTGCAACAGTATTGAGCACTTTCTTCGGGTTTTTATTAATTACCATTTCTACTATATATATATATATATATATATATATATATATATATATATATATATATATATGTAATAAATGTATATAATATATATATATGTATAATGTATAATAATCTATATTTGTAATCCATAACATAATAAATGTGTATAAAAATATATGCATATTTATAATCCATAACATAATAAATGTGCATAAATCCATAAGATAATAAATGTGTATAAAATATATATATTTGTAATCTATAACATAATAAATGTGTATAAAATATATATATTTGTAATCCATAACATAATAAATGTGTATAAAATATATATATTTGTAATCCATAATATATTAAATGTATATAAAATATATATATTTGTAATCCATAACATAATAAATGTATATAAATCCATAACATAATAAATGTGTATAAAATATATATATTTGTAATCCATAACATGATAAATGTATATAAAATATATATATTTGTCATCCATAATATAATAAATGTATATAAAATATATATATTTGTAATCCATAACATAATAAATGTGCATAAATCCATAACATAATAAATGTGTATAAAATATATATATATTTGTAATCTATAACATAATAAATGTGTATAAAATATATATATTTATAATCCATAATATATTAAATGTATATAAAATATATATATTTGTAATCCATAACATAATAAATGTATATAAATCCATAACATAATAAATGTGTATAAAATATATATATTTGTAATCTATAACATAATGTGTATAAAATATATATATATATTTATAATCCATAACATAGTAAATGTATATAAAATATATATATTTGTAATCTATAACATAATAAATGTGTATAAAATACATATATTTGTAATCCATGACATAATAAATGTGTATAAAATATATATACTTGAAATCTATAACATAATAAATGTGTATAAAATATATATATATATTTATAATCCATAACATAGTAAATGTATATAAATCCATAACATAATAATGTGTATAAAATATATATATTTGTAATCTATAACGTAATAAATGTGTATAAAATATATATATTTATAATCTATAACATAACAAATGTATATAAATCCATAACATAATAAATGTGTATAATAATATAATAAATGTGTATAAAATATATATATTTGTAATCTATAACATAATAAATGTGTATAAAATACATATATTTGTAATCCATAACATAATAAATGTGCATAAATCCACAACATAATAAATGTATATAAAATATATATATTTGTAATCTTTAACATAATAAATGTATATAAAATATATATATTTGTAATCCATAACATAATAAATGTATATAAATCCATAACATAATAAATTTGTACAAAATATATATATTTGTAATCCATGACATTATAAATGTGTATAAAATATATATATTTGTAATCTATAACAGAATAAATGTGTATAATATATATATATATATATTTATAATCCATAACATAGTAAATGTATATAAATCCATAACATAATAATGTGTGTAAAATATATATATTTGTAATCTATAACATAATAAATGTGTATAATATATATATATATATATTTATAATCCATAACATAGTAAATGTATATAAATCAATAACATAATAATGTGTATAAAATATATATATTTGTAATCTAGAACATAATAAATGTGTATAAAATATATATATTTATAATCCATAACATAATAAATGTATAAAAATCCATAACAATAAATGTGTATAAAATATATATATTTGTAATCTATAACATAATAAATGTGTATAAAATATATATATTTGTAATCCATAACATAATAAATGTATATAAATCCATAACATAATATATGTGTATAAAATATATATATTTGTAATCTATAACATAATAAATGTGTATAAAATACATATATTTGGAATCCATAACATATTAAAAGTATATAAATCCATAACATAATAAATTTGTATAAAATATATATATTTGTAATCTATAACATAATAAATGTGTATAAAATATATATATTTGTAATCTATAACATAATAAATGTGTATAAAATATATATATATTTATAATCCATAACATAGTAAATGTATATAAATCCATAACATAATAAATGTGTATAAAATATATATATTTGTAATCTATAACATAATAAATTTGTATAAAATATATATATTTGTAATCTATAACATAATAAACGTGCATAAATCCATAACATAATAAATGTGTATAAAATATATATATTTGTAATCCATAACATAATAAATGTGCATAAATCCATAACATAATAAATGTGTATAAAATATATATATTTGTAATCCATGACATAATAAACGTGTATAAAATACATATATTTGTAATCAATAACATAATAAATGTATATAAAATATATATATTTGTAATCCATAACATAATAAATGTATATAAATCCATAACATAATAAATGTGTATAAAATATATATATTTGTAATCCATGACATAATAAATGTGTATAAATCCATAACATAATAAATGTGTATAAAATATACATATATTTGTAATCCATAACATAATAAATGTGTATAAATCCATAACATAATAAATGTGTATAAAATATATATATTTGTAATCCATAACATAATAAATGTGTATAAAATATATATATTTGTAATCCATAACATAATAAATGTATATAAAATATATATATTTGTAATCCATAACATAATAAATGTATATAAATCCATGACATAATAAATGTGTATAAAATATATATATTTGTAATCCATAACATAATAAATGTGTATAAAATATATATATTTGTAATCCATAACATAATAAATGTGTATAAAATATATATATTTGTAATCCATAACATAATAAATGTGTATAAAATATATATATTTGTAATCTATAACATAATAAATGTATATAAAATATATATATTTGTAATCCATAACATAATAAATGTGTATAAAATATATATATTTGTAATCTATAACATAATAAATGTGTATAAAATATATATATTTGCAATCCATAACATAATAAATGTATATAAAATATATATATTTGTAATCCATAACATAATAAATGTATATAAATCCATGACACAATAAATGTGTATAAAATATATATATTTGTAATCCATAACATAATAAATGTGTATAAAATATATATATTTGTAATCCATAACATAATAAATGTGTATAAAATATATATATTTGTAATCCATAACATAATAAATGTATATAAAATATATATATTTGTAATCCATAACATAATAAATTTATATAAATCCATAACATAATAAATGTGTATAAAATATATATATTTGTAATCCATAACATAATAAATGTGTATAAAATATATATATTTGTAATCCATAACATAATAAATGTGTATAAAATATATATATTTGTAATCCATAACATAATAAATGTGTATAAAATATATATATTTGTAATCTATAACATAATAAATGTGTATAAAATATATATATTTGTAATCCATAACATAATAAATGTGTATAAATCCATAACATAATAAATGGTTATAAAATATATATATTTGTAATCTATAACATAATAAATGTGTATAAAATATATATATTTGTAATCTATAACATAATAAATGTGTATAAATCCATAACATAATAAATGTGTATAAATTCATAATAAATGTGTATAAATCCATGATATAATAAATGTGTATAAAATATATATATTTGTAATCTATAACATAATAAATGTGTATAAATCCATGATATAATAAATGTGTATAAAATATATATATTTGTAATCTATAACATAATAAATGTGTATAAATCCATGACATAATAAATGTGTATAAAATATATATATTTGTAATCTTTAACATAATAAATGTGTATAAAATATATATATTTGTAATAAATGAGTTAAATCACAGAAGCAATGGAGTAATGGAGATAACATTCAAAATATGTTGAGATCCGAGAATATCTGTTCCAAAGGCAGAAGAAATGGTAAATAATTCTGGCAATGTAAAAATCTGTTGGCGTTGAAAATTAGGAAAATTCCGGAATCTTTGAGAGTACAGAGACATTGTTACAGATTGGAGATCTATAGTCAATTGCATTATATATCCACCAATTTTCAATTACACCCGCACGCATACAAATATATAAATATAGAAACTTATACACACACACACACACACACACACACACACACACACACACATATATATAAAATAAACTCCACAGATTAAGGACTATCCACTTATTAAGTTTTTCCTTTTCAGATTAAATGTTTTTAACTCTTTTTCAAAGTGTTTTTTAACATGTTTTATTAACTATTTGCTCCTATATATATATATATATATAGTGTTATAATGGAATAATTCCAGGAGGAAATCCGGGTATGAGAGCTCAATGTGCGTGTGTGTGGGTGTGTGTGTGTGTCTGTTGTTACGTCAGGTTACCGGACAGTTGTTAAGTGTCATAATGTTCTTGTTGTTTTTTAAAAAAATCCCTCCCCTACTAACTTAATTCCCACCCTCTCTATAAAATGTATTAAGTCAATTGCTACTACCACCCCCTCTGGTTTTTGACGGTCGGGGCCCGATTCTTTTTCTTTCTTTATTTGAGTATCAAAAATGTAATTGTCTAGTTTAGATGCTTGAAAATACCATAAGGTCGAAATAAATTATTGCATCGACAATTATGTAATTTCCATGTTATATATATATATATATATATATATATATTATCCACCAAAATATTGTGAAAATAACACTCAAGATGAGAACAGTAGTTTGTATAATGCATGACCTGTGTACCACTAGAAAGTGGAGAACTTATATTCCTGCTTATAAAAGCTTCTGTCTATCATGCTTAAGTGTGAAAAATCACTTTTAGAAGAATGCTCATTTCTAATCCATAAACATTCAAATTGAATGGACGCATCTTAAAAATATCTATTCTTGCATGTTTTAAACAAAAAAATACAAACCTTGGGCAGATTTTTCTTTATTTCCGAACAAGAAGAAATGTTGCTTGAAACTGTGACACATGAAACAGCTGCACTGCTGCAATCAGAAGAAATGATTAAAATGGAATTGGTTCATTAAAATAACAAAACAAAAAACATAGACGTGCAATTCACAATCAAGAAAGATTATCAAAATGATAGTGTACTACTCCTACTAATAATCTATATATTAATATGATAGCGTGTTCTTTTGTGTGTCACGCTTACATCTGAGTCGTTTAATTGTTATGTTCTATTTCTTGTCATAATTTTACCAAGCATTCTTCATAAGTTTTGGTTTTGGTTTCATTTATGGCTGAAGGAACTCAAGTTATATATATACATATATATTTTTCATAAGTTTTATTTCAGTTTCAATTAAACTAAAGCACCCAAGTCATATGGATATATTTTTATATTTTTGAAATTGCATCTTTATAACATAAAAATCGATAGAACATTAACTCTATAATAATATATATGAAATCTGCAAGAATTAAAATATCATATTAAGCATACTTTACGACCGGGCTTTACCGAGCGCCCCTGCTAGCTTAGATAAATACTTTTGCAGTTTTAACAAAAAAGCTACAATAATATCAGAGCATCTCCATTTACACTGAACATCTACAGAATGGCCACATCAATATATTACATATGAATGAGTCCTCTGTGGAATTTCCACAGGTCCTGCTAATAAAATATTAATACTGATGTAGAGAAAATTCTAGCGAATGTGAAAATCACCTCAAAATAGTCTGTTTATCATGCAAGGTTCAATTGCTGAATAACAGAAAAAAAATGGCAAAAACGCAGTTGATTTTATCTTCGACGGTTGCACAAATTAATGTGAATTCCTACTGAAAGTATGCAAATTAGATGATCTTGAGTTGCATAAAAGCAAGCTGTTTGAAGAAGGCAAACTGTGCACATGTGCTGCCACCTGAATTTTTTTGTGAATTCATATCCGACCATGTCATAACGATCAGAGACTTCTAAACACATAAATAAGCATTAAATCTTAATAAATAAATGAAAATACATTCGTGTTTACATTTACAATCATAGATGTCACTTGAATTTGCTTTTATAGCCATAATAAGGATTAAATTTACACAGTAAAGATCCCCAGATGTAAGAAAGCCTTCTACTCTAATAGCTTCTTCCCCAGAACTGCTAGACTTTGAAATTCTCTTCCGGTTTCCTGCTTCCCCAACTGTACTGACATGCAGAAGTTCAAGTGTAATGTGAACAGACATCTTGCTGCTAAACTCCCTACATAGTACACCTGCAACTTAAGTTCCTGATAGTAGCCCCCTACATCAAAGTGGCAATGTGCCTTGTTTGGGGTGAAAATGTGATTTAAAAAAAAAAAAGCAACACAAAAAGAAACTACCACCAGCAGGTTCAGTGTAAACAAACAAATTGATAGCACACTACACACAGAGCCATCTATTATTTATCCACGAGAATGACTCAAAATGTATTTGTTTTCAGTAGACTTGAAGATGATGATGTGTAGTCATTTAAGAAGCTATTCATAGCATTTAGTTTCACAGATGGGATTCTCTAGGAGAGAAACTTTGTTCTGCTTGGCCTTTAGTATAGAGAAAATGGAAAGTTGTAGTTGTAGCCAGACGGGTTCTTGCTGTAAATGTTTTAAAAGGAGGAGGGGCATGATTCAAGCTCAGTCGAGCACTTACCATGAACATAATGATATAGTAGAGAGAGGCTATCAACATCTCTTCAGTTGTTTGAAAATCATTATTGCATCTATACTAAGTTTTAAAAATTATGTTGGTCAACTAAATTTTTTAATTGGATCGATTATTTCATTAATTTTTCTTTAAAAATGTGTAAATCTCAAATTTTGATCTTCAGCATCATAATTTTTTTAACGGGATGCTTTTTTAATGAATTTTCTTATAAGAATTCTATTATTTTAAAATTCATCTATTTTTTATTTATGTATTGAAAGTTTTATTCAATATTTAAACAATTCAAAGATTTTGTTAGGATTTTAAAACAAAATTTGATTCTTGTTCAGAATTCGTCCATATAAAAAACAAAATTATAAAAAGTCTGTATGATGCACATACCCAGGACGAAACAAGGCTATCATATTCCAAAAATCATGCTAATTGATCCAGTAGTTTTATTTTTAAATGAAAATATCAAATTTTATGAGTAACTGAGGAGAGACTGCCTTGCCTGACATTTTGAAAAATAAAACTTCAAGAAACAAAGGGAGATAACTTGACAATAAGTCAAACTTGTAAGATTTATGTTGTAATGCCAACAAATTCCCATTAATTGCTTTAAAATGATTTTTTTTAAAACTACTTGATCTTGTTACATAATTTAAAAAATATATTTCCGTTACATTACAGGTACGTACATCATACAGATTTTTTTTCTTTTTGTTTTTTCATACAGGGGAAATTCTAAATGAGAACCCAAAGTTTTGTCCACACAAAATTAATGGCAATATTAAAGTTGATGAAGTACATTTTTGTCCACACAAAATTAATGGCAATATTAAAGTTGATGAAGTACATTTTTGTGCACACAAAATTAATGGCAATATTAAAGTTGATGAAGTACATTTTTGTGCACAAAAAATTAATGGCAATATTAAAGTTGATGAAGTACATTTTTGTGCACGCAAAATTAATGGCAATATTAAAGTTGATGAAGTACATTTTTGTGCACACAAAATTAATGGCAATATTAAAGTTGATGAAGTACATTTTTGTCCACACAAAATTAATGGCAATATTAAAGTTGATAAAGTACATTTTTGGAGCACAACTGTTAAAGAGTGAAAAAGAAAAGAAAGCCAGAGATATGGAAATGAAACTCATCGACAGGGAGGTGAAAAAGAAACATGGCGATGGATAGAGCATCAAAATATATAAAACGGCTGCAGAAAAGATATACAAATATGGCGAAATAGATTTTCTCTCCAGTTTTTAATGAGATGAGCAAAAACAATGATACAAGAAAATCTCATCAGTTTATATTTTTCTTGAATTGGGCATTTTTATTTGGGAACAATGCATTTGTGTTATTGCAATCTTAGGTCATATTTGTCTCGTTTTATTGTCTTTATAGTATGTCATATGTAAACTATTAACGAATGAAATTTCTTTGCCCACTACAGGATTTTAAACATTCTTTTACTTTCCATACATGTATGTAGCCATATCCTCAGCTCTCAGCATCAACAATACCCATCCTAGAAACATTGAGTGCTCCAAGTTGAAATTCCTTTACAGCTGTTACAGTAACAACTCATCTACATCCAAGGATGGAGTACTGTTGCCACATCTGGGAAGGAGCTGCTAGAAAGACCTTATTCTGCCTTGACAGAGTTCCAAATAGACTTTGTAGCCTAGTGGGGGATGCCCTTTTCTCTTCCCTGCAACCTCTTTCTCACAGAAGAGATGATGCGAGCCTGTCTCTACTTTATCGTTATTTTCATGGCGAGTGCTTGTCTGAACGCCAATTTATGGTCTCACCTCGCTAACTGAAAACACTATTAATAATTTCCCCCACTCTTCATGCGTGCCTAAACCTAAACGTATATTTCATGAACAAAGCTTTTTTCTTAGAACTTCATACCTGTGGAACTCTCTTCCATTTGCCTGCTTTCCGGCTGACTACAATATGGTCGTCTTCAAGTCCAACGTAAACAAGTTCTTGATGAGCCGTTCCCCTCAAGTAATCCAATTTAGTAAATTTCTACTACTAACAATTACTACGTCACTGTCCCATTGACCATTGTACACTTATTAACCCTTATCCTCGAATGCCCTCTCGGCCTTGATAAGTGGTGACTCCTTTGTAAAAAAAAAAAAGGAAAAAAAAAAAGCTACCCCAGAAGGTAAACTCACCCCCCCCCCACACACACACACAACAGAACTTTGAAACTTTCTGATCCTTTTGTCTATTTCTTATTCATGAACTTCAAAACTTTTCAACAAACTTTGGTCTTTCAAAGTATAATTTACATCTCTGTAAAATTATTATATAAATATATTTTATTCATTAATTCATGTTTCTTCACTTTCATTCCCAAAATCTCATTGTTAAGTTAGCACTTACTAACTGGTGACGCATTCATGTTTTTAACCAGCGTTTTAATTTGCCATATTAGCTATATTTATACAGTGGCGTAGCAAGGGGGGGGGGTCCCACCTTGACCGGCACGTGCCAGGGAGCGGCATTTTGAGAGGGTAAAAATAACAAATAAAAAAAAAAAATAAATAAATAAAAGCTAACAAAAAATCTGAAATTTTATACAAAAATGAGTCTTTAAGGTTGTAAGAAAATCGGAACTTTTGGAAGTATTGAAATTGGAAAAATGTATCCTATTCCAAAACTGATTCTTTTAAATTTTTAACTTAATTTTTTATTATTGGCACTAATGATAAGTATTCTTTGTTTTTTAAATTATCGCTAAAACAAAAATGATAATAACATCAAAATACGATGTAAATTTATTTTACTTGTAAAACAAAAATTTTTAAAAAACAAAACAAATTTGCATAAATTCTTTAGGTAACCTTGTGACCCCTTTTGAGCTCTTGGAACGTCGAACCCCAGTGAAAATGGACAAATGATGCAGTTTCACACCTTAAGACATGTATATTTGAATTCAGCACCATGGAAAACTACGATATAGTCATACAGATCAAGTTCTTGAGTAATATGAAAAAAGAACTCTAAAAAGGCATTTTTTTAGCCTAAAAGTCCAAGAGGGATGCGAACGAGAATTTTGCCAGGGTCACCCATACTGACTGAATTTATATTAAAAACAATGGCCTCCACAATTTGACCAAGTTTCAGGAAAATCTAATGGATGGATCAAACGCTATAGGGCAAAAAGTGTCATTTTGGGTCATTTTGGAGCATTTCTGACCTATTTTGGGCCATTTTGGGGCATTTCTGACCTCTTTTGAGCCCCTGGGGATGCCGAATCCCAGTGTAAATGGATAACGGTGCATTCAGGCCTTAACACATGTATATTTGAATCGACCACCATGAAAAACCACTATGTAGTCAGATATATCAAGTTTTTGTTGATAAATATGAAAAAAAGAGGCGTTTTTAGCACTGAAAGTCCCCGGGGACACGAATCAGAAATTTGCCAGGGTCATCCATACTGTATTTATATTAAAAACAATGGGCTAAATATTTTGGCCAAGTTTAAAAAAAAATCTAATGGATGGATCAAAAGTTATGGGGCAAAATGTGTCATTTTTTGCCATTTAGTTGCATTTTTGACCTCTTTTCAGCCTCTGGGGACACAACGGAAATTTTTGTAAAAAAATTTTTTTACTGTGTACATCTATTTAATGAAATACAATTGTGGCAAAATTTCAGGAATAACTAATGGACGGTTATCTGGCAATAGTCTGGATGCACGGACGCACAGACGTACGGACGCCACTGAAAACATAGGTCCCTCTCCGATAAATCGGGGGATCAACAAAAGATACCGTAAAAATTTCCTTCTTCAGAATAGAGAAAGATGGTGGATACTGCAATAGATGAGTCAAAAAAACTGATCTGAAATGAGAATAAGCATGGAGTGCTGTGTCTGCAAAAAGAAACGAATGGGTAGCGAAGGATTGACTGATGCCGTGCTGGGGTTTGATACTGAGTTGAGACGGGAAATGCTGTCTGCCATAGACAAGGTGACTAAAGAAATATCTTGCAGATTTCAACAAGTTCACAATCTTGTAAGTAAATATGCTTTTCTTATACTGTCAAATCTGCTTGATGATAATTATGATTGTCAGCTTAGTGAAGTTGATGAAGATATAGAAAAAGAGGAATTCTTTGCTGAAAGAAAGAGATTACAGTATTTTGTAAAAGCTTCAGCAATGGGCCTCTTGAACTTTTGAACTTCATACAGAGATATTAACCTTGGGGATTCCGTCCCTAATATTGTATTCTTGCTGTGCATTTTCCTTACCCAAGCTATTAGCATTGCCAGCTGTGAGCACTTTCTCAAAACTGAAGCTCATAAAGAACTACCTTTGATAAACAATGAGCCAGACAAGGCTTACAGACTTGGCAATCCTCTCCTTAGAGAGGGAACTTGTCGATGGAGTGAATTTTGATAGAGTTATTGATAGCTTTGCTGAAAAAAAAAAGCATGAAATGTCAGTTTGTAAATATTCAACTGACTTGATGCCTTGTGGCAGTTCTTTCACAAAAAATAAATTTATCGCAATATTTGCAATTTATTCATAAATTTGTTTAAACATTTTTTTCAAACATAAACAACAAAAAAAGCAAATAAAAATGATTTTATCATTTATAACATTTTCAGGCTTTCAAATGTTTTCATTGAAATTTATAAAAAAAAAAAATGTTTTCTAAAATGTCTGACTCTATTTTTTAAAATTTCATGCTTAAACCGAGTGATTACACACATGGATTTTAAACAGCAGCAACACAAGGTGTTTTTCTCTTTGGATGGCTTGACCTCTTAATGAAGAAAAAGAAAAGAAAACTACATTGGACTATCCTCTCCTTGATGTTATATTACAAAACTGAGCGTATGGAAGCAAGAAAGTGACAAACAAAAGGTTGAGTTTAAATTTTTTATTTAAAGTTAAAATAATTGTGAAATGGACTGTTTGGTATCAGGATAATTCGGCGAAGGCGGTGGCAGCGGTAGCAGGAGGAATGCTAGTCGGGTGTTGATATGAACTCGGTGACAATCTAAGTTATTGTCAGGTTGAGGTGAGGGGCGGCGATGGCATGAACGTGGCTTGTGTGTTCTGGCGTCTGGAATATGTGTGCGGTGGCAGCGATGACGAATGTGACTTAGTGTTCTGGTGTCTGGGATACAGGTGTAGCGATACTTAATAGTTGGTGTTGCTGGCGAGGGGTTGATGGCCGTTGGCTGGTGAGCTGTGGTGATCTGGCGATGTCGGTGATGGTGGGAGAGGGGTAACCTTCAAGGCTTGTTGTTCAGTATCACGATTGAGATGGCGGGGCGGTGTGGTGATGGCTGTGGTGCAGTAATCTCTATAGCTGGTGTCACTGGCGAAGGGTTAACTGCCACTGGCCACTGATGGAGCGAGATTCATGACTGACACGCAGGGGCCAATCTGCTTGCTTGTTGAAAAGGCAGTCGCTTTTATACTGTCGATGCGGACGTAGTAGTAGACAAAAGGTGGCTTTAACGTTGGTCAGCGTTTTCGCTTTTTATTTGTGTTTGTTTTTTGTGTTTTAATGTGTTGTAGGGAGTCGTCTGTTCGATGTTTGTATACATGTGTTATATCGATTTAAAGCTAAGAAAATTGTGAATGTGTTCTAATAGGTGCTGTACTCTTACAGTGTTTTGTGAGATAATTATTCGTGTTTATACGCTGCTGGAGTTGTGTTTGTATTTTGAATTTTATTTTGATGTGCGGCTTCCTCTGGCGGTTTTCTTTGTTGAAGTGAGGTCTGAGTTATTCTATTGATGTGTGTACATAAAAAATGGGATTTGAAGTTGTCGGGTGTAATTAGTGTATTCATTTGCGTTGTATCGACGAACGGGGTTCATTTTAGCGTCACCATTATATCACTGTCGCTGCACCTACTGGTTTCTAGTTTATTCATGTAAATAAGGAGGAATATACAATATAACATTGATAAAGCCATGTTTTTGAAAAAAATTCGGACTTTAACAACAACAAAAAAGTGAATAAAAATGATTTTATCATTTCATAACATTTTCAGGTGTCCAAATGTTCTCATTTAAATTTATTATTATATTTGTTTGTGTAGCCAATTAATTTAAGTTAACAATTTTTTTATAATTTGAATTATACTTTTTTGTTTTATAAAAAATATTTGGTTTCCTTTGTTTGCGTATCCAGTCTTTATTTACTTGTTTACATATCCAGTTAATTCAATTTAACAAATTTTTATCAATAATTTTAATAATAGGCATTTGTTTTGAAAAATCTTTGTTTATTTTGACAACTGCATATGTATAGGAGTACCGTAATAAGATGAAAGTCTAGGACTAATAGCATCAGTCTAAAATTAAACACTTGATAGTAGTTCCATGAAAATAAACAGTTTGAGGACATTTTAGAATTTTGAAGGTTAACAGATTATCAAATGCCAGCAGGAGAGTGGGGGGACAAATCTTACAACCGCCCTGGACGGCAAAAACAGTTGCTACGTCACTGTATTTATATTACATTAATTGTTAGTGGTCTCCTTGGCACTTTTTAAAGATATTACTGTCATTAAAATACACTGCCTGATGCTTTTATTACAAACCAGCAGAGTGTTATCACTCACGACCAATAAACACACACCCTTAAACAGGCATCTCAAACATCTCATCCTTTGCAAGCAAATGTGAAGATTGCATAAAACACAGTATTTTAACAGCCAAAATTACAGGTTTTGTAATTTAAGCTGAATAATTATGCATCGTCCATCATTTATTCAGAAAATTTCTTTACCCTTAAAGATGATATTGATCACATTTTAATGATTTCACAATTCATTTTTTGCAGCTGCAAATAAATCTTTAGCATTTAAAAAATTTGCTGATTTTCAACAATAGCCAACAAAACAAAAACGGGTGAAAAAATAAATAGATAACAAATAAATGTTACCAAAGGCAAGATAAATTAATCTTCTACATACCTAGACAAGTTTTTTGTCTTTTAACCTATTTTACACTGGTTTTACTTAAAAATAAAAGTAGTGTCAAGCCTGTTGATTTAGAACAAAATACAAAATGGTTGTCTCATTAGAGCCACAGTTATGCCTCGATAATTGCTAAAAAATCAAACGGAATACTTATAGAAACCCATCCAATAAATATCACCAATCATGCAAAAAATGTAATGTTCTACCAGTACTTTGATTTTTGTTTTTTATTCTAACTTGACAGGCATAATCTTTATTTTAAAGTAAAAACACTTGAAAATAAGTTAAAGCACAAAAACCTTATCCAGGTAGGTAGAAGAGTGACTTATCTTGCCTTTGGTAACATTTATTTGTTATATATTTGTTTCGTGACCACTTTTTCAGTTTGTTGGCTATTCTGAAAAATCACAAAATTAAAAAAAAATGTTTTTGTTAAATAACTTTGCATTTGCAAACATTGCTAAGTCATTTGCGTGCATATTGTATGTTTTTTTAAGTTTAAGTAGCAAAAATATCCTACATTAAATTTTATTATAATTAAACACATAACAACACAACACATAAGACAGCACAGCAACACATAACAACACAACACATATAACACAACGCATAACAACACATATAACACAACACATAAAAACACAACACACAATAACACAACACATAACACAATATATAACAACACAACACAACATAACACAACACAACACACAACACATAACAACACAACACACAGCACATAATAACAACACTAATGTACTCGTATGACTCTCGAAAAACCCTGAGTTTAACATGCCTGCTCTTATAATTACTTGAAATTTAAAACCAATAAAAATATAGAATATTTTGTTACCTTTGTGATTCATGTTCAAGTTTCATAGATGATTTTTTCTCACTGGTTTTGCTATGATGCAAATTTTCTGTTGGTGAAAATTTGTGGCTGTTTGATTTCACAAAGGTCAAAGGTGAAGATTTTCTGGTTAAAGAATAAACATTCAATGAGCATAATTTTTTTTATAAAATTATTTACAAAAATGTTTCAAAGAACATGGAAAAAATGTTTTAAATACCAAAATTGATGATATGTCTCAGAATTTTTGAGATGAGGATTGATAATTTGTATTATTTCGACTACTGTTCTCATCTGGGATGTTATTCTAACAATGTCCTAGCCAACATAACCCCCAACCTTTTTTGGGGTGCATTTTGTTGAACTTGTGAATCTTTATATCGAATTCAGGAATATTTTCACATTGACCAATAGTGCAACAGATAAACTGATAAGTCATAATCAGTTTTAAGTGATAGTTTTCTAAAGGTTAAGGTACAATCCTCAGTACAGATGATACTAAGAATATAATTAAGAATTACTTAAGACTTCTAACTGATCATTGCTGATAGAATGAGAACAATATACCCTCTATTGATTGAATAAAATGTTTGGTTTGAAATTCTATACAGATTCACAAGTTCGAAGAAGGTCAACGAGATTAGATTGGTAAGAATATTGTAAAAATAACATATAAGTCCAAGAAGAGCATTGGAAAATCATAATATGTGAAGATATTTAAAAGTTGGGTATGACTGACCATATGTGAAGAGGAAATCTACCTTTATGAGATGAGGTAAAATTTATAGACAAAAGAATGACAGAGAGGAAAAACTTTTCAAAGAAGCAGCACATACCTAAAGTGATAATGACCTCCAGAGTAGACCTAATACCAAATGTAATTGTATAATTCTTTAATATACATCTAACAAGGCATATATCACTGCTGTGCTTAAAAGAAACATGAAACTTATATATAAAAATATATTTAGCAAATGAATAGTCAGAGAGTAGAGGGAGTACAGAAGTTGATCTCTCAAATTTGATAAAATAAGGGCAATTAATATAACATTTTTGGACACCCCCAATTACAACATTAATTCTGGTATTTTGTCTACACACTCAATACAGCCTTATATTAGCTATGAGCTTTGATCCATTTTCTTGTTTATTTATTGATGAGTGTATTTCCATCTGCTGGACTTGCAACTTGTCAGGAGTTTTGCATCAAATAAACAGATATTTATTTTTTGAACGGGTGAATGTGACTCAATTGGGTTTTAGTTCTTCCAACCAGGTGGATGTCTATATCAATTAGGCAGGTTTTATTTGTACCCGTCTGTCAGGTTTTATTATTTTGATCCAGGTAGGTATTTGTATCAATTAGCCAGGTTTTAATATTGTCAACCAGGCATCCATCAGGCAGGTTTTATTCCTTTTCCACGGGTGTGTCAATC
This sequence comes from Euprymna scolopes, assembly GCF_053919585.1. Lineage (NCBI taxonomy): Eukaryota > Metazoa > Mollusca > Cephalopoda > Sepiida > Sepiolidae > Euprymna > Euprymna scolopes. The sequence goes on along the minus strand of NC_136521.1, from coordinate 18,709,519 downwards.
AACTAAACTATACAGGGTGTCTCAATAAAATGTATACACTCTTAAAATTATCTCAATTTGCTACATGAATACATTACGCCACGTTCCCAAGAGACGTTTAGGAATAAAGAATGGCACATCCAGCAGGATGGACCACTTCCCCACTATCATCATGACGTAAGAGCATATGTTGATAGTCACCTGCGAAGCAGATACTTAGAAAGAAGAGGAAAAATTGAGTACTGTCCACGCTCACCAGATTTGACCTCCCTCCCATGGATTTTTCTCTTTTTTGTAGTGGGTAGGTGGGGGCATATTAAACACAGCGTTGGCACCACAAGACGAGTTACAATAAATGAGTTGAAAGCAACCATTGAAAGAAGATGTGTCAACATACCAATTGAACTGATTAGGAACGTTTTCGATTCAATCAGTGAACGTTGTCAGCTGTTCATGGATCACAATAGCCAATAATTTGAACAATTTCGATAATTAGCTGGTTTTTATATTTGTTCAAATATATAGTATTAAACTTGTCTTTCTTATAATAAATGTTGGTTTTATGGTCATTTAAACAGTGTATACATTTTATTGAGACACCCTGTATTACTTCAAGCCACGTGTGTGTATGAATCAACCAGATTTTATTTCTTTCAGTCAGGTAAGTATCTATATCAATGAGACTGGTGGGGCCTGTATCAATCAGCCAGGTTTTATTTCTTACAACCAAGTGGGTGTCTGTAGCCATGTTTTATTTCTTTCGGGCAGATGTTATGCTTCATACTCAAGATTCAATATTCAACTGGGGCAGCTACTCAGTACCATATCGTAAGTATATGCTATAGAAATAGATGAATAAAAGTTTTATAACAATCTATTGTGTAAACAATCTATTGTGTGCATATGTTTATAAACTTCTATGAGTAAGATTCACTCCTAAACTAATTAATCAATTATTATAAATTTTGGATCACAACTACCAGGCATAAGAGAGTCAAATATGGGCCATATTTTGTTCAATTTAATTTTATACAGAAATGATAAAGACAAAATCAAAGCCCTTTGTGAAAATTTAGATACCTCCTATTTGTGTGAAACTTTATTAGTAGGTATTAATCATTAATTAATAATTATTCCTCAAATTTCAGGGTTTTTTTTAATGAATATTTTAAAGGGTTTGGGGGGGGGGAAACAACCTTTAAAAATTCAAATATTTCAAATTTTCATTAAATTTGAACCATAGTCATTAGACACCAATTTCAATTTCTCCTTACAACCCATTAAGCTTAAGTCAAATTTCAGACATTTTATAGAAACAAAATCATCTAATGGATCTTGATCAAAATGAGAATAAAGATTCTAGACATAAGATTTAGTATGATTATATCTTGATTTAAATATTTGTAAGAAAACATAAAAATGTTATAAAACTTTTTTGTTGGAGAATTAATTTTACTTGTAGGACAGATTTTCTTCTTGTTATTAGATATAATTTGTGGAATATTTTGATTAAAATATGATAATGCAGTGACATTTTCAAATTCACAAACAATTGTTACATTGATTAGTATACAAAGAGTTACGGTACGTCTAGTGAGGGTCATGGATTATAGATTAAGGGTGGGGCATGAGCCCCTCTTGCAAATATTGATGAAATCGACTTACTTGTAAGATATATTGGAATAACTTATATCATCTTCGTCTTCTTTACTGCTGTCATCTTCATCACTTGTGCTTTTAATATTTAAAACTTTTTTGAGATCGTCATGTGTTTTGCTTTGAACAGATTCACACATGGAAATTGGAACTGGAAAACCAAGGGGAGATTTTGTAACAAAACAAACATGTTTTTTGCAAGGGGGTCACTGCTTATCAAAGCCCGAAGGCCACTCAAGGATAATGGTTAATGAATGTACGGTGGTAGTGTAATAATCATTAATGGTGTAAATTGGGTAGAATTGATTATTTATGGGGATGGCTAAACAAGAACTTGTTTACATTGGACTTGAAAGCTACCATATTGTAGTCGGCTGGAAAGAGCTGATTTCTGCCCATTGACGACTACTCTTATAAGCCTATCAGAGAGAAAGGATTTAATAATTGAGAAGACATTTCCAGCTATTCCGTATCTGGCAATCTTGTGACGTAGACCTTTATGCCATACTCTATCAAAAGTTGTTTATCCATCTGTACTGAGACGGATAGACACTGAAACAGAGGTGTTCTATGAGAAGAGGCCTCCAGCAGGTATTGTTCCACAAACAACCCACGAGAGAAAAGTGCCACAATAATCATGAAATATTCATCCATCTTTCCAAAGCAAACACTCCAACCAACCAGGTATACTTTTACATTCACATAAACAAATGTCACTAAATTTATCACACTTCACTTCTTTTTAGTAATATTCGTTATTAACAAGTTGCATCTACTCAGCATTGCTTAGAAGTATTTTTACTTTTACTTTACTTTTTTGTAAAATTATGCTGTTTTTTTTTTTTTACCAAATTATTATTCTTTTGAAATAGGATTTGACAAAATTCTTGTGCACAAGCTAAAGAATAATGTGTAAACACCTGCACTCAGCTCACCCACTCCCAGAAAGAGATTGAACCTCAATTTCAAATCTTTTTTTTTTTTTACAAAGGACTCACCACTTATCAAGGTTAATCAAAGGTTAATGAGTGTACAGTAATCAATGATAAAATTGTCTCTGAGAGGGATATATTTGCTGACAACACCAAGCTCTACAACAGGCATGAGAGGAAAACAAATGAACACATCTCTAAAGCAATGATGGAAACCCGAGAGGAAGACCTCCAATCTGTAGTGGAATGGAGACAAAAATGAATGGTAACATTCAATGCTTCCAAGGCAAGGCTTCTTTTCTTTAATACTTACAAAAAACCACCAATAGCTATGGCTAATGATACATTACCTTAAAATACTTCATTCAAACTCCTCGGCTTAACATTCACAGGGAACATGAGTTGGAACAGATACATCGAGAGCATTGTCGCAGCTGTTGCAAAGAAGGTGGGCTCTCTCTACCATGCTAGAAAGTTACTTATGCTTGAAAGTATCCTGTACCTCTACAAGGCCACCATTCGCCCATATCGAACTATTGTTGTCACATTTGGGCTGGTGCATCTGCTACTAGTTTCTCATTCCTGGACAGGGTTCAAAAGAGAGTTGTCAACCTAATAGGTCCCGAACCGTCACATCAATGAAATGTTTCATCTCTTTACAAGTATTTTAATGGTAGATGCTCTGAAGAACTGCAAGCTCTTGTACTCCGTCGATGTAAATATCCCCGACAAACCCGACAAGTAGCAAAACACAGTAGCGATACTCAGATGCCAGAAAGCCCTCTACTCTAATAATTTTTTCCTCAGAACTGCTTGACTTTGGAATTCCCTTCTGGGTTTCTGTTTCCCCGACTGTACTGACATGCAGAAGTTTAAGTACAGTGTAAATAGACATCTTGCTGCTCAACTCCCTACATAGTATCCTTGCAATTTATGTCTCAGATAGTAGCCCTCTACATCAAAGTGGCGCTGTGCCTTGTTTGGGGTGAAAATGAAAAAAAAAAAAGTTTCCAGTCTTTTTTTTTTGCACAGGTATTCAAACTTATTGTAGGCTCACACCTTCAGAATGTGCTGCTGCCATTGTGCATAGAAATCACTATTTCCATTGCTTCCAACATAACAGACCACCTTCAGGATTGCCAACAACAACCGTAAAAGAGTAATAAAGAATGCAAGAGAGTTCTATGTTCAGTCCATCAAGTTCAAATTAGCTGAGCAGCAGATTGGTTCCCACCAATTTTGGCAAATAACAAACAGGGTCCTAAATAGAAGTGTGTGCTCTATCTCAATCATCATCAATGGACCTGAGGTAATTTCGTCAGCATTGGGCAAAGCCAAACTTTTTGCCCAAAACTTTGCAGCTAATTCTACCTTATATGATCAGGGCTACCAACCCCCCGAATTTCCTCCTGTGTCTGTAAACACGGTATGCGACATACAAATATCTGTGCATGATGTTGCCAAGCTAATCAAAAACCTCAATTCCAGTAAAGCAACTGGCCCTGACAGCATTCCTATTACAATGCTGAAAAGGCTTCAACCAGAACTAGCTGCCAGTTGTTGAAGTGTTGTCTTAAGGAGAATTGCTTCCCAATACCCTCATCAACCTCATCAGTATTTCCCATATTTAAAAATTCAGGTTATCAGTCATCTCCCTCTCAATACAGATAAATCAGTCTCCTGTGTGTCCTGAGCAAGTTGCTGGAATCTGTGTTAAATAGAGAAGTGGTCAACCATTTCAGCAAAAATAACCTCCTTAGTGACATGCAATATGATTTCTGTTCTACTAAATCTACAGCAGATGTGCTAACAGTTATATCTCATAGGATTAGTGAATCTTTTGATGGAGGCTTCCTTTCTAGGGCAATTGCCCTTCACATATCAAAGGCCTTTGATAGGATATGGCATAAAGGTGTACTCCACAAAATCTCTAGCTACAAGTATAGCTGGAAATGTCTTTTCAATTATTAAATCATTTCTCTCTGATAAGTTCATAAGAGTAGTGGTTGATGGGCAGAAATCAGAAGCTTATAGTATTAATGCTGGAGTCCCATCCTGGACCCAACTCTCTTCCTGATCTACATTAATGATCTCCCGATTCACATCCTAAGATCATTCATAGACATTTATACTGACAACACTACCATCTATGGCAACACTTTAAAGGCCATAAATGACCAAGTTCTCTCTGATTCTCTCTTCTCTGATCTTGATTATGTGGTGTAATGGGGAAAGAGGTGGCTGGTTAATTTTAATGCATCTAAAACCAAGCTTCTATCTTTACATCATCAACGCTCTGATCCCCGTCTGGCATCAATTGAAATGAATGGCTCTCGTCTTCGGGAGGTTCCATGTTTTAACAAGCTTCTAGGTCTGACCTTTACTCCTGATCTGAGATGGAACACATACATCAAATCCATTGCCAAGGCTGCTGGAAAAATGGTAGGATTGTTCTACCACTCGAGTAGATATCTCACTGCTGATGCAATTCTCGACCTGTATAAAAGCCAAGTACATCAAAGGATGAAGTACTGTTGCCACATCTGGGCAGGAGCTGCTAGAAGCAGCTTATCTTGCCTTGATAGAGTTCCAAATAGACTTTGTAGCCTAGCGGGGGATGCCCTTTTCTCTTCCCTGCAACCTCTTTCCCACAGAAGAGACGTTGCAAGCCTGTCTCTGCTTTATCATTATTTTCATGGCAAGTGCTCATCTGAGTTCCAATCTATGCTCCCCCCCCCTGGTCTGACTTTCATGAAAAACACTCGTCTAGCTGAAACCACTATCAATAATTTCCTCCACTCTTTATCTGTGCCTAAACCTAAATGTAGATTCCATGAACAAAGCTTCTGTCTTAGAACTGCACGCCTGTGAAACTCTGTTCCATTTTCCTGCTTTCCAACTAACTACAATATGGTTGTCTTCCAAGCCCAACATAAACAAGTTCTTGATGAACCATTCCCTTAAATAATCCAATTTACCAAATTTCCACTAATAACGATTACTATGATATTGTCCCATCGACTACTGTACACTCATTAACCCATATTCTCGAGTGGCTTCGGGGCCTTGATAAGTGGTAACTCCTACATACTACTGAAGCCTGATTATTACATCTGGTAAACTTCAAAAATGCAATCTGGACGTGAGGACACTTTAGAAGAATGATATGCAATAAAATTCTGTTTTAAACTTGGAAAAAATGCCACAAAAATGTATGGAATGCTTGAGACTGATTTTGAACCATCTTGCATGAATTGAGCATCAGTTTTGAGTGGCATAAGAGATTCAAGGAAGGTAGGGAGTCTGTGAGGGATTATGAGAGATGTTGGAGGAGTAAGAAAGTCAGAACACCAGAGCCAAATAAAGAATTGGATAAGGACTGGCATGTGTCTATAGAGACAATAAGTGCATAGTTTGATGTCAGTGTGGGAACTAAGAAATTATTCACGAGGAACTGAAGATGCTCAAATTTGCGTGAATGCATCAATCCACAACTCCATCCTTGTCGCAGACTATTTGATCAAGATGGGCATCAAGACAGTTCCTCGCCCTCAATATAGTCCAGACGTTGCTCCCTGTAACTTGTGATTATTCCCTAAGCTCAAGGTAAACCTTAGAGGCTGTCGTCATGAGACAATTGAGATGAAAGAGGCTGTGACGAGGGTCATTGACACGCTTACACGAAAGGAATTCCATGGACACAAGTTGTTGGAATGGTACACCAAGTGTATTGCAGCCAAAGGAGACTACTTTGAAGGGCACTAGAGTTTCATGTGTGTACTGCCAAAAATATTCCCATATGAAAAAAGTCTGTAAACTTATTAAAGGCATCTTGTAAGAGCACTAAACTGGATACAACACCAGACCAAATGAATTCTTGTCAAGGTATCCGATAAGATCAAGGAGATTATATTAAAAAAAATGTTAACTGGTTAATTAGTGATAGGAAAATTAAAATTAATGGTCTTCATGTTTTTATTAATTATTTATTTATTTAATTTCTAAGGTGATGAAATGAACAAAGTGATAAAATGAAACAAAGTGATAAAATGAATAAAGTGATAAAATGAATAAAGTGATAAAATAAACAAAGTGATAAAATGAACAAAGTGATAAAATGAATAAAGTGATAAAATGAAACAAAGTGATAAAATGAAACAAAGTGATAAAATGAACAAATGAATAAAGTGATAAAATGAACAAAGTGATAAAATGAACAAATGAATAAAGTGATAAAATGAACAAAGTGATAAAATGAATAAAGTGATAAAATAAACAAAGTGATAAAATGAACAAAGTGATAAAATGAAACAAAGTGATAAAATGAACAAAGTGATAAAATGAACAAAATCTCTAGCTACAAGTATAGCTGGAAATGTCTTTTCAATTATTAAATCATTTCTCTCTGATAAGTTCATAAGAGTAGTGGTTGATGGGCAGAAATCAGAAGCTTATAGTATTAATGCTGGAGTCCCATCCTGGACCCAACTCTCTTCCTGATCTACATTAATGATCTCCCGATTCACATCCTAAGATCATTCATAGACATTTATACTGACAATGAACAAAGTGATAAAATGAATAAAATGAACAAATGAATAAAGTGATAAAATGAATAAAGTGATAAAAGGAAACAAAGTGATAAAATGAAACAAAGTGATAAAATGAACAAAGTGATAAAATGAACAAAGTGATAAAATGAAACAAAGTGATAAAATGAACAAAGTGATAAAATAAAACAAAGTGATAAAATGAATAAAGTGATAAAATGAAACAAAGTGATAAAATGAACAAAGTGATAAAATAAACAAAGTGATAAAATGAACAAAGTGATAAAATGAACAAAGTGATAAAATGAATAAAGTGATAAAATGAACAAATGAATAAAGTGATAAAATGAACAAAGTGATAAAATGAATAAAGTGATAAAATGAAACAAAGTGATAAAATGAAACAAAGTGATAAAATGAACAAATGAATAAAGTGATAAAATGAACAAAGTGATAAAATGAACAAATGAATAATGTGATAAAATGAACAAAGTGATAAAATGAATAAAGTGATAAAATAAACAAAGTGATAAAATGAACAAAGTGATAAAATGAAACAAAGTGATAAAATGAACAAAGTGATAAAATGAACAAAGTGATAAAATAAACAAAGTGATAATATGAACAAATGAATAAAATGAAACAAAGTGATAAAATGAACAAAGTGATAAAATGAACAAAGTGATAAAATAAACAAAGTGATAAAATGAACAAATGAATAAAGTGATAAAATGAACAAAGTGATAAAATGAATAAAGTGATAAAATGAACAAAGTGATAAAATGAACAAAGTGATAAAATGAACAAAGTGATAAAATGAACAAAGTGATAAAATGAAACAAAGTGATAAAATGAACAAATGAATAAAGTGATAAAATGAACAAAGTGATAAAATGAACAAAGTGATAAAATGAATAAAGTGATAAAATAAACAAAGTGATAAAATGAATAAAGTGATAAAATGAATAAAGTGATAAAATGAAACAAAGTGATAAAATGAATAAAGTGATAAAATGAAACAAAGTGATAAAATGAACAAATGAATAAAGTGATAAAATGAACAAAGTGATAAAATGAAACAAAGTGATAAAATGAATAAAGTGATAAAATGAAACAAAGTGATAAAATGAACAAATGAATAAAGTGATAAAATGAATAAAGTGATAAAATGAACAAAGTGATAAAATGAACAAAGTGATAAAATGAACAAATGAATAAAGTGATAAAATGAACAAAGTGATAAAATGAATAAAATGAACAAATGAATAAAGTGATAAAATGAACAAAGTGATAAAATGAACAAAGTGATAAAATGAACAAATGAATAAAGTGATAAAATGAACAAAGTGATAAAATGAATAAAGTGATAAAATGAAACAAAGTGATAAAATGAAACAAAGTGATAAAATGAACAAATGAATAAAGTGATAAAATGAACAAAGTTATAAAATGAAACAAAGTGATAAAATGAAACAAAGTGATAAAATGAACAAAGTGATAAAATGAACAAAGTGATAAAATGAACAAAGTGATAAAATGAACAAATGAATAAAGTGATAAAATGAATAAAGTGATAAAATGAACAAAGTGATAAAATGAAACAAAGTGATAAAATGAACAAAGTGATAAATGAACAAATGAATAAAGTGATAAAATGAATAAAGTGATAAAATGAACAAAGTGATAAAATGAACAAATGAATAAAGTGATAAAATGAATAAAGTGATAAAATGAAACAAAGTGATAAAATGAACAAATGAATAAAGTGATAAAATGAATAAAGTGATAAAATGAAACAAAGTGATAAAATGAACAAATGAATAAAGTGATAAAATGAACAAAGTGATAAAATGAACAAATGAATAAAGTGATAAAATGAATAAAGTGATAAAATGAACAAAGTGATAAAATGAAACAAAGTGATAAAATGAACAAAGTGATAAAATGAACAAATGAATAAAGTGATAAAATGAATAAAGTGATAAAATGAATAAAGTGATAAAATGAAACAAAATGATTAAGGCATTTGAAAAAAAATATTTAATATGTTGAATACCTCGTTCAATTTTGTTTGATTTCCGACCACGGTTGAAAAGACCCAAACATTTCTGAAAAGAATTTAAAATTTATAAGAAATAAATCAGATGTTTTCAGATTAAAATTACATGAAAAATAGTTTTTGGTTGATATTAACAAAACACATTTGCTAAACACTATCCCCCTCCAAAGTGTGCCTCATTAAACTAAAAATGTATTGAGAATGTAGATATAATTAAACAGTGATAAAACAAAGAACCCCCCCCCACCAACAAATTTGACATTAATGAACTTGGTAATAAAATTCACAATCATTGGTTTGCAGAAAGGATTTTTTTTTTATGGAAATTGCTTCAGACAAGGCATGAAGTCACTTCATGTTATGTAAGGAGCAAAAAAGGAAAATACTACTTTAAGACTAAAAATTAGCCAACAATAAGTGTTACGTGAATACATTCTGACTCAGAAAACAGCAATTCTTCTCCCTTTATCGGAAATATTACGCATGGAATTTGAGGACTAAAAGACAAAATAAGGGAAGCAAGAGTTATGAGGCTGGCAAAAGTAAACTCAAGTTTCACTTTCTGATCTCCTGGTTGTGAATTTTATTAATTACTAGCGGGGGTACCCGGCATTGCCTGGGTGTTTGTGTGTATTGGGCGGGGGGGGGGGGTGTAAATCAGAACAAAAAGGAAACTTAACGATAGCGATTAAAAAAAAAAAAAAGAAAAAGAGGGGGGTTGGTGGCATGTGGGCTCGAACCTGGAGCCTTGAGGCCTATAGACTGAGCCTGAACACCTGTGCTACGGCGACAATGTTAATGTAAGAGCGATTAAAGTGAGTCAAGTCAAGGAGGTTTGATTGACAGGTGGGCGCTTAATGAGGGGCAGTTTTTTGGCGTTTGTTTACTGTTTCACTGCGTGGCCATTTTTTTCATTTACTGCGGGGCAGTTTGGGTCTCTCCAAGATGATTGGAGGGGGGAAACCAGCTCCCCATTGAAAGGAGATTGTCCAAATTGAGTAGCAATTGTCTGATATAAGGAGAAAATCCCCACTGATCAAAGCTGATTGTTTTGGACGTTCCCAGTGATCACGCTGAGAACAATGCAACAACATTCAAATTAGTTTCGGTTTTATTATACGAAAAAGGCAAATTTACACGCGGCGATCGAAAATTTTTGAATATTTAGCTTTTGAAAGTCGGGCAAATTAAATACACATGTGACCTCAATTCGTAACTCGTAGATATTATGATTTCAACGTGACATAAAAAGTTTTAAAAATGAGCGACAGTCTTGAGAAGCCGCTGGAAAAAATCCTTTTGCAGACATACAGAAAAATGCACACACACACACACACACACACACACTAACACACACACATTTTCGCTTTTATATATATAGATTTAATGAATATGTGGCATTTAATTTGGGTCACTTTTTATAAAAAGAAATAACTTTCACAGCTCATATTAGAGAAAGCAAACATAAATATCTAATTTTACATACATACATTTTACATACATACATTTTACATACATATATTTTACATACATACATTTTACATACATACATTTTACATACACCATTTTATATTCATAAAATAAACAAAAACAGTCTTGGGAAGAATATTAGTGAAATGTTTTTGGAGAGGGGGGGAAGCATCATTTTGGAGTTGATGAAGCTAGAAAAATAAACGTACAGTGCTCTCTGTGTTCGGATATGAAGATGCATATCATCAAGCGATGATTATTGTTGACTGTCATTTCAGTTCCTCTCATTAAAATGAACAACAATGGCAGATCCCTCACATTCTTTTTGGTGAGGTGTGTATACTTCACACTGAGGTGATAAAGATCTTCAATTTTGATTTTGCTTTTTTAACAAACTGTTTAACCTCCTCCAGTTTGAAGTTTCCCAGTTCAAAATGAATGCTTTGCTGACTTTGGTAAACATGCCATTGAGGCAAAGGGGAAATAGTCTGTTAGGTTGTTGACTGCATTACTGTGGTTTAATTCTTAGACACTAATAACTTCCGTCTGTTGAGCTGTTGTTTTGAGGTCCGTAAGATTCTCCCTTTAGTATACTTTGCCTTGTAATATATTAAATAAATACAGAGTCCTTCAATATTTATTATATAAAGGATGTGTGTGTGTGTGTGTGTGTGTGTGTGTGTGTGTGTGTGTGTGTGTGTGTGAAGCTAAAAGTCAAATACTACTAAGCAAACACCCACAAAGTTGGTATATTCTTGATCAGCATTTAATGAATAATATCTAAAATGCAAAAGATATATTCATTCTTTGGGGATCAACTGATGGGGGTTTTGTTGGAGGGACATTTTATTCGGTCATTTTATGCAACCATTTTATTTACTAGCAGGAAGTAACTCTGATTTTTATCAAAGAGTTAATTCTCTTATGTTGACTCATTGCTTGAGCAATAGTTTTCTTGATATCAATATAATATATTAATACGATAGTGTGTGTTATTTTCTGTGTCACACTTACGTCCGGATCGTTTAATTGTTATATACTTCCATATAATAAATAATTTTACTAAGAATTCTTCATAAGTTTTGGTTTCAGTTTCAATTATATCTGATGACACTCAAGTCATTTATTTTTTTTATAAATAATTTTACTAAGAATTCTTCATAATTTTGGTTTCGGTTTTGATTATAGCTGATAGCACTTAAGTCATCTATTTTTTTTTATAAATAATTTTACCAAGAATTCCTCATAAGTTTTGGTTTCAGTTTCGATTATAGCTAATGGTATTCCAATAATCTATGTTTTAAAAATAATTTTATCGAGAATTCTTCATAAGTCTTGGTTTTGGTTTTAATTTTAGCTGATGGCTTCTTAGTAATCTATTTTATTTATAAATAATTTTATCAAGAATTCTTCATAAGTTTTGGTTTTGATTTTAATTGTAGCTGACATAACTACATATATATATATATATATATATATATATATATATATATATATATATATATATTTGTATATGTTTTGGATTCGGTTTTGATTCAAGCTGATGAACTCGAGTCATATAGATATATTTTTTATTTTTGAAATAGCAACTTTATAACATATAAAAATCAATAGAACATTAACTCTATAATAATAAATACGAAATCTGCAAAAATTAAAATATCATATTTAAGCGTATTTTATGACCTGGTTACACCGGGCGTCTCTGCTAGCTTGGATAAATACTTTTGCAGTCTTAACAAAATTGCTACAATAATATCAGAGCGTCTCTATTTATGCTGAATATTTACAGAATACCATCATCAATATATTACATATGAATCAGTCCCCTGTGGAATTTCCACAGGTCCCGCTAATTAATATTCTTATCAGTAGTAATATTAATTAAAATGATTTAATTCAAAATTTTTAATTCAAAATGGTTGTGTTTGATTATATTTTTCAGTTATGTTTTGTATGACACGTAAATTAATGCATAGTAAAAAAAAATCTGCACAATTAGCAAGAAAGGTTTCCTGTTAATAATTAAATCCTTTTTTTTAATATTTTTAAAATTAAATGTTATTGCTGTTGCTGTTGTCAGTAGTGATGATGATAATGATGATGATGATGGCAATGACGACGACAACAACAACGACTTTAACATTTGTTATGAAAAAGAAAAAAAGGAACACCCCACTTTTATCTTTTTAAATTACAAAATAAAATTAAAATTAAATTGCAAAAATTTTTTTTAATTAAGAAAATTACAAAAAAAGGATCTATTTAAATTCTTTTTTAAATCTTCATGAATTTTTTCCTGTCTTTAATAATAAAGGTGAAAAGTACCAAGTGACCATTTCAAATTAATCAATAATATAAAATTGTTTTATTTGACTAATCAAGGTTCCATTTTTTCCAATTTATTCACTTCATTATAGAACTAGTTTTTAATGGGGAATTTATTTTCATTTTTATTGTCATAAAAATCAAATTCCTCAACTTTGAATATCAAAAAGACAGCATAAAATAACCTTCTTGTTGTTCTTTATTTCTAATAAAATATGACGATTTTCATATGCAGTAATTTTTCTCAACATTGGAAGATATCAAACCATGGCAATCATCTTTTTGATATTTTTCTCAACATTGGAAGATATCGAACCATGGCAATCATCTTTTTGATATTTTTCTCAACATTGGAAGATATCAAACCATGGCAATCATCTTTTTGATATTTTTCTCCAAATTAACACCCTAACCTCTCCACCCTATTCCCTCTGCTTCACTTTTTGTTATCAAGTAAGATCTATAACTTACTTGCAGTTTCATCAAATACTTTTGCAAGCAAAATCCGATCCCGCATTTTGCTAAATCCTACCCTCTGATGAGAAGGAAAGTATTTCTTTGAAACTCCGCGGATTAAGGACTATCCACTTATTTAGTGTTTCCTTTTTAAAATTAAATATGTTTTTAACTCTTTTTCAAAGTGTTTTTTAACATGTTTTATTAACTACTTATTCTTATATATATATATATACTAGCAAAAGTACCCGTCGTTGACTGAGTTCAAAAACAGCCTACAGAAAATGGACTCTGATTTATGAAAGTATGATAGGTTATGAAAAGGAAGGGTTGTAAAGAGATAGCTTCGAATTTGGGGGTATCAAAACCAAAGCAAAATATGATGAAAGTAAAAATAAAATAGATAAACCCCATAATTTATTATACCATACCTGTTCACACTGAAACACTTATCACAATATTCTGTGGATCTATATTAAAAAACCTTGTTAAACTTTGTGACATATTTCCATTCTATGGAGGTCAGGCACGAATGAACACCCCATGATTTTATTATACCATATTTCTTCAAACTGAAACATAATTATCCAAGTATACTTACGCAGATAGATATGAAAAGTCTTTATTAAAGTTTGTGCCTATTTCCATTCTATGGAGGCCAGGCACGAACGCAGACCCCACAATTTTATTATACTATCCCTATTTAAGTTAAAACATACTTATCAAAGTATTCTTATGTACATCTATATCAAAAACACTTGTAAACATTTTTTTTTAATTTTTAATTTTTTATTTCCATACTTTGTGGACCAGGCACGAACGCAGACCCCACAGTTTTAATGAACCACCGTTCTGCCAGATCAAACCTACCCATTCTTGTGTCTCGATACATCTTCTATCATTATATGTAATCAGCTTTATATTATATATATATATATATATATATATATATATATATATATATATATATATATATATATAGGCTTGATTAAACAATAAGTGAAATACATGAAATGTTAAAAAAGAAAAATATTCCAAATATCCTATACATATGAGGAAGTCCTTGCAAAAATGTAAAACATAGATTTAGATTTGGTTCAAAACGAGAACTTGAAAAGTAAACTTTAATAAACCAAAGATTAAGAAATGAAATGAAGACGTGTTTACTTATATGAACCTATAAAAAGCAGAGTTTTGTCAGAATTGTGATATTCATCTGCTTTTTATAAAAATCAATGTATGAACAGATTTTTCAAATATTACTATCTCATTCCTTTGGGAGCAGTCACATGACCAAGAGAATATATTAGTACAGGGTCAAAGGTGAAGAGTGGAAAGAGATATATGATGAGGGGACAATTTCAAGGATTGAATCAAGAAAGGCAAGTCCTGGCAAATTGTTAGAAAAGAAGTGTTGCGGATCAATTGACCTAAAATTAATGCAGTTATGGTTTACTTACTGTAACTCGACTTTCAGTTATGTGACTGATTTTCCGTTCTGATGAACTGTTAGCTAATGGCACTGCACTCGTCATTTCAGTGATTTGCTAAAAAAAATACAAATATATCTTTGAATTTCATTTTCCATGCAAATAATAACAATAATAATAAACAAGAACATATATATATATATATATATATATATATATATATATATATATATATATATAAAATGTTCATATATTATTTAATTGGAATTAATTATTGAGATGAGTATTATTTATTAATTTATTTTTATTGCGGATTATTATCCTCATTTTTTAGTTGTTGTTGTTTCACAATGTTGTGCCAACTATTCCTCTGGCCTTCGTCAGGTGGCAACCCCGATGGGATAGAAACTCCGAATCTCCTAACTGCATTCTCAGCAATTACTGCCTTTCATAGTTGTTGTCATCTCACCACATTTTGGCTAAGCAAGCCTCCGGCCGGCTTTGGGTAGGATTGAAACCGCTATCTTCAGACAATTCTCACCTGGAAGCGTAGAGATTCAATGTCTCTATCCACTGCGCCACGGGCCCCGAAGATATTTTTAAGTTCTTAAATAAAAAAAAAAGTAAAAGTATATTATATTCTGGAATTTTGTGAGATGAGGTTTGATAATTTGGATTATTTGGACTATTATTCTTATCTTAAGTGATATTTTAATAACGTTTCAGCTGATGAACTTCTTTTATCTTACTGAACTTGCGAAGCTTTCTGTCAAACTCTGGCTGGAATCTGCATAAAATTTTAAATGTAAACCCTTTATTTAATCTACAGGGTTAGCATACATTTGCTCTGTCATCCATGACCTGGTAGAAGTCTGAAGTAATTCGCAATTATATTTTTAGAACTAAATTCGGTACTTGTGCAGAATTTGAACCAGACGTAACTAACTGTCTGCTCAGTTTTGCTCGGAACATGATGTCATGTGTTCGGGTTTGTCTGTAATTTGATGTAAGATGCCGATCAATGCACAGCAGCAGATGATCCTTGGGGGAAATATTGGGGGGAAAAAGCAGGACTAGCTGAGAGCTTCTCAACCGTTATCTTTTCAAGTTTATGTGAAGACAAAAACTTGGTAATGACCTTTTGTCTATCTATTTTAATATATCGGAAAGCTGGTGAAGTTTTTTCCACATTTGCTGTCTCTTCTCACCCCACTTTGTCTGATGCGATCATAGAAAAGTCTATCTAATCCTAAAGGAATATCCTGGCTGTCTCAAATTAATTTAATTTTTAAAAAATCAGTTGCTCAGCCTCACCTTACAGGAAGGTTAAAAAAATACAACTTGATTATTTTTTTCATTTCAAAAAATTTGTTACAAGAATAAAAAAGAAATTGTCACAGTAGATTGTTGGTTTTTTTTTAATTTTTGTTATATATTTGCTTATCACTATGGATCACTACTTATCACTATGGATCACTACTTATCACTATAGATCCCTACTTATCACTATGGATCACTATCTATCACTATGGATCACTACTTATCAATATAGATCACTATTTATCACTATGGATCTCAACTTATCACTATGGATCACTATGGATCACAACTTATCACTATGGATCACTATTTATCACTATGGATCACTACTTATCACTATGGATCACTATTTATCACTATGGATCACAACTTATCACTATGGATCACAACTTATCACTATGGATCACTATTTATCACTATAGATCACTACTTATCACTATGGATCACTACTTATCACTATGGATCACTACTTATCACTACGGATCACTACTTATCACTATGGATCACTATTTATCACTATGGATCTCAACTTATCACTATGGATCACTACTTATCACTATGGATCTCAACTTATCACTATGGATCACTACTTATCACTATGGATCTCAACTTATCACTATGGATCACTACTTATCACTATGGATCACTATGGATCTCAACTTATCACTATGGATAACTACTTATCACTATGGATCACTATGGATCTCAACTTATCACTATGGATCTCAACTTATCACTATGGATCACTACTTATCACTACAGATCACTATTTATTACTATGGATCATTATTGATCACTATGGATCTCAACTTATCACTACAGATCACTACTTATTACTATGGATCTCAACTTATCACTATGGATCACTATTTATTACTATGGATCACTATTTATTACTATGGATCACTACTTATCACTATGGATCTCAACTTATCACTATGGATCACTATTTATCACTATGGATCTCAACATATCACTATGGATCACTACTTATCACTATGGATCACTACTTGATCACTATGGATCCTTATTGATCACTATGGATCTCAACTTATCACTATGGATCACTACTTGATCACTATGGATCCTTATTGATCACTATGGATCTCAACTTATCACTATGGATCACTATTTATCACTATTGATCTCAACTTATCACTATGGATCACTATTTATCACTATGGATCACTACTTATCACTACAGATCACTATTTATTACTATGGATCATTATTGATCACTATGGATCTCAACTTATCACTACAGATCACTACTTATCACTATGGATCTCAACTTATCACTATGGATCACTATGGATCTCAACTTATCACTATGGATCACTACTTATCACTATGGATCACTACTTATCACTATGGATCACTACTTATCACTATGGATCATTATTGATCACTATGGATCTCAACTTATCACTATGGATCACTATTTATCACTATGGATCTCAACTTATCACTATGGATCACTACTTATCACTATTGATCACTATTATCACTATGGATCTCAACTTATCACTATGGATCACTATTTATCACTATGGATCTCAACTTATCACTATGGATCACTACTTATCACTACAGATCACTATTTATCACTATGGATCATTATTGATCACTATGGATCTCAACTTATCAATACAGATCACTACTTATCACTATGGATCTCAACTTATCACTACAGATCACTACTTATCACTATGGATCTCAACTTATCACTATGGATCACTATTTATTACTATGGATCACTATTTATTACTATAGATTAAAGAAAGCGTTCCTTTAGAATTTCATGCAGATTGTCAAGTTCAACAGAAAAATTATGGAGTTTGACAAAATATACCTAAAGAAGATCGGAGGCTACATCGGATGAAATGTTTTGAAAATAACACTAACTTAAAAAATCTGACAAACTTAATTTTACATATTGTCACACTCGTGATGGGGGGAAGGGGTTAAAAAAATAAAAAGCAAACAAAGGGATATGGAAAGGAATTCATGAAAAGCAAACTTTTATCGCAGACAGACAAATTTTCTACATAGGGATATGACTCGTCAAGGTCCTTGAAAGGTTCAAATTTCCTTTTTATTACAAAAAAGGTTGAAACAAGAAACGGGAATTAGTTCACCTGAGACAAGCGGGATACAAAATAAACACACGAATTGAACACAACAAAATTGCGAGAAAGAACGAGACGCACACTTCCAATTAATATAAAATAAATTTATTAAAGATATGGAAAGAAAGATTTAACGAGAAAAAAATATATTAAAAATTTATGGAGTTTGGGATATTTCTAACACGTAAACTGAGTGAAAATTCTGCAAGAGAAAGAAAAGGGATTAACAGTGTAGCTAGACTCCACACGACCACAAAGAAAAATTCAATCTTCAGTTTGACAAAAAGAGAAACGAAAATTACACTCACAATTCCCTTTTTGTTTGTTTGTTTTGTCCTTTTTTTTGTTTGTTTGTTTTGTCCTTTTTCTTTTCACGACTTATGAGTGACATATTTAGTCCGAGAGGATTCTCTTGTGGTGGAAGAAAATTCCAGATAACAAATTCACAGTTTTTTAATACTTTTTCTTTCATCCATTTTTTCATATCATATCTGTCGGCATTCGTTTTCGGTTTTCCAAAATAGATTTTCCGCGGTTCGCCTTTGGTCGGTATATTTTTTTTCCTTCGGCTCTTCCATATTTGAAAATGCATCATAACGCTTAAGGGTTCCAGGGAAGAATGAGACTGGACTCTAGTTGGAATGGTTGAGGGAAGGGGTTTCGCCTCCTGCTTTTTTTCTTTCTTTGTTTTGCATCTCGATCAAAAAATAGAGTTGATGAAATCGGGTTTTTTCCTTTCCTGGGGCTGATGAAATATTTCTAGCTGGTCGAATCTTTGGTTTTCGAGATCGGATCACAATGTAATAAATGTTCTACTGTTATATGTCACCTTTTCTGTCCTCAGTCAGTGTAAGAGAATTCCTTCAGACTGACTTTAATATTGGGTTTTAAAAGGATAAGGAATTAGTGGATTCTTGCTCAGTTTCGATACGCAATTAGATATTTATCCTATCGCTAACAGATAAAGAAAAAATACTTGATGTCGAGGTGGCCATTTGTAACAATATTAGAAGATGAAAATAGTTTCCAGTAGGTATTCTAACATTTTTTTTATCTGTGCTTTTGCAGGGTTTCTAAGAATCAAATTTTCTACATGATAAGAAATTAAAAAAAGACGTAAACCAAAATAAAAATAATAAATCTTCTCAAATAACGTAAAAGTATTCTGAGTAAAAACTTACCTTTCTGTGTTTCTTTAAATGATTATCAGATCTCTGCAAAAGAAGATTTTTGTAAGAATAAAAATTAAAATGAAAAAGAAATTTAAATTTGTAATGGAGAAAGAAAATATTTGAAAACTTAGGTGAAAAAGTTAAAAAACAAACATTAATTCAAGATGAGAATCTGTTGCAAAGAAGGTAAGCTTCTTTTACCAAGCTAAACAACTTCTTACACCTATCAATATCCTATATCTCTAGAAAGTCACCATTCACCCATGCATGGAGTATTGCTGATCCATCTTGGATCATGCAACAACCAGGATGCAAAAAATTGTATAACTTAATAGATCTTACACAACCTGCCAAGCTTGTTCCTGTCACATGATCAGTGTTTCATTCCTCTGCTTGTTTCATAAATACTTGCATGAAATGTGCTCTGATTAACTGGTCTCCAAAATACAGTTGTCACCTGGGGCTTGTGTCATGAGGCAGCCAAAAAGATGTTTACCATAGGTCTGCTAGTAATAATAAAGAGAGGAGCCTTTTGTGTTTGAGTTTATATAAATTTTCTCATGTGAACCCTAAGAAAGCATTGATTGGGTTCAACGTTCAACCAATCCACAAACCCTTAACGGGATCAGTAACGACAACTATTAGTTGGACTATTCTACGAATATGTAATGAGTTTCAATTGTACATCTTTTTGTATGCATATATATATAATGCTCCTTATCTTGGGTTGAGCATATTGGGAAGTGATATACAAATTATCATTAGCGTATTAAGCGATGCTTTTGTGTAAACAAATTGAGCTTAGGTATTTGGACAATGTCAAAACATTGTTAATTCACTGCCCGAGTAGCAGCAGCACAAAGGTTAGAAGTTCCAACTGTCATTTGGGCGGTCGGGTTTCGATCTTCGTTTGAGGTAGTTGCTTGTCTAACTGCACTGATAAGCTGTAGAACAGTGAAACAGTACTGTATGTGGATGACTATATATATATATATAATATAAAGCTGAATGTCTGTGCATGTGTTTGTGTGTGTGGTCACGAATAGGCTCCAATATGGTTGACTATTTTAAAAACCTGATTACATATAATGATAGAAGATGTATCGAGACACAGGAATGGATATGTTTGATCTGGCAGAACGGTGGTTCATTAAAATTGTGGGGTCTGCGTTCGCGCCTGGTCCACAAAGTATGGAAATAAAAAATTTCAAAATTAGAAAAAAAAACGTTTACAAGTGTTTTTGATATAGATGTACATAAGAATACTTTGATAAGTATGTTTTAACATAATTAGGGATGGTATAATAAAATTGTGGGGTCTGCGTTTGCGCCTGGCCTCCATGGAATAGAAATAGGGACAAACTTTAATAAAGACTTTTCATATCTATCTGCGTAAGTATACTTTGATAATTATGTTTCAGTTTGAAGAAATATGGTATAATAAAATTATGGGGTGTTCGTTCGCACCTGACCTCCATAGAATGGAGATATGTCACAAAGTTTAACAAGGTTTTTTAATATAGATCCACAGAATATTGTGATAAGTGTTTTAGTGTGAGCAGGTATGGTATAATAAATTATGGGGTTTATCTATTTTATTTTTACTTTCATCATATTTTGCTTTGGTTTTGATACCCCCAAATTCGAAGCTATCTCTTTACAATCCTTTCTTTTCATAACCTATCATACTTTCATAAATCAGAGTCCATTTTCTGTAGGCTGTTTTTGAACCCAGTCAATGACGGGTACTTTTGTTAGTATATATATATATATATATATATATATATATATATATATATATATATATATATATATATATATATCATCTGGATAAAATAGGATCTCAAAACATGCATGTCTGTAGATTACTGTTTTAAAAAATAAAAATGATAAATAAATAAAATATTATTTGTTTACGTCCAAATAAAACATGAGCGATTTTCTAAGAAGAAAAAGATCTTCAAGCTGAAGACACTAATTAACCATATTATCATTTAAAAAATCAACAAGAAATCTCAGTTTAAAAATGATAAAAAATAAAAGTAAAATTATCTAGGACTTAGTGGCGTTAAAGCACTAGACTGTAATACATATGGTCTAAGGTTCGATTCCTAGAAACAGTCAAGCTACACTGAAGAGAGATAGGATCTCGAAACGTTCACGTCTGTAGATTATTGTTTTATAAGTAAAATAAAAATAATAAATAAACAAATAAAATATTATTTGTTTACGTCCAAATAAAACATGAGTAATTTTCTAAGAAGAAAAAGATCTTTAAGCTGGAGATGCTAATAAACCATATTATCATTTAAAAAATCAACAAGAAACGTGGATTCCATGAACAAAGCTTCTTTCTTAGAACTGCACGCCTGTGGAACTCTGTTCTGTCTGCCTGCTTCCCACCGGACTACAACTTGGATGTCTTCATATATAGTCCAATGTTAACAAATTCCTAATGAACCACCCCCTTAAGTAAACACTTCATCAAATCTCCACACTAACATAATGTACTTGCAATAACCCTTATCCCTAATGGCTTCTGGGCCTTGATAAGTGGTGATCACTGTGTAAAAAAAAAATTTAAAAAATCTACACACACACACACACACACACACACACACATATAGTTATTTATTTAGGTGGAAATATGTTTATTCAATTATATTTTACCGTTTATTCATACCAATCCTTTAATTTATGAAGCTTGATTTAATTACAGAGCATATAACAAATAAATGACAAAAGTCTATATTTCAAATTTCAAGATGTTGACCCTCTTACCATTTATTACTTTAAGTATGTTGACATGCACAATTCATGACAAGCACAAATTAGCACAAAATCATTCATTCAATTATTATATAAATAAATGAAGTTTTTCATCCTTAACTACACCAGAAGAAAAAGCACTTATCAATTTTAAAAGAAAATAAATGCATATGAGCATGATTACAAAATCTGAAAATTGGAAGAGAAGTTGCAATTACCTTTTTTTCATTTTATTCTCTTCCCATTTTCGGATTTTGTAATCATGCCCATATGCATTTGTTTTCTTTTAAAATTGATATGCAATCATTATAACAATGCAATTTGCAGTCCTCTCCGATCCAGAATAAAAAATTAAAAATAAAAAAAATAACAATGCAATTTGCAGTCCTCCATCCATTCAGGCAGAATAAAAAATTAGGAGATATTACTTTTGGAACATCCATCGTATTCCTTGAATTTTTTCTCACTACTGGATTTAAGCAATGTTCAATCAGCAGAAGTGCAGCTAGATATTGCACAATATATGTTGCACATGTACTGGTGTACGAACCACTAGTTTCTTCCTCCTTACAGGGTGCAAAAGAGTGTCTCTAACCTAATAGGTTCTACGATAGCTATCAAACGCCAGTTCCTGTCCCATCGTTGCATCCCTATACTTGTTTTACAAGTACTGCCTGGGAATGTGCTCAAACAAACTTACTACAATTGTACACTCTTCAACGAAAATACATCTGACTCATCCAACTAGCAGCAAAATCCCATCTCTTCACTGTAGCGATTTCCAAAGGCCAGATAATTTTCTACTCTGTAATAACTTCTTTCCTTAAACCACTTGCTTTTACAATTTGCTCTACTTCCTGTTTCCCTGACTGTACTAATATGTAGAAATTAAAGGTAATATGAACAAACATCTTACTACCCAACTCTCTACTTATGCTGCTCTCTATAAATCTGGTCCCCATGACAATGGCTCTTTATATCCCAGTGACAATATGCCTTGTCTGGGATGAATAAAAGTTAAAAATAAATTTACATATTTATATATCTTCAAAAATCATTTTCGATTGTCCTACTGAGCGTATGTCCTGAACCCCTAATCCTTGAATTTCATTTTTGGCGGTCTTACTGTGACTCCCGCTATGCTTTTAAGCGATGCTGTCCTTATTATAAAACTCTATTGATCACGATTGTAGGAATTAACTGTGTCCTTTTTTTTCCATGTTATCTAGGACTGCCCAGCTTTCTCTTTGCTGTCCATTCTTAGGTCTCTGCCAGTGCTGATATGCACTTTGGTTCTTTCAACATCCTCAAACTAGCAAAGATGGTTTGCTCTTATGTGAGAATAAATGTATATACATGTAAACCCAAGCATTTCTTAAATATTACCCTCTTTTTATTTTATTTCTGCCTACCATGTGTTATTTATGATAAGACTGCACATAAAATGGTTACCATCTGTTTGAGAAGACATTGACTAAAAACATAAAAATAGAATATGAAATATTTTAATTCTTCAAACATAATAGATCAGCCTATTCAATTCCATAGTCTGTGATGTTATCCATCATGCTAATAACACAACGAATTGTATGTTATTGAAATGCATAGAAATTCTAAAGCATAATGATTAGAGTGTTTGCTAGTGAGTCAGGAGACCGAGATGCAATCATCAGTCGCGTCATACCAAAGACCAAAAAATTGGCACTTGATGACTCTTTACTAAACACTCAACATTATAAATTAAGGTTAAATGGAATGATCCAAGGAAAGACGTATCACCCTCCTTTACATCTTGATATAGTAACCAATGAAAAGTGAGTCTTTGGATTGCCTTCAACTATGGTCAATCCATCTATTTATTTATGTCTGTCGAGTAACATTGATGTCTGAATCAACAACACCCGATACATTTTCAGTTCTTTCCCATCGTTGCATGTTGCATTCCTACATTTGTTTTACAAGTACGGTTATGGAATGTGCTTCAACAAACTTACTGCAATTGTACAACCCTCAACAAAAATACATGCGACCCACCCAACTAGCAACAAAATAACACCTCTTCACTGTGGTCTGGACTCGAGATTACAACAGACACAAAATTCAGGATTTATCAAGCACTTGTTCATGCAATCCTTCTCTATGGCTGCAAAATCTAGCTGTGCTGTGGATCTCAAAAGGCAAGAAGTGTTCGACCAATACTATCTCCACTGAATTCTGCAGGTTTGTTAACACCATTTCATCTCCAATACCCAAATCAAAATACAATGCCGGATCATCTCCCTCAAGCAATTTCTTTTAAAGAGGAGACTTCGCTGGTTCAACCATGCTGTACGATGCAACCCTTCCATGAAACAATAGCTTCATGGTTGGTGAAAATGCTTGGGAGGCCAGCTGAAGACATGGTTGCATACCATCAAAGCAGATGTCAAACCTAGCTTCGGTTTACAGGTCTACGATATTCATTGCTGGTCTTGGAACTGGCTATCCATCACTGTCTGGACCGCTATAGACTATTATACATGGTCTGCAGACATCTGAGATCTTGTGTGTTCTATGGGAAGAAACCTTTCAACCCATCCTGGGTGAATGTTGCCTTAAGTACAAGTAAGTTGAGTAAACGTCTCCAAAATTATCTGATTTAACAAAATAATAAGACACTTCTACAGGTAAAGGGGGGGGGATAACTGGAAATAATACCCAAATATCACATATACACACACATGAACATTGAAAGAAAGACACACACACACACACACACATGAACATTGAAAGAAAGACGCACACACACACACACACATGAACATTGAAAGAAAAACACGCACACACACACATGAACATTGAAAGAAAGACACACACACACACACACATGAGCATTGAAAGAAAGACACACACACACGAGCATTGAAAGAGACAGACACACACACACATGAGCATTGAAAGAAAGACACACATGCATGAGTATTGAAAGAAAGACACACACATACACATGCACACACACACACACGAACATTGAAAGAAAGATACACACATGCATGCACACACACACACACACACACACAAACACATGAACATTGAAAGAAAGACACACAATTGAAAGAAAGACACACGCACCATGAACATTGAAAGAAAGACACACACCCACACGAACATTGAAGGACACACATGCACACACATATGCACACACATGATCATTGAAAGAAAGACACACACACACACACACATGAACATTGAAAGAAAGGTACACACACACATGCACACATGAACAGCGAAAGAAAGACACACACACACACACACACACACACACACACACACACACACACACACACACACACACACACACAAATGAACATTCATTTTTGCTAAGCCAGCAAATTTTGTTTCATTTTATAATGAAGTTTAAGATGCCAAACAAAAATAGAAATGGTAAAAGAACCTTCTGTGAATTTTCCTTGGAGAGTTTTCTTTTGCATTGCGCTTTCTTTTTCTTGGCCATGAAAGAATCACTTGAATCTGAAGAAATATCTGCACTGCTGTCTGAAGTTAAAGTCTTTGTGTTGTTTGGAATTATATCGCCGATCAGCAATGGAGAATCGTCTGCAGATTCACCAACAAGAAGGGCACCACCTTTGCTGGGAGATTGAAGACGAGCCTTGAATACTAAATAAAACAATTGTAAAAAAAGAGAAAATGAAAATGTTGAACAGAAACTGATTCCACTGCAGGTTTTATGCTTTACATCATCAGACCTATTTCACTGGCAACTCAGACATTTCTCAAATGAAAAATGCCTCAAAATAATTGTTGTGAAAATAAACCAAACAAAACATTACATCATTAAGAAAAAATTCAAATCATGTTAATAAAGTCTTTTTTATCCATATTATTTGGATTATTCAGATTACTGTTCTCATCTTGAGTGTTATTAGACAATTCCAATTCAATCTTTTCTGGTGAGAATATTTCCCACATGTGTCTTCTCTCCAGCAAGCTGGTATTTTTCCGACATATTTAACTGCCAAGTCCTTGACAGATTTCTTGGATTTACTTGAAGTAAATTTCTTTCAGCGAGATACAAATTTTTCAGACACAATCATTTCAACATATTTAATTATGCCAGATAACTTAAACGAGTTCACTTCAACATTTTAATGTCCTGTTTAGACGGAGAGAAGATAGCACATCAACACATTTCAAGTGTCCAGTCCGAACTGCCAACTTTAGCTTAAATTTCATCAGAAAATGTGGGAATGCACAGATCAATCAGCAAGCAGAAATTAGTCAGATGACCAACAACATCAGCAGCAATGAAACAAACTCAAGTAAAAGGAAGAAGAGAAAAAAAGAAGAAATATACCCCCCCTATGCCAAATTTCTACACTCTTTTAACAACAAAAAAAAAAAGAAAAGAAAAGAGAAAAAAATCCTTCAACAACCAACTAAGTACCAAAGAAAATCAGGATCTCTTTCACTTAAAGATCTGCTAAATTTTACATGTTTGAATATGATATCATCGATGTGTACATTAATCGTCTCTTTTAGAGAATCACTAGTTTTTTCATCAGAAGAGACCTGATAAGAATGTGTAATGGAAAGTTCTAAATGGTACAGATGTTTTATTATTAAAACCACATCATCAATCTTGATTCTATTATCAAATTCAGCCTAATACAAATTACATGACAATTCTCTTAATCCCAAGAGATAACTCTCATATCATATATCTATTGACAATTAGCTGTTTCAAAATGTCCGGTTAGAGTAATTGCTTCATCCAGTTCTTCTTGTATGAGGACCTGGCGGACGCGATTTTGTTGCAAATCCGACGTTCGCTTAATCAATTCTGACTTAAAAGTGTCATATGTAACCAATACAGGTGAGGCCATGATGAAATCACACACTTCAGCCAGTACTTCGTGTGATAGCGATGCCACAACGTGGTTGAGTTTGGTAAACTCGCTGTGGGTCCTTTGCATATAAAATTGGGCTTCCACACGTGCGAACCAAAGTGTAGGATCATCTGCCCAAAAAGGCGGGACTTCAACTAATGCCAGCATAGTTGAATTTGATGACTCCATTATGTGTTGCCCGAGTGTTCTGATCCGCTGTTCATCTGGTTATTCTCCATTCACAGTCTGTATACTGCAGAAATTATGATTTACTGAATTTCGCCATTGTTATTTATTCAGTGACACTTTTCAAAATAAGCGATCATGTCCCATCTTAGTCATCAGTTTTCAGATTCACAAAATGGTCACCACTTATAGTAACTCATGGTAGGGAGGATTACCACTTATAGGAACTCTGGCTGAGAGTCACTAATTTGTACGGGTGTGAGTCAGTGTTCACCAATTCATAATTGGGATCTATCAATTTTTAGGACCGAGGTTGCAGATACAGGAATCTTTAGAAGTCGAAAGTAGTAGAGTATCCACAGGACCATTAAAGGTAAATTTAACAAGATTGCTAATTAATAGCAAAGTGTCACCAGATCATATCCTCACATACATAAAATAAAAATCTAGAAATAACTCTGGAAAATAACGACACTTGACAAAGAACTCGAAATTACTGTATCAATATAAAATAACAACATTTATTTCCGCGTTAGGAATATTAATTCAAATTGTTACAACGTAAGTGCTTTGCTGTAATGAGTGTCATTATGCAGGACTAGTTAAATGAGGATTTTATGAGAATAGCACGGACTTTAAAATTACTGATTTTTAGGAACAGAATGTCACACATGACTTCAAATTAATGCAATTATTTTCTGAGAGAAAAACAGTCATTAAATCATGTAAGCGAAATGTATGTGTGCGTATGTGTGTGTGTGTGTGTGTCCATCCATCATATAAGAAGCAGTAGTTCGAAAT
Organism: Euprymna scolopes; assembly: GCF_053919585.1. NCBI lineage: Eukaryota > Metazoa > Mollusca > Cephalopoda > Sepiida > Sepiolidae > Euprymna > Euprymna scolopes. The sequence continues at coordinate 18,681,396 of NC_136521.1, read as the reverse complement.
AACATTGTTTAAAAGAAGGATTAATTTTCGTTTGATGTAGTAATCTTCCATGATGAGAATTAAGGTTCATGTGCATGGCATGCAAATTCAAGACAGGGGATTTTAACGCCTCCCAGTGGCGGAGTTATCCTGACATCCAGTCTTGGAGAAATAAACTGGAAAAATTGATTTGATTGGCGAATCCTTATATAATGATGTTCTCAAATATTTCAGCCTGTTTGCTGTATCACTACATGTGGAAACTTAACATAGTTCCTTTGTTCCATGTGTGTGGGTGATCAAATCACAACATTTTGTGCTTACGCATTCTGATACTTGTAGGCGTTGAAATGGTGACTGCTACGAAAATGCTCCTGCCAAAGATTTGTTCCGGCTGTATGTAGCAGTTGCTACAACCACTTCCATCTTAAAAATGTCTTTGTAAAGTCTTCATTTGGAATCATCTACCTTGTTTCCACAGATGACATTGTGATATTGTTGCTCATTGTTTAGTCATGAAATTTGATTTTCTTATTTAAAAATAAAACTACTTGATTAATTTACGTGATTTTTGGTGTATCATATTCTCTTTTCATTTCAGGTACATACATCATACAGATTTTGTTTTATTTTTGTTTTTCATATGGAGGGAATTCTACACAAGTACTATCTTTCTATATTTCATTATACCAGAAATATTTAGATTCAAACTTGATTTTTGCAATAAAAGAAAATAAAATAAACAGAATAGTTTACATAAAAAAATCACATTAAAAACACTAAGTATATGATTATGAAATGAAAACTCGACTGCAAAAATATAGTCGCCATCTTTACAAACAAGTCGTGAATATGGATTAGGATGGAAACTTAAGTTCATAAGTTTGTCCTTTAGAGAATTACTAGCGGGGGAACCCGGCGTTGCCCGGGTGTTTGTAAGTGTGTGTGTTGGAGGGAGGGGGTAACAAAAAAAAAATTTGGTAAGTAGGTAGGATCGAACCTGGAATGTTGAAGCAAAGGTGGAAAAGAAAGTATGAAACAAACCTGACAACTTACCACTCGCCCACTCATGGAGAGTAACTAAACAGAGTTCAAATTTAATGATGAAAGAGTTAAATTAACAGGTGCGCGATTTTAATGATCATGCCAAAGCAGTCTCGCAGTGAACATTTACTGTGGGGTTTTGGTTTTGTTCGTTATTTTGGTTTTGTTTCCCAACTTTTTGTTTCGCCAAAATATTGGGGGGAAACCATCTCCCCATAAAGAGGAGAGTGTCCATATGAATAGCAATTGTCTGATATAAAGAGTCCCCCCCCCCACATTGATCAAACACCTACTGCTTTCTGTACGTTCTCAGCCTTCGTGCCGGGAACTGCCTCTTCGCTTCAGATCAGTTTCACTTTTATACGAAAAAGCCGAACCAACACGTGAGAAGCCGAAATAACAAGAATTTTATAAAAGTCGACATAAATAAATCCAGAAGTGACGCACATTCACAAATTGTACATATTATGATCTAGGGGGTATATAACCAGTTCTAAGACATAGTAACCCCCCCCCCGAGAACGGCAGCAAAAAAAGCCTTTCTTGGACATACAAAAATGTGCACGCCGCATTTGCCTTTTATATTTATAGATGAAACTTGTTATTGTTTTGCACTTAGTAGGTCTTAGCCTTTTTTTGCCAACAATAACAAAAGGTGAAAAAACAAAAAACAAAACAAAAGCAAACAAATAGGTGCAAATAGCACAGAGGGGTCTGAAATTCAAGCCTTGTTTTCAATTTGGGAAAAGATCACATGGTACTAGGTCAACAATATCACAGCAAATAACCTCCTCTGTTTTGATCCATACGGGCTTTCAGCCTCTCCCCACCTCAAGTTTTAAAAATACCCCCCCCTCCTTTCCAATTTTTACCTGTCATTATTTTTTTTATTTACAACTTTTTGAGTGATTCTCGGGACTCCAAAGGAGAGAACGGCATGGTGCTATTCTTTTGCCCCCCCCCCCTCACAGAAAAAAATATAACAAATGATGCTGCCAAAGGCAAGATAAGTTACTCTTTTCTATACTTGGATGAGTTTTTAGGGTGCTTATGTTATGCTCTGTTACCGTGCTATTTTTTAAATAATATTTCCAAGTTAAATTCAATTTTTACACTATATTTGTTGGATGAAAATTGTGGGAACATGATGAGAATTAGCAGCGAACCGGATGCTAACGTATCCAGCGTAAGAGACAAAATGAAAAATCGTCTTTTGCACATGGCTCCACGCATCGTTTCCATTTGGAAAAAGAAAAATAAGATAACCACAAAAGAATTATCAACCAATGGCAGAGCTCCGCGCCTAAAATAAAGGCCAAAAATATCACAGTCAGTGGGAGCCGATGTGCCCCTATAAAGCGAGACATTTTTAGAGAAGAAAAGAAAAAAGGAGAAAAACATAGGAGGCGAAGACGCTGTGCTGCTAGCTGTTGAGGAAAGAAGTCGCCGCTCTCAAGTTAAAAGCCAGGACACATATCACCGACAGTAGCACAACCGGCCACCCACATCGTCCGAAAAGATAAGTACGCTTACGAACATTCATTCTTTGTTAAATTATACAAGCCTACCAAAGTTCTTTCCTTATCAATGCATACACACCTACAAACATCCTACGAACACTTTACCTCTTCTAATTAAAACTCATTAATAAATAAAACCGGTTCTCAACCTTCAATATTCGTCTGTCCTTATTTGCATGGAGTCAGATTCTACATACTTTCAACGTTGTCAATTAAATGTATTCTTTGTTGTGACCTCTATGGCCTCATTTCCTTCACCCCTTCTCCCTCTATAAACCAACCAAAAAAAAAACCTCCGGGCCATAAAGTACAGAATAGTTACAAAACACCCTCCCCTCCCCATGTTAATAATGGGTTTCTAGATGATATTATTTCAGCACGGTAACATAGCTGCACAAGTGCCGTTTTTAGTGTCTTTATTTATTTTAAGGCGTTTTTAAAATTTGAAAAACAAATGGTGCCGATTTGTTAACTTTAGAACATTAACAACAAGATAGTAGAAATTCTTCAGTTTCGGGTGCACCAAGTTTCAACTGAAATAAACACTTAAAATAAGTTTTTTTTTTCTTTTTTTACAAAGGAGTCACCACTTATCAAAGCTTGAAGGCCACTCGAGGATAAGGGTTAATGAGTGTACGGTAGTCAATGGGGCAATATCGTAGTAATTGTTAGTAGTGGAAATTTGGTAAATTGGATTACTTAAAGGGGGCAGCTCATCAAGAACTTGTTTACGTTGGACTTGAAAATGACCATTAATAAAAGTGCCCATGTGCAAAAAAGTCTGGAAACTTATTGGAGGCACCTGATATAAATCAGATGCAAGTTGTTCTAGATTATCTCCCTTTCACAGCATAGTTCTGTTCAAGTTTGATCAATTCTCCAATATCATCTCGTCGATCAACCGGTTTGATAAGATCTTGGCCCAAATGTGTAACGCTATACTTAGCAGAGTTATGAGCCTTTAATGGTTAAGTTCTTTCTCGCCATGTTTGTCCTGCTTCTTCGGCAATGTGATCACTCTCTTGGTAACTTGACTTCATACATAACCCTTGTCAAACTAATGGTTGATATCTTTCAAAAATTCAGTACAAACATGTCGGACCTCAAATACATTCAAATGTTGTAAACTGACCTGCTTCAATGAAGCGAGGAACTTGCTCTCTGAAAACCCTACTTATACAACCTGCACTCTTTTGTAAACTCTTTTGGTCATTTCCAAAAGTGACTCGGGATTCTCCGTTGATATTCAAGACTGACTGGATAAGTTCTGAAATTTTTTGGATACCCACCTTTTACAAGTACCAGATAGTGTTCTCTCACCCTGTACAACTGTTGCGATGTGAGTTAGTTAGAAAAGTAACTTATGGTGGCTATACGAATAAATGCCTAAAAAATTGAACCATGCTGTAAATATCCATGTTCATTCAAAGGGTTAATTTTCTGCTATGACACTGTCGACTGAGTACCATGTAAGTCTTCCCAAACTGAAAACGATGCTCAAATTTCAGACCCCTCTGAACTATTTGCACTAATAAATGCTACAAAAGGCAAGATAAATACTCTTCTACCTACCTGTATAAGTTTTTGACATTTGAATTTATTTTAAAACGTTTATTTACGTCAAAAAAATGCAGTTTTGTTATAGCCATCTGGATCTTCGATAATCGCTTAAAAATCGAAAATTAAACAACATAATAATAGAAACCCATCCAGTAAATGTCACTAATCATACGAAAATGTAATGTTCTACCAGTATTTTATTTAATTTTCGATTTTTGATCGATTATCGAGGATCCAAATGACTATAGCAAAACGTCTATTCTTTTCACTTTAACTCAACAGACTTGAAGCTACTTTTATTTCCACATAAACGTTTTAAAATAAGTTAAAACACAAAAACCTATGCAGGTAACAAAGTAACTTATCTTGCATTTTGTAATATGGCGCTTGTACACTATCAGAACAAAATTCCAGAAGTCGTAATACTGAATTTCACATGAAAACAATCGTATCTACGTATTTCTCGTATTTTTAAGATAATTATATCCAAAAATTAGGAAAATTAATAAGCTAGAAAATTATTTATTAAAGAAAATAGAAAATAGAATTTGAAGAGAACGATCGTATTTGCTTATGTAAGACACAGGAAAGTTAAAAATGGAGGTAATTTTCCGTTTCGATTTATTTTATAAAACAAGATGGCCGCAATTTTTCACCTAACACGATTAAAGTTTTTTTTTTTTTTTAATAATTCAGTAATATTCAGGTAATTTCGACTGCATAATTTGGAAGCTAACATTGTAATTTATCAGAATTGACAACAAAAAATAAATCAGTAGAAACCATCGTTTTTATCTGAAAACTCCATTTATCGACTACAAAATTTCGTTCTGATAGTGTAGAAGCGCCTATTTATTTGTTGTATTTTTCATTTTTTTTTTTTTTTTGTTTTATTGGTTGTTGCAGAAAATACGAAGGTAAATTTTTACGACGTGGCCAAAGCGTATTATAAACACCCCAACCTCGCATGTTAACAAAGGCTTTCGGAATACCCCCCCCCCTCCACATCGAAAGCAGTTCTTAATATGGGGAGGTTAGGGGGGGGTATTCCGAAAGACGTTCTTAATATGAAGTGGTTGAGAGTGTTTATACTACGCTGGGACGTGTCGTAAAAAAAAAAAAAAAAAAAAAAATGTCTTTGTCGATATATTTTTAAAAATAATGATGGCGCCTATATTTTTCAGGACGAGTTTCCATTTCAGCGTTTCTACGAAATTTTGCCACAATTTATTGATTTCTAATCTTATGTCGAAACTTAATTTCACTCTAAATAATCTAGGTGATTGAAATAGGATTTAATCTGAAATAGAATGAAAATAAATTTTAATTTCTCACCTTCAAGAATTGAATCTCGAATTTTATTTCTTTCTTTCACTGGAGAAATGCAATTTTTAATTTGTTTTTTCTTCTTAAATTTCTTTCCCATTTAGTTTCAAAATTATCGCAAAAACGTTCTTCATTTGTTTTCTAAAGAAAAAAAAAGAAAAAAGAAAATGATTTTGATTTATCAATAAATGAAATAAATTTATTTTCCAAATGAAATTAAAATAAAATTTTAAATGGTTTTCGATTTTATTGTAAATTAAAATTTGTTAGAATACATAAGATATCTTATATATGAATAAAATTAATTAATTCATTAAAAACAAAAGTTAAATAATTAAATTATAGAATAAAAATTTTAATTGACAAAAATATAAAACTATTTCAAGAAAGAAATCAAATTTATTTATATAAATTTGTAAAATCAGTTAATTTCAACTTTCAAGAAAATCATTGTCAATAAATTTGAAATGGTAAACTTCAAAAATACATAAAATAAATAATTAAATAAAATTATTTTTAAATATTGCAACAATGCAAATTAAATTTACAAACCTTTTGATTTTCTTATAATAAATTTACAATTCTTGTAATTAATTAATTCAACAGGTAGACATTTTTTATATAGAAAATAGTTTTAAAAATATTTTCTGCTTTTAAAAAAAATGAAAATACAAAACCAATTTGCTTATATTTTTCTAAGATAAATAAAAAATAAATAATTAATAAATAAAATAAATAGAAAATAAATAATTAATAAATAAAATAAATAAAAAATAAATAATTAATAAATAAAATAAATAAAAAATAAATACGCTACAAATTTTTTGATGTTCCCATGATGCAAATCGCCGGAAGTTGATACGTAACCCATGGCAACCATTATGGCAACAAAGTGACCGAAAGAACTTGTTCGTTTATTTTTAGACATAATTTTATTCCGTTTTAAAAACTTAAAAAATGGCACATACTGTTATTTCAGCACACTATCCTCCGCTTATTGATCCAACTAGAGCTACTCTCGCTTATGGTGACGGTGCCTTGCCCAGACTGGTAAATATTTAATTTATTTAATCCTTCTCGTTCTTTTTTTTTCTGTTTTAAATTGAAAGAAAACAAACGAACGTTTTTTTGGTAAATATTCAGATACGCTACAACAGAACACCGACCACTCTAATTTTTTTTTTTTTATTTATTTTTTAGGTAATTGAGGTCGCTGACAACGAATCTGATAGTCAAACTTGGGGCAAATTTACCGTTTGCATGGTATTAACCCCTGAACCGACGAACTACTTTCCACCATTTTGCAGCTTCCGTTTACGCTACGCGCGTGCGCTGTAACATAAACGACGGCTTCACCTAGCAAACTGCCTTCTCACATGGCGTACAAATCTTCCGTGGAAAATTTGAAATTAGATGAAAAAGAAATAAAGCAAGAAAAGAAAAGCACACCAAGTCGTGGGGGTGGGGGAGGTGTAATTTTATTTATTTATTTATTTTTTTTCCAGAACATAGAATTTTCTAATTTTCAAAAATACATTATAGCACTTTTTGGGTGGAAAATTTAAAATTAGCTGAAAAAGAAATAAAACAAGAAAAGGAAAGCATTTCAAGTTGGGGAGAGGGAGGGGTAATTTAATTGGTTTTTTTTTTTCCTGAAACATAGAATTTTCAAATTTTCAAAAACCAATTAGAACACCATTTAACATTTTTCGAAGATGTTACTGTTTACATTGGGTTAAATGGTGTTTTAATTGGTAAATGTCGGTGCGTTACTTACGGAAAAATGGTTAACTAAACTGCAGACGCACCTATTAAGCCACATAAGTTCTATAATTGAATCCCCCTCCCGCAAAAAAAAAAAAGAACGAAAAACATAAAAATGTTTGGTGCTTATGTTTTTGTAAACCGCATTAAAAACTATGTGAGACAAAAAAAAAAAAAAAAAGGTCCCTGAATTTGTTGTACTTTTCTTTAATTGTAAGTCATTAAAAAATGTCAGTCCGTAATTTTTTTATTGATACGCCATGTGAGAAGGCAGTTTGCTAGGTGAAGCAAGCCGTCGTTTATGGTGCAACGCGCGCGCGTAGCGTAAACGGAAGCTGCAAAATGGTGGAAAGTAATTCGTGGGTTCAGGAGTTAATACCATGCAAACGGTAAATTTGCCCCAAGTTTGACTATCAGATTCGTTGTCAGCGATCTCAATTACCTATAAAAAAACAAATTAGAGTGGTCGGTGTTCTGTTGTAGCGTATCTGGATATTTACCGTTTTTTTTTGTTTTTGTTTTTTTTAAATTTTGTTTCAGATTATGAATTTTTATTATTTTTATTTATTTATTTTTATTCCATTTTCACCCCAAACAAGGCACAGTGCCACTTTGATGTAGGGGGCTACTATCAGAGACATAAGTTGCAGGGATACTATGAAGGGAGTTGAGCAACAAGATATGTTTACGTGAACCTGTGCATATCAGTACAGTTGGGAAAACAGGAACCCGGAAGGGAATTCCAGAATAAATATGGTTCAATTATAGCATAGGTCTGTTGGAATATCTACTCTATTTCGTTTTTTAGCAAAACTTCAATTTTCGCTAATTTTCTTTGAAAACTATTTTCATTAATAATTAATTTTCTACACTATCGATTTTTTAAAAATAATTTTTTGATATGCTCATTATTGAGATTTAAAAAGATAACAATATCAGCTTTTTATATGCCCAAATTTGACCGCATTTTAATTTGCATATGCCACTTTTTCATTTCCTATCAGTCAGATTTCGAGTTCAAATGTTGGTGAATTTTTACAATATGCACATGCCACCTTGGATGCTTGTTTACATGACTGTTGTCAAATTCCTCCCTGATCTCATGATCACACAGGCTGCATTCTGGCAGTGGTCGTCTTTGTCAGGTGCTTCTTCACAATTATGGGGCCTCTTTAGAACTGTGGGCTTTATCAGGAGCATGTGCGTCCTCTACTCCTGCCTCATGACCATCTTCTAAGTTCTGCAACCCACTCTCCGAAGATGTTGTGCTATCAGAATCTGCTTCTGACGAGAGTACACTGTATCAAGGGTGCAGGTTCTTCACATGTCGGGGCATTCCATCCACCAAGACGGACTGCGGACTATCTTGGTTACCTGACTCTGGTCAAATCTCATGGTACACTCTCTGGTACCTTCACCCACACATAGTCTCTACCAAATTGGAGACCATGCTCGGGGCCTGCCACTAATGACATAACATCGATTCCTTTCACCCGGACCTCATACCAGTATATAGTATTGGCTGGTGAGGTCAAAGATGACTCTTCATCTTTTGGAGTCACATTGTACCAGTAGACCACCTCTGGTATGGAGCAGTGCATTCTAGCCATGATGCCGTTTCACAGTACAATGGCATCGCTTTGCTATGCCATTCCTGGTCGGGGCATATGGACAGCAAAATCTCAAGTTCACACCTCATTCATCAGCAAACGTCCTGAATTCTTTGCTGCAGAAGGCTGTGTCATTATCTGTCAGTAGTTTGTGAGGTGGGCCACATTAAACAAAGATCACGTCCGGTTGGCGAATTATAGTTGCTGAGTCTTGCTATGCCAATTGCCTCCACACTGAAAATCATGACTGGCCACAATCCATAATAGTTAGGAAATGGTAAACATCATAATGTGTAATGTGTAATTCTCAACTGTTGCCAATTGTTGCTGACCTCCAGTTTTCCTTTCTCCAGTGAACTGGTGCTGAAGCTGTAGATTGGCATTCCACACAATCTGACTGCTCTTTTGTCATTGCAGGACTAACTGTTCGGGTGAAATAAGCAATGTGTCACACTTCTGGATGTCCACTATTTCTGTGAATGGACATGATCCGAGGCACGTCCAGCTCAGTGATATGCACTGCACTGATCTGTGGCTCAGGTCCCACATCCTTCTTCATGGCATTGAACCATCGTAGTGGTACGCACATCAATTGATCGGCCATGTTGTGAATTGATTTAACCAATGTCACATCTATTGAGAGCCCATATTCCTTCACCAATGTTTTGAGGGCATTCAGTCATCTTCTAATGAGTATCTTACTGACAGTCTTGGTGTGAACTCGTGCTTTCTCACTGAAAGCGTCTGACACCCAGTTGTGTACACATGCAGAGTTGATCTTTATGTGCAACACATTGGTCTGCCACTAGAGCAGCAAGTTAATTCTCCTTAACACAGCATCCAATTCAGCTTTTTTTTTTTTAATTTTTTTTTTTTATTACATTTTCACCCCAAACAAGGCACATTGCCACTTTGGTGTAGGGGGCTACTATCAGGGGAAACAACTACTGGGGTACTATGTAGGGATTTGGGCAGCAAGATGTTGGTTCACGTTGTACTTGAACTTCTGCATGTCAGTACAGTTGGGGAAGCAGTGACCTGGAATGGAATTCCAAAGTCTAGCGGTTCTGGGGAAGAAACTACCGGAGTAGAAAGATCTTTTACATCTAGAGATCTCTACAGTGTGGGGGTGGGATTTTGCAGCTTGTCGGGTCTGTCGAGGGTGTTCACGTCGTGGGGGCACAAGTGCTTGCAGTTCATCAGAGCATTCACCATTAAAATACTTATAGAACAGGCAGAGGGATGCAACGTTTCGGCGATGGGACAGAGGCTGAAGCTTAGATGCCAGTTTAGGGCCTATCAGATTTGCGATTCTCTTTTGAACCCTGTCAAGGAGCGAGAGACTAGTAGCCAATGCACCAGCCCAAATATGACAGCAATACTCCATACATGGGCGAATGGTTGCCTTATAGAGGTACAGGATACTTTCGGGTGTTAGTAGTTTTCTAGCACGGTAGAGAGAGCCCACCTTCCTTGCAGCGGCCCTGGCAATGCCCTCGATGTAATTGTTCCAACTCATGTTTCCTGTGAACGTTAGGCCAAGGAGCTTGAAAGACGTACTCTCAGATAAAGAGTCGTTGGCCATTGCTATAGGTGGTAGAGAAGGTTTCTTGTAATTATTGAATAAAACCAGTTTAGTCTTGGCGGCATTGAACGTAGATATATGTTCATTTGTTTTCCTGTCATGCCTGCTATAGAGTGTGGTGTCATCAGCATATATACCCATCTCAGAGGCAATTTTGTCGGGGAGGTCATTTTTGAATATCAGGAACAGTAGAGGTCCAAGGATAGATCCCTGGGGCACTCCCGCATTTATATCATATTGTTTAGATGTACGACCGTTGAGGACAACCTGGATTTTTCTCTTATCTAAGAAGGATTTAATTATGTTAAGTATTCTACCAGTGATACCGTATGATCTAATCTTCCTGAGGAGACCCTCATGCCATACCCTGTCAAAAGCCTTAGATATATCTAGAGCTACCGCTCTGCCCTGCTGTGCATCATTCTCAGGTTACAGCCAACAAGCGTCCTTCACTACAGTTTCCAATGGCTCTCCAGTTGCTAGTGCGCTAACATCGAGCCATACATTCAGTTCCCAGCTGTCCACACACCAGTCCCCACAAGCTGGATCATTCTGCTTTACTGCATCCACTGTCTCATATGCTGGAGTAGGGAGTCTGTCATCTTGTCATTCCAGCCGTTTGTTATTGAACAGACTCTTCTCTTTATTACTCCACATACTGAAAGGTGCATTGAGAATTTCTGGGATTGTGTTCGCTTGTTTCCAGTGCAGGACACTATGCTCTCTTAAGACTGTCAGTCTCAGTATGTGGATGCCATCCCTAAGCTGTTTCGGGTCCTTGAATTTTAGCCCGAATCAAAGTAAATGTTTCCAAACTCTAGATGTGGGCACAACGTCTTTATCAACAAAGATATCATTGATATAAGCCGATGTCACATGGTCCACAACTTCCTCCTGCGCTAGCACACTGCTAATAATAGCCTTCATAATGAGGGGAGCCATGTTCAAGCCAAACCTCAAACATGTCAGTCAGTATCTATTTCCGTCGACCTCTACCATCTGGTATGGCCACAGTGTTTCATAGACTCGTATTTGGAGATATGTTCTTCGGAGGTCAAGTGTTTGCCCCTTTTAGCGCCACTCATACATCTTAGCAGTGCAAACATCTGCATTCACCTTGAATTTATCTACATGATTGTTAAGTTTTTGGGGAGAAAGATTCTTTTTTCTTTTTTTTTTTTTTACACAGTGGTCACCACTTATCAAGGCCCGAAAGCCACTCAGGGATAAGGGTTATTGCAAGTACAGTACGTTAGTGTGGAGATTTAATGAAGTGTTTACTTAAGGGGGCGGTTCATTAGGAATTTGTTAACGTTGGACTTGAAGACATCCAGGTTGTAGTCAGGTGGGAAGCAGGCAGACGGAACACAGTTCCACAGGCGTGCAGTTCTAAGAAAGAAGCTTTGTTCATGGAATCTACGTTTTGATTTAGGCACAGATAAAGAGTGGGGAAAATTTTTCACAGTGGATTCAGCTAGGCGGGTGTTTTTTGTGAAAGATTGGTGAGGGGGGGGACCAGAGATTGGAGTTCAGACGAGCACCTGCCATGGAAATAACGATAAAACAAGGATAGGCTCGCAATGTCTCTTCTGTGGGAGAGAGGTTGCAAGGTAGAGAAAAGGGCATCCCCCACTAAGCCATGAAGTCTATTTTGTACTCTGTCAAGGCAGGATAGGCTGTTTTTAGCAGCTCCTGCCCAGATATGGCAGCAGTATTCCATTCTGTGTAAACATAGACATTTTAAAAGGGAGATCAAGATGCTGTGTGTTTTTTATATATAGATATTCTTTTATTTCTCTCTGGCCTTATTCTGCTGCATCACGGCCATCAACAGAATGATTCCCTTGGAAGTCTTTCTTCCGGGTATGGCACAAGCCAACCCTTGTTCATCTATGCCCAAAGTTCTTGATCATAATCTGGTCGATGTTCTGCAGCCACTCGATATTCATAGTCCTTTAGATGGGCGGTTATCTGCCATTTCCATCCCATGATTGTTTCTGATGATCAAACATAGCAGTAAAGTCTGGTTCACTGATGGAGATAGCTGCACACGTGGAGATTTTCCTGATGCCAATCTAGACTGCAGGTCCAACATATAGCATCGATCCCCAACAACAGATCAAATCCCAGTAGTTTATCATGCACCACTAGAGCAGTGATCCTAACATAGTCGTTGTTGTTTGTTAAAATAGTGACTACTCCTCTTCCACAGTATGTGTGGTACGAGCCTCCAATAGTCAGGATGTCCATTTTGCTGTCTTCTAAGATTGACATCGATTCGCATCTATTATAGTATGTGAGCATTAATGCTGAACATCGCATTCCATCAACGTAGATGACAATTTCTGGGAGCGCTGCATTTACATCTTGGTGGGGAAGTAGGCTGGCGCTGATACCTCATCCTTTGTTCGTTTCCTGAACAGTGCTAGACCCAGTGTCTAACCTTGCTGCATTGGTAGCAATGGATTTCACGTCTTCAGCAATCTCTTGCTATGTAACCCTTGCAGCTGCATCTGTAGCAGTTTACTCCTGCACCAGTGCTATTCCCGATAGGAACAGCAAATTTAACGTTAGATGGACTCACAGCTGCAACAACATGATGGCTTTGATCCCTGGTTGACGTCAGCACCCTTGTTCTTGCTATTAGGTCTCCCATGGTTAGGGTCTCAATTTTTGGGGCTTGCTGGAGTTTGATGAAAATGCCATTTTATTTTTACATAGGAATCACCACTCATCAAGGCCCAGAGGCCACTCAAGGATAAGTGTTAAAGAGTGTACAGTAGTCAATGGGACAATATCATAAGAATTATTAGTAGTGTAAATTTGGTAAATTGGATTACTTAAGGGGAACGGCTCATCAAGAACTTGTTTACATTGGACATCAGGATAACTATATTGTAATCAGCTGGAAAGCAGGCAAACGGAAGACAGTTCCACAGGTGTGCAGTTCTAAGAAAGAAGCTTTGTTCATGGAATCTACATTTAGGTTTAGGCACGGACAAAGAGTGGGGAAAATTATTAATAGTGTATTTAGCTAGACGAGTGTTTCTCATGAAAGTTTGGTGAGGAGGGATCATAGATTGGAGCTCAGACGAGCACTTGCCATGACAATAACGATAAAACAGAGACAGGCTCACAACATGTCTTCTGTGAAAAAGAGGTTGCAGGGAAGAGAAAAGGCTACAGAGTCTATTTTGAACTCTGTAAAGGCAGGATAAATGTGGCAGCAATATGCCATCCTTAGACATACCTGGCTCTTATATAGGTCGAGAATTGCATCAGCAGTGAGATATTTACAGGATTAATTGAAGGATCTCACCATTTTTCCTGTGACCTTGGCAACGGATTTGATGTACGTGTTCCATTTCAGATCAGGAGTAAAGGTCAAGCTCAGAAACTTGTCAAACTCCCCAATACGAGCGCTATTCATTTCAATTGATGCCAGATGTGGATCAGAGTATTGATGATATAAAGATAGAAGCTTGGTTTTAGATGCATTAAAAGTAACCAGCCACTTCTTTCCTCATTGTACCGTATGCTCAAGAGCAGAGGAGAGAGCATCAGAGAGAACTTGGTCATTTACGACCTTTGATGAGCTGCCATAGATATAGAGCATAAATGTCTAGAAATGATCTAAGGATGTGATTTGGAAGATCATTAATGTAGATGGTATCAGGGAAGCCTGTGACAAAAACCAGTGTGGCAAGTTTTTCTAGTCCGACTCCTTTGAAATCAGCCAATCCAACCCACCGTCTGATATTGTTCACATAAACGTCCAGCTGCTTGCCAACCCATTTCACCATGGTTAACTTCCTATGGGCTGTAAGTGCACCATCCATGAATGAGTCTCTATCTGCTTGACGTTTGGTTGGTCAATCTCTCTCATCTCTAAGTAGAGGGCGAATGCATCTTCCTCCAGGATACAATGGCAGTAGGCTTGCCACATCATCTATCTTTTGAAGTCTCACTACCAACCCTAATTTCTTCAACCATGCCACTACGTCTCCCTTGCCGGTAAATGGCTTTGCCATGTTGCTGCTTCGCCATGATAATGGCCGAAGTAGCTTCAAGTGTTAAAGTTTTCCTTTGAACTCCTGAATACCATTAAATGTTCATGCAAAAAAAAAACATAAAGAGTCTTTCTTCAGCTTGCAACGTTCTCAACATGCACAAAAACAGCACTCCTTTTCTTTTCATGATTGGACATTCATAGATAATTTGTCTTTCTTTCTTCCCACTGACATGCGAATTCACCGTACGTTCAAATGACTCTGAGTCAACAAAAAACCATTCTCGCCAATGAACGAAATACCAGCTTTTTATATGTCAAAATATGACCGTGTCTTAATTTGCATATGTCACCTTTGCGTTTCCTATCAGTCGGGTTTTGAGCTCGAGTGTCCATGACTTTTTACAATATGCACACGTCACCCTTAGATGCATGTTTCCATGAGTGTTGTGCTCACATGAGAGATTGTTTCTGATTGAACAAGTCAGAATCAAAATTACATCTTCATTCCTATCAGTGCACAGCTTAGAAGTCAAGTATTTAAGACATCATTAGTTGCTATTTTTGTTTGTAATATTACTACTACAAGTCCATTATTATCAGTCCCTCACCTGATGCTTTTCTTAGCTTTAAGTGAAACTGGCATTGGACAGGCTATTTCCCTAGAAGAGTTCGCAATTAAAGAACTTAACTTCTAAATCTGACTCCCAAGATCGCCATGGGCATGGAATATGTGCCTATATTAAAGATAGCTTTCCATGTGGTAGGGACATCTCCAGGGAAGATCCTAACTTACCCTATATGTGCTTCCGGGTTGCTTTAGCTCACACTACTGCATTTATATTTACTCTCTATCGCCCCCACAACAGCGGAGTTACTATCTTTCAAAGCATATCTGAGAAAATTGACCAAGTCCTATCTGCTTATCCTTCAGCTCACATTCACGTATGTGGAGACTTCAATGTTCACAACGTCGAATGGTTGACCCACTCAAACAAGACCGATGATGAGGGGAGGTTCTGTCATGATTTCTCCATTGCCTATGACCTCACTCAGATTGTTCAGGAACCCACCCGTGTGCCCGACAATGACAGCCAGTATGCGAGCCTACTAGACCTTTTTCTCACAACTTGCCCTGAACTATGTTCAGTTTCTGTTCTGTCACCTCTTGGATCTTCCGACCACTCTGTTGTATCAATTAAGATAAAAATGAAATGTAATATGTCCCCAGACGTACCTCTCCATCGTACAGTATATCGATACACTAAGGCTGACTGGGATAGCTTCCGTACATTTATATCTGATCTACCTCTGCATTCCATGTTTAAAAAGGATGTGTCCTCTATAGTATTAGATCTGACAGAATGGTTAATTGTAGGTATTGACCGTTTCATACCCTCGAAAAAGTTTCAGCAAAAACCTAACAGCCAGCCATGGTTCTCTCCAGAATGTGCTGCTGCCATTGCACACAGAAATCACTTTTTCCACTGCTTCCAACATAATAGATGTATGGAAACTAAAGCCGCTTTCAGGACTGCCAGCAACCATTGTAAGAAAGTAATAAAGAAAGCAAGAGAGTTGTATGCTCAATCTGTTAAGTCCAAAGTAGTTGAGCAGCGGCTTGGTTCCCACCAGTTTTGGCAAATAGCAAACAGAATCCTGAACAGAAGCGTGTGCTCCATCCCAACTATTATCAATGGGCCTGAGGTAATCTCGTCAGCATCAGACAAAGCCAAACTCTTTGTCAAGAACTTTGCAGCTAATTCTACCCTTTGCGACCAAGGCCGCCAACCCCCAATATTTCCTCCTGTATCAGAAAACACGCTATGTGATATATGTATATCTGTATGTGATGTTGCCAAGCTATTAAAAAACCTTGATTCCAGTAAAGCAACTGGCCCTGACGGTATTCCAATTATAGTACTAAAAAAACTTCAACCTGAACTAGCGCTATACTTACAAAACTGTGTAAACGTTGTCTTAAGGAGAATAGTTTCCCATCTCCCTGGAAAATTTCATCAGTATACCCTGTATTTAAGAATTCAGGTGATCGCTCATCCCCTTCTCAGTACAGGCCAATAAGTCTCCTGTGCGTCATGAGTAAGTTGTTGGAATCTGTGTTAAATACAGAAGTAATCAACCATCTCAACAAAAATAACCTTCTTAGTGACACTCAATATGGTTTCCGTTCTGCTAAATCTACAGCAGATGTGCTTACAGTTATATCTCATAGGATTAGCAAATCTCTCGACGGAGGCCACATTTCTAGGGCAATTGCTCTTGACATATCTAAGGCCTTTGATAGGGTATGGCATAAAGGTTTACTTCATAAGATCTCTAGCTATGGTATAGCTGAAAATGTCTTCTCAATTATTAAATCATTTCTTTCTGATAGGTTCATAAGAGTAGTAGTTGAGGGGCAAAAATCAGAAGCTCACAGTATTAATGCCGGTGTCCCTCAGGGGTCCATCCTGGGCCCAACTCTTTTCCTGATCTACATTAATGATCTTCCAAATCACATCCTTACATCATTTGTAGACATTTATGCTGACGACACTACCATTTATGGTAGCACATCTAAGACAGTAAACGACCAAGTTCTCTCCAATTCTCTCTCCTCTGATCGTGAGCACGTAGTACAATGGGGAAAGGAGTGGCTGGTTACTTTTAATGCATCTAAAACCAAGCTTCTCTCTTTACATCATCAACATTCTAATCCACATCTGGCATCAATTGAAATGAATGGCTCTCGTCTTCAGGAGGCCTCAAGTTTTGACAAGCTTCTCGGCTTGACCTTTACTCCTGATCTTAAATGGAACACGTACATCAAATCTGTTTCCAAGGCCGCTGGAAAAATGGTGGGATCTTTCTATCGATCCGGTAAATATCTCACTGCTGATGCTATTCTCTATCTATATAAGAGCCAGGTACGTCCAAGGATGGAATATTGTTGCCACATCTGGACAGGAGCTGCTAGAAAGGACTTGTCCTGCCTTGATAGAGTTCAAAATAGACTTCGTAGCCTCGTAGGAGATGTCCTTTTCTCTTCCTTGCAACCTCTATCTCACAGAAGAGATGTTGCGAGTTTGTCTCTGATGTATCGTTATTTTCATGGAAGGTGTTCAACTGAGCTTCAATCTATGGTTCCCCCTCGCCAAACTTTCACAAGAAACACTCGTCTAGCTGTACGCACTATCAATAATTCCCCCCCACTCTTTATCTGTGCCTAAACCTAAACGTAGATTCTATGAACAAAGCTTCTTTCTTAGAACTGCACGCCTGTGGAATTGTCTTCCGTTTTCCTGCTTTTTGGCTGACTACAATATGGTTGTGTTCAAGTCTAACGTAAATAAGTTCTTAATGAGCCGTTCTATATAAGTTATCAAATTTACCAAATTTTCATTACTAATGATTACTATATTGTCCAATGTCTACTATACACTCTTTAACCCTTATCCTTGAGTGGTCTCTTGGCCTTGATAAGTGGTGATGCCTATGTAAAAAAAAAAAAAAAAAAAAAAAAAAAAAACTAACCTTGCTACCTCAACCTACATCTACTAACCAAAGATCTCTTATTAATTTTTTTCAAAGTCTCCTGTTCTATACACATTTTTCTATACTGTCCAGATTTAATCTTCCTCTGAAGTCAGCAGATGTAAGGGGAGAGGTAATACGTGAAAAATCCATGAGGAGGTAGGCCTTGAAACGGTGTATATTCTCTCCTGATGACCTGACATTATCTGTATACCATAATGGATTACCCCAGTAGAAAAAACACAGAAAATGATAAACTCTGAAATAGTGCATATTCCCTCCTGATAACCCAACATTATCTGGAGACTGGAATGAAATACTGCACAAGTTAAAACATCTGATGAACTTGATTATATGCATGTGTGCAAGGTAAACTGTTTCTTCCAAACAACAATTTTGGTTGCTTGCTTCATTGCAAGTTTCTGCTTCGGTATCAAATATTGTTTTTCAGACTCCTATTATTATATTGTTTTTATCACCCATCATCATCCATCATATCACTCTCATCTCATTACTCTCGATGCATGTCCTTAATCCAAATAATACTAATCATTTTTCTTTCTTTTCTTTTTTAAAGAATCGAGAATTGAATTCTGACCATTTGAAGACACGCCAACGAGCGATCATGGCTTTGTCTGATATTCTTCATGATCCAGAATTTGTGGATGCATCAATACGCGAGGGTAAAACACAAGCCCAAAACTTTTTTCTTTCTCTGATCCATCCACTAACCTTTACCCTAACCCTAAACCTAATGCTTCCATATATTTTTTGTACAGTTTTTTCTTTGTTTTTTTTTGCTCAGTCCTCAAAAATCTTTCCTGGTCTAGCACTTGATTTCTTTATGAAATACATAGACATCTTCAAGTGTTCATTAAAGCTTCTCCTCTCAAACGTTGAGTTAATAAAGCAGTGAAGAATATTGATGTGGAACACAATATCACGAAGCTGGTTCCCAGCTGACTACAATGTAGTCATTTTCAAGTTCAATGTTAACAAATTCTTGTTTGGTCATTATCTATTGTTTTTTTTATTTTTTATCAAATTATTGTTTTTGAAATAAATATCTGATCTCATATATATATATATATTCACTACTATAAACAAATCATTTGTGTAGATTTCCGAGCAAATTAGTTGTTGTGGTGGAACCTTGTACGCCGAAAAAAAAATCGATGGGAGAGTCCATCAATATATATTTCTTTAAAGGGCATTATCTTCAATTTCTAATTACATAGGCTTTCTAGGCTGAGTTACAAAATCTGAAAAAGAACAATTGTTTGAAGTTCCAAAAAAAATTAAAAATATATAAAATATGCAAAATAATGAATTTTCTTGTGGTTGGTAAAAGATTTTAATTGTTAATTTTTATTTTCTTCCACCTCAAATTTTCTTGTTAACTACACCAAAACTATTGCGAATTTTACGCGTCTCTTTTATTTGTATTTACACAATTTTTTTTTTTTTTTTTCAAAGTTTGAAATTTGCTTTTTCTCTTATTTGAGGGGGGAATAGTAGAATTTTAAGTTCATGTTTTTATATTTTTTAGAATTTATGTTTTTTTTTTTTTTTGCTTTGTTTTTCCACAATATTCGGCAAAAAAAAAACAAAATATAAAAATGTAAACTCTTTTTGTGTTTGTGTGCACCGTTTTCATGATAATCACTACTGACTCATTCAGTTGTCTCCTCCTGTTTACTTGACGGTAATTATAGTTATCTCCCTTTGTACTCCTGAAGGTAGTCTTAGTTGTCTTTCTTGAAATTCTGTGAGCAAAAATTAAATTACGTGTAATAAATTAAGCTGTAATGGTTGTTTGTTCAGTGTGAATTCATTGACAAGCATTTATGAAAAGGAGACCTCTTTTTATTACTGGAGCGCACTTATCTTGTATCAATGTTTTTCAACCTTGTGTAAACCTTAAAAATAAATTACATGTCTCACAGAACACCTTCGATAAAAACAAAATTATTCTCGTTTTATTTTCATCATAGTTCATAGTATATATTTTTGTATAACTGAATTAAGGAGAAATTAATATTTCTTGGTTAAATATTTGGCAATGCTGAATAAAAGTCACAAGAGTTGCCAAAACTACATCAAGACATTTCATTGCAAAAATTGGAAGAATGGACCAACCAACAGCGTGTCAAGTATTTTCTGGATGAACTATCCCAGGAATATATGGATAAAGAAGACGTTATAGACCAGCTGAAAATAGGATCGCTTCACTATGATTATGAAAGATTATAATGGCTGCCCACAATCATGGCTTTGTGAGTGATGTTTTTAAGGAGATGAGTGGAACTAGCAATGACAAGTGCAGATTCTGCCATACAGAAGTAGAGAAGGTGAGTTACTTATATCCTGTTGTAAAGTTCTGTTAGGGAAAGGCTACTGTACAATGCGGCTCAATGGAGTGTGTAAATATCTTCATTTGAAGATGAAAATGCATTTCCAAAATTACCTGGCAAATATACTCTGTGAACCAAGCGCAAGAGAAATACAAACAATTGCATGGTGAGAATCTTAAAAAAAATCTGTCAGTTGAGGTTTCTGAAACAGTGGATGAACGTCTGGCATCCAACAGGATGTCCCATCCACAGCAGAAACAAAATGATTCAGGTATCATCAGAGAGTTCATTTACACACACATCAGAGAGTTCATTTACACGCAAAACAAAAATCTAAACTCAAACGCAAAAATAAAGCATAAGTAATGAATATCAGTATATATCTATAATATAAACGTAATTACTAGCAATGGTGAAAAGACATAGGATAATGCAGAATGTTGTGTGAATTTATAAACCAACAAAGAAAATGTTATTTTCAAAATTATTTCATAAACTGAAACATGATTTGCTAATAGATCTACTGAAGAAATGCCCCTGCTAAGCGATTTGGTTACAATCACATTGCACTTGCAGGGTGTATATATTTCATCTGTCCCCTGAAGAACTATTTCAACCTTTCTGGGAATCATGGTCCATTTGCAGTGAGAACCCTGAAAACAATGAGGTAAGACGTCCTCTTTTTTTTCTCTCTCTTCTGTTCTTGACCACTGAAGATTCAAGCATTGACTATCTTTGTCAGAAGATAACTCCTGACAGACTTTCGACATCCCAAAGATATCTCCTTTCTTCACTTGGACACTGTTGTAGAATAGAAAGACAAGAGTCTGATTTTAACATTTAATCAGAACCTTATTGTTTATCTTTGTTAGTTTGACTTGTATGAAAAAGAATTAGTATTGAGAAGAGTTCCTGTGTGGAGATTAGTGTTGGGGAGATTAATCGGAATGAGAATCCAGAATCGGAAAAATCAGAACTTTTGGAGGGTATCAGAATCGAGGAAAAATTTGTTTTAATTTTCCGATGCTAAAAACAATTATTTAAATCATCTTTATTTGATTTTGTTTAAAGCAAAATCTTCCACTGCTTAGAGTAATAATAAAATAATAAATATTTATTGATTTTAAACTTCCAGACTAACTAAGATCAATAGTTCACCCCCACCCCTATCGAACTCAAATGTGTGTTTTTACGTTTGAGAAAATTAGGTACGGGCAAAATGAATGCTGATGCTCAAAATGTTTTGATCCCTCCCTTTACTTAAAAATTCACCAAAAATCATGAAATTAACCAATTTTAATGAAATTTTCAGGATTTATCAAATAATGATCATGGAATATAATGAACTAATTATTTTTATTTAAATCTGAGAGGAAATGTATTATTTTGTTTAAACAAAAAATACCTTTACTAAAGTTTTAATTTTCAGTAGTAAATAAAAAAATGCAAGAATTTATTTTTGCTTTTTTTATATAAATAAAGCATCGTAATTTGTAACAATAAAAAAAAAAAATAATTTTTACAGGAACATTACAAAAAAAGTCCCTAAAGTCTGTATTAATGAATTCGATATAACTCAAAGAAAAATGAATTTCTCGAACTACCGATATTACCATTGAATTAAGCATTGTTTATTCAATATTTTCACACAAAAAAATATTTCTACTTTTTTTTTTTTTTTAATTACAGATTTCACATAATTTTTATATGCAAGATTTTAATAATTTTCTTGCTCGCAAGAATAAAACTTTTGGCTTAACATAATTTTTATATTATCTTGAACAATAATAAAAAAAAATTAATTTAAAAACAGGAACATAAAAAATAATTAAATTAAAAAATTATAAAAATTGATACAAACGTTCAGAATAGGAATGTATGGATGCACGTCTGGGGGAGGGAAGAAATCTGACACCCCTACCTCCTTTTAATATGACTATATTTTGAAACATAGTTTCGATTGGCTGAAATTTTGGGCCTCCTTATAATCGTGTTTACAATTTTTTAGTTTGTTGTGTTTTTGGCGAACGGTAAATTACTTGCTTTTTGAGGGCTAATTAAGTTTTTTTTTTTTTGCACAAACAAGGTGTTTATTTTTTTTTCTTTAATTCAGTATCTTAGGACTTTACTAATTATCTTTGGAATAGACCCAGAAAACTAATATTTATCTTTTAAAGAATTTTTACAATGAATTTCTTTAACTCCAAAATTTAGCTGAATTGGTTAGTTCGTCGTGAAAACATTTTTCATAACTTTTTTTTTTTTCACCTGTACAAATATTTTTTTTCCTTTAGGAAATTAAATTTAGTCTCTAATCTTTCAAATACAATTAAAAAGTATTCGGAAACCTACAAAAAAATTATGATAAATCAGCTTTCAAAACTAGCCCCCCCCCCCACCATTTTTGCCTGCACCTAGAGAAAATATATGCACATTTAAGATGTGTTTTTACAGTAATCGAGACAACATTACCATTTTATAGTTAAATATTTAGAGATTTATAAAGAACTGGAATCATTACTGATTCCAATTCTTTATCTTTATTGTATCAAAATCAGAAATTTAGTATGGAATCAGTAATTGTATCGGAATCTGGAAAAATATTGGAATTGTCCTATCACTAGTAGAGATGTACCTATTTACAATGCCTCCCCACGGGACAAAGTTAGACACCAGGGTCGTTTTTTAATGTGGAGAAAAGGAACAAACATAAAAATTGTCTCAGTCATGAAGGATTGCTTCTCCACTGAGAGAGA
Organism: Euprymna scolopes; assembly: GCF_053919585.1. NCBI lineage: Eukaryota > Metazoa > Mollusca > Cephalopoda > Sepiida > Sepiolidae > Euprymna > Euprymna scolopes. The sequence continues at coordinate 18,658,355 of NC_136521.1, read as the reverse complement.
ACAAGAAATTGAAGTGTAGCATCTGAAGAACAGATACTACATTTTGATCTTGGCCTAAAGACCTGTCGAAAGAGAGTTCATGAATGCATGTTAAGAGTTAGTAGTAGGAGCATGACTTCATGTATGGACAAGCACAAAAGGTTAGAGGGTCCTGAAGTCCATGTGTGTACCACATTGAAGTCCATGTATGGAGCTAGCCATGTTAGCTTGGTTGTCTTTTTGTCGACCAGAGTGAAGTTGCATCCCAGCAGAGTGCTGTCAACCAGAGCCAGGAAGAACGAGAGGAAATTGCAGTGGGTTTAACCTTTTATAAACTCAGTCACATGGTCAACTCGCCTACATGATGGTCTTTGATTAGACAAGCCAGAAAGGAAGTTGATTGTTACAACCAATCAGCAATGATGTTATAAAACAAACATATTCAAAATCTTAAACCGTGAGTATGTGCTGCTGCTGCTGCTGCTGCTGCTGCTACATTGTCAGATTTTCTTCCACCTATACCAATGTTGTTGGTTAGGAAGGAAGTCTGTGCAGAAAGGTAAAACATATTTTTAATTTTGTATCTGTACACTGAACTCATAAATACAGTTTAATAAAATTAAAAAGGCAAAATATTTTCGTTTGATTGGTGTTTGTGTGAATAAAGCATTTGCCTTTAGTTTCAATATACTGAATTTTTTTGTACATAAACTCGTCAGAAAAAACGTAAATTTTTGCTTAGAAAAAAAAACATATGACAATATAATGCCAGAAAAAAAAAAATTTACATTTAGAAACAAAATAGGCTTAAGGCTTCCAAAATTTATACTAGAATTGTCTATAAGGTGCAGTGGTTAGAGTACTTGGTGAAATACAGTTGTAAGTTACATTCTTTTGAAGGTTGAATTCTCAGTGCATGCGATCAAAATTACAATTACAAATTACTTAGGATTTTTACTCAGTCGTAGCTGAAAAAAAAACGAGAGCATGCTAATGCCATGTATTAAATAAAAGGTTCTATTCGAAATTCCATGCAGATTCCCAAATTCGACAAGATACACTTGAAGAAGGTCAGAGGTTACATAACACTCAAGCTGAGAACAGTAGTTTGAAGAATCCAAATAATATGATTACTTCTGATTATTGTAATATAAATACTCTTAAGGTTGTATAAGATCGTCCTTAATCAGGCAGACTTCCTGAGCATGTTCATCCAAAAACAACAAGGATATTTTTTAAGGCAATGATGTCTGCAAAGAAGACATGATAATGACCACTGTAAGAGGAGAGGGGAAACCAGGAGTAGCAAGAGAGAGAGAAGAAAGAATACAGATGGCAAAAGGCTGCAACAGAACTCTCATAACCATCTGTGGCAACTGCAACAGAACCTGTCAGTCCAGGATAGGCATGCACAATCATTTACAAACGAGCTAATTTGAGGCACAGAACTCCATTGTCTCCTGAGACAGACAGTGCCAACAATGTAACATAGACATTATCACATCTAACTTGAAGTTAATACGACAGTATCAAAAGAAAAGCAAAATTCTAAAATGAATAATATAGCAATCATTTGTTAAAACGATGAAATGAATGGTTCATAAAGATTGCAATGTTCCAAAAGTTTGAGAACGTTCTGGTGAAAAGGTTTGGTTTTGTGTATAAGTGAAATTGAGTACACATGTTTGTTGTGTAAATGAATAGGTATGAAGATATGTATGTGTGTATATTTACATGTCTGTTTTCTTAGTGCAAAAGTGTATGTTTGTATTTATGTGTATATTTGTTTGTTGAGCAGACATACTTAATGTGAAGATGTATCTATCTATGAATTTTTGTAAAGCACCTTCATTGAGTGAACTGTTGTGTGCTTCACCCAGCGTTATTTTGGTAGTCCATGCAAGTTGATCATTATGTTTGTTGAGGCCTTTTGCTTTCCAAAGAAGTTAGGGAAGATTATATGCACATGTGTAGTTTAACGTTTCAACATTTCCATGTCTTATTAGGACTCCAAAATTGAAACATTGATCGATCTGCATAAACTCCTTACAATGTTTATATAATTTTATTTATAAACTCTATACACTTATTGAGCACTTTAAAAAATATATATATTGGTTTTAGTTCATGTTAACAACATGTTACATCATAAGGGCTGTCCCCTTTTCATGTAAGTATAAAAATAGAGAGATTAGTTAAAATGAAAATAAAATGAAAGCAGAAATTGAACCCTTGATATAAGTTTTAAACAACAATAGGTTTAAATGGAATGTCTAGTAAATTGTTAATTCTGATGAAATAAATAATAAATAAACTATTCATTGTTAAAAGAATGTGGATAATAAAATATGGGTTAAATGAATTAGATATGTAGGTTGAATTCCTTTGTGAAAATAACAAAGAAAAAATAGGTTATTGGGAAATCATAATGTTCGGAAACGTGCAAGTCACACATGTTGGTGACACGTGAGTTTGGTCACGTGGCCGGACATGCATGGATTTCTCAATATAGGAAGTGAGAGTTAGTTAGTTAGAAGAGAGTCAGTGGGAAACTCAGAAGGAGTTTGAGAACGACAGACGATAGTCTGGAATTTGGAATTCGAACGTCTAGGAAGCGAGACGGTCATTTTGAAACTTAATATGTGAAGCTTTGAATTTTTGGACGCAAAGCCCCCACTGCCGGTCGTGTGAAGAAATAAACCCCTCATGTGTTTTGATAAAGCTCGTCTTTGTGTTTGTGATTCTACCAAAAAAGGTAAAGTGAAAATTGTATTATATGTCTATATATCTGTGTTATAAAATGTCATTACATACACGTCTCAACATCTCATATCGACAATGTGAACTCTACATCTCATATCTACACTAAGACTGTCTGAACACTATCTCCTCACTCAAAGAGCTTCTCCTTCTTCAACACATCTAAAGTATGAACATTTAATATATAGGAATCGTTATAAACGAACAATCTTTCTTACAACAACATCTCTTTCTCTAAAATACAACATCACTTGTAATAAGACAAACTCTCACTAAGACTCGTATCTTTACTAATAAGAACTCATGTAACATACGCACACAAGTGGTACCTTTGTCTAATAATAATAATAATAATAATAACATTAGTACGTAACAAACATACTTGAATTTAATTAATCAATTAATACATGCATCAAATCTGTTGCCAAGATCGTTGGAAAAATGTTTGGATCATTCTACCACACCATAAGGTATCTCACTGCCGATGCAATACTCTATCTGTGTAAGAACCAAGTACGTCCTAAAATGGAGTACTATTGCCGCATCTGGGCAGGAGATGCTTGGAATGCCTTATCTTGCCTTGATTGAGTAAAAACCGGCTTCAAAACTTTGTAGGTGATGCCGTTTTCTCTTTCATACAACCTCTTTCCCATAGAAGAGGCATTGCAAGCCTGTCTCTGCTTTATCATTATTTTCATGGCAAGTGTTCATCTGAGCTCCAATCTGTGGTCCTCTCTTGCCAAACTTTTACAAAAAAACACTAAACTAACTACAACCACTATCAATAATTTCCCCCACTCTCTATCTGTGCCTAAATCTAAATGCAGATTCTATGAACAAAACTTCTTTCCTGGAACTGCCCACCTGTGGAACAGTGTTCCACTGGCCTGCTTCTTGGTTGATTACAATATGGTAACCTTCAAGTCCAATGTAAACAAATTCTTGAGCTGTCCCCTTAAATAATCCAAATTCTACCCAATCTACACCATTAATGTTTACTACACTATCACCTTACATTCATTAACACTTATCCTTGAGTAATCTTCAAGCCTTGATAAATGGTGACTCCCTTGCAAAAAAAACAAAACAAAACAAAAAACAGCCAGGTCATTTAAGTAAGTACATTTCATTTGAATCAAAGGAGTTTGCATTTGTGCTTGACCTCTATAAAAGGAAATACAATGTTTCATTTTATAACTTGAAAATTAAAATTATACAAATGTTAATAAGGGAGTTCAGAGCTAGGAGCAGGAGTGCACAGGTATAGGCACATGCATTTTAAATCTAACATGTGTTACTCAAACTGCACATATACACATCCACACACCTTCAATACACACCAGTTACCTGCCCTTGGTAATCCTTGTTTTACCCAACAGGTGGCATTCTCTATTTCCTGTTCCGTTTCTCCCTCTCTCCTCTTTCTCTTTCCCTCGCTTGCCTTCGACATGTCAACACATTTCTTATTGTCCATGTAAGGGACTCACCTTTAAACACGCCTCAACAGGATCATTTTCCTTCTCCAAGGTAGGATCGAATACTTGTGTATAACTTAACACACTCTTACATACACAATGGACTTCCAACGTATATTTTAACAAACTCTCATATACATTCACGCAGATATACACGCAATGAACATTTATCTACATGCATGCTAACTCATATACACACAAACACTCTGTAAGGTTTGTCACCTTTCTGTGTAAATAAATATTCCTTGTACATATGTGATCCTGCTTTGGCGTGCTTCATTTTAATGTCTTCAATGTACTCGTAGCACATGCCTTTATTGTTGATTGTTTTCATTATGCTGTACGATCTGCAAACGATGACCTTCTACCCTTCTAGTAATCGAACACGCAGCCTTCACAATAAATGGTTTCACAATGCATCCTACAATGTGGGACCCCAGCCTATAACCGGCAACACGGGAGATGTTGATTTCTCGCAAAATGTTGGATATGCTTCAAGGAGATGCTAAAAAATTTTTTCAATGTCACTTTATTTGCATCATCATTGTCTCTGCTTTATCGTTATTTTCATGGAAAGTGCTCGTCTGAGCTCCAATCTATGCTCCCCCTCGCCAAACTTACATGAGAAAGACTCGTCTAGCTGAAAACACTACCAATAATTTTCCCTACTCTTTATCTGTGCCTAAACTTAAACGTAGATTCCATGAACAAAGCTTCTTTCTTAGAACTGCACACCTGTGGAACGGAACTCTCTTCCATTTGCCTGCTTACTGGCTGACCATAATATGGTTGTCTTCAAGTCCAATGTAAACAAGTTCTTGATGAGCGTTTCCCCTTAAGTAATCCAATTTCCCAAATTTCCACTACTAATAATTAATATGACATTGTCCCATTGACCACAGTACACTTAGTAATCCTTATCCTGGAGTGGCTTCTGGCCTTGATAAGTGGTGCCTCCCCCCCAAAAAAATCCCCCCAGACCAATAAAGAAATGCGTGAGTCTGTAGGATCATATGCCACTCCTTGGCACCTGCCAACTGTAACGCCTGTTCGATATGGTTTTCTTTTCCTTCATCATCTTGTTCTCATTCTGCTTGTGTTGGCTTGATGACTCACCGAGAACATTGGACATGCAAAGAAGGATTTAATTTGGTTTCTGAAAGTAGAAGAATGTATCCTCCATTGGCAAGTATGTTTCAGGGGAGACAACTTGAATCTGGTCCAAGAGAGATAATTCCTGAATATTCTAAGCCAACACTCTAAATCTTTTTCACTCATTCCTTTTCAATTTTTCTCTTTGTTTTTTCTTCTGCTGATATCATTTTCTTAACATCCATTGTCTCTATTTTTCTATTTAACATATTGTTGGGTTCCCATAAGACCTGGAAGAATAACGCGACTCGGTAATTAGTGCAACAAAATATATTGAACAAAAAAGCAATTGCAATAAATAAAGAGTTTGAGTATACATTAGTCTGCCCATAATGAGTGCAAGACTTGAGCATAACCACCGGGAGTCGGATTCTCCTAGTTTTTATAGTCAATAGAAGAGTCCATTATTATGTGTAAGGTTAAGCACCACAACACATATTTACAGTCACTTATCTTAGCATAACATATTTAAATCGATATTTTAGTTTTACTAGCCATACTTACCTTTTTGTTTCAATTAACGGTAAGTTACTCTGCATTGATGAATTCACAGTTATATTGTTTTTTTTTATTTTTTAATGGTGGCCATTTGAAAATAATTTCTAAATATTTTCTGGAAGAAATTAAATCAAATTACGTTTTTTCTTCTAAACATGATACAACGGTCCACAAGAAAAACTGATGGACAGAATCAAATATTGATTTTGTAGGAAAGCTATCGATGATAAAGCTATTTATATTTAAAAGGAACTTTGTGTGTGCGCATGTGTGTGTGCATGTGTGTGCGTGTGTGTGCATGTGTGTGTGTGTGTGTGTGTGTGTGTGTGCGTTTGTTCCCTATGTTCTCGAAAACAGCTAGGCTGATTTTTATGAAATTTCATACGAAGGTAATTTATATGCCTGGCTGTGTTCTAAGATATATTTTATATTGGAATGTCTTTGATAAGTATCAATAATCGAAATAATCCGATAAAAGAAAGAACAGGTGATTTTGACCAAAGTGAACACCTTATACAGATTGATCATATTTCAATCCGGACAATGTCGGGTCTCTCTGCTAATCGATGATGAATAAATGATAAAAAGATTGAATTTACTGTATATATTATGAGAAGAATACTTGCCCCAGAACAAGTAAAAATAACTCATTAAACAGAACAGTTTTGCATCACTTTGATGAAAATAATGATCTAAACCTTGTGTCTAAAAACCCTTTGTATAATTTGAATACAATTAATTTTTTGTTCCAATCAAAAGGAAGGAAAGTAACTCTGTATAGCAGCCATTTGAAAACAATTCTGACCTGGCAAAGTATTTTAAGGAAGAAATAAAATCGAATTATATTTTTCCTTGCTACAACAATCCACTAGAAAAATTGACAAACCATAATCAAATATTGATTTTGTAGGGAGAAAACTATCAATGACAAAGAAATGATAAAGAAATTGACTTTACTTTGCATATTAGATTCTCATGCTCTCCTCATGATTCCTTATTTACTATTGTTAGACTGGTCTTGTGTTCAGGAGATATGGAGAAAAATTATATTTCATTTCAGGGATGTGAGACTTTCACTTTTTAGTAGAATTCTGCTTTTTTGTAAATCAGAAAAAACAGAATTCCACTTTTTCTTTGAATAAAAAAACAATTTTTTTAAGAAAAAACTGATTTTTGTCAAATCGTTAGAATGTTACATCCTATATTTTGGTCATTTGGCTTGATTTCAAGTCGGGATTGAAGCCAATCTAACACTATTTTCCCATTGGGAAATTGGTGGGGAGTCAAGGTCCCCTAGATTGGGAAATTCATCTTAATTTCATTTTTTTTTTTTTGTCATTGGTCACTGATTGTGTGAGATGTGTTATTATGGATAAAATTGTTGCAAATTCTTGAAAGAATTTTACATTGAAAAAGAGAAACAGAAAATCATTGTTTTTATTTTAAGTAAAAAGTGGGTAAAAAATGATAAAAATTTAATGATTTTTTTTTTTTTTTTTTTTTTTTTTGCAGGAATCGTCATGTCTCTGAAAATTTGCCTTTTTGATTCCGATATCACAGTCCGTCAAAAGAGTATCGAATGTCTCTATATCATCGCTTGTGAGCTACATTTTCTTTTGTTGGTGTTTTTTACTTTCTCCCTCTCTTTCTCATTCTTCCTCTCTCTCTTCCTTTCTAATTCTTCTTTTTTCTCTCTTTTTAATTTCCCTCTCTTCCTCTCTCTCTTTTTCATTCTCCCTCTTTCGTTCTTCCTCTTTCTTTTACTATCTCCCCTCTCTCTTTCTAATTCTCTTTCCTTTCACCATTCTCTTTCTCCTGTTTTCTTTCCCCCCATTTTCTCTTTTCTACTTTCTCTCTCCCTATATCTTTTCTCCACTCATTACCTCTCTCTTCCTCTCACTTTCTCTCGCCCCCCCCCCTCCATACACTCTCTATCTCCTTTTCCTCCTCATCTCTTTCACCAGAAAATTTGTGATATATTTTATCCTGAATTTGGAATTTTTTTTTCATAAAAGCAAAACAATAATAACAAACACTAAATAAATGCAAAAGTTTTTTTTTTTTCATGTATCAAAACTGTTTTTTTAACATCAAAATGGTTAACTGTTATTTAAATCAATGTTACAACATAGTCTTTTAAAATGCTGTACAATCAAAGACGCTGTTTGGAATTGCGAGACCTAATTAGAAAACTGATGGTGGTACCCCTACTCTACATAGTAAAAGTTATGGAGGTTTATATTTCATATAACAAATCATCATGAATTAAAAAAACAAATAAATATTAAATACTTGGTATAATCTTAAATATGCAATAAAACGCGACCTATCCAAAGAATTATGATATAACACACAATACATTTCTCTCATTCATTAAGCAAAGGTACAAAATTAACAAAAGTACTTTTGATTGTAAAGCAATTTAAATGTTCTGACACAATGTTCTGGATCTGGTCTGGCTTTACATTACATATCCATCTAATCATTGCATTGTGATTTCTTGCCCAGCTTCAGAGAAATGATTTGGTGGATATGCAGCTTAAAACTAGACCAGACACCAAACATGAAAAATTGGTCATCTCAAATAAGGGCAAACTGTCTTCAGTGATTCAGACATATTGAAAGACGCAAGGGGTATATCAGCACTTGCAGAGACCTAAGGATGAATGACAAAAAGATAGCCGGGCGCCCTGACAAGATATGGAAAGAAAATATCAGGCAAGTATGTAAATCGTGATAAATGGATAAAATCAATCCCCACAATTGTGATCACTGGAGACTTCGCTTAAAACTAACCAAGCAGCATCGAACCTCTTGTGAAAGGGAACATAAACAATAAACCTGGAATGATTGATTGAGTCGAATTCTTCTGTTTAGTTTACTAGCAAGGAGACCCGACGTTGCTCAGGATTGAATAATGGTTAGCAAATGTTTCACTCTCCCATATTTTTATTGTTATCGAAATCGGTGAAATCGGCCATTTTTCAGTCAAATCGATTAATTGCCTGCTCTAGTTGAGGACCTACTGCAGTGCACTGGGATGAAGCTTCATATGCTTCCCTGCAGTGATTAGTCCACAATACATTGTAGTCTACATTACACTGTAGAGAGCCTACTGTTGGTTTTATAAAATTATTTTTTATAATGGCTTGAATTAAAGTTTAAAATGCAAAAGACAAGTATCATGGTTCAATTGTGCTTTAAACAGAAACCCTCATTTTGAATGTGCCCCTATCATATCAAATAACCTACTGTTGATTTTATATGCCAAGCCGTTCTGCTTGTGCAGTAATAATGGCTTAAATTTAAGTTTAAAATGCAAAAATCATGTATCATGATTCAATTGTGTGTTAAAGAGAAACATTTTTAGTGATATCTCTCGGGACATGTGCTGAAATCATTTGTGGACGAGGACGCAGGGGAGGTAATCTCAAAAATATGTCCAGAGCTGTGAGATGTACGACGAGATGTCTGTGTTGGATGAATTTTTAGGTGTGAACATTGTACCAGGTAAAGCCAGGTTAGTGCCATACAGCAGTTCTGCATAATTGTTCGTTGGTAGGTTGAAAGCGATGAGTGAGCGCAAGTGGATCCGCACAACTGTGTTCTTAGTCTGCTAAAGCGTTTGCAGAGTCTAAATGAGGAGGTTGAAATTGTGAGCGAGTGCAAGTGAATCTGCACATTCTTAGTCTGCAAATGCACCTGCAGAGTTTAAGCAATAAGGTTGAAGTCATTTACACAAATGCTTGCAAGCGAGTCTGCAATCCCAAATACAGGCGAGTTTGTACCCATGTCGGTGTACATTGTTCGTGTTGATCAGGTTCAGTATGCGTTGGTTGAATCAACGAACGTCCGGTCGTCGAGTTTTCCAATGTGCGTGTCGCAGCTAACTTGTTTTAAATAGGTGACTTCTTCCATAATGTCCAGTCATTGAGTTTTTCCTTGAGGCGGGTTAGTTATTATATCCCGAACTGTTTTAGCTAATGGTGCCAGCATGCCATAACACAAAATGCATAGCTGATTATGTGAAGGGACATCGTGAATTTAAAAAAAAAAGGTGTCCACTTGTGCAAACCATAATTTCACATCTTCTGCAAATGGCGGTAGAGATATAAAACTCTTTTTTTCTTTTTTTTTTTCTTTTTTTTTTTGAGTGAAGAAAAAAAAAAACAACGAACAGACCAAATGAACAAAAGAACATTTTATGGACTAGCTGTCCAAGAGAAATTTGCACACAAAAAAAACGTTTTTTTTTTTCAAAATAGAAATAATTAATAATTAAAAATAATACTAAAAGGAAAAATCGTCTTTTTTAGTGTGTGTGTGAGTGTATAAAAATAAAAATAAATTTTTAGACGTTCTTCAAAACTTTCTTTGAATAAAGTAATAGTTTCAACAGCTTAGCACAAGAGGACAAAAATTCTTTTGTTCGTCTGTAGTACTACTTTGTCGTAATTTTTAATGGAAGGAAAAAAGAAATTTTATCAAAACTAAAGCAAAATATTCAATGTAGTTTAAGTTAAGACTTACAACAACGAATAATCTGTTCATCTGAAGCAAAAAAATTTTGTTTTTTGTGTTTGTGCCAGTTGCTCTTTTGTAATTCTAGTAGGGTGTTTAAACCAATGTTAGGTCGAATTGCGTTTTTTTTTCTGTACACAGATAATGTGTTCATCGAAGAAGGGGGTCACCACTTTAGCGAGGTCCATTCATCGCGGTGGGTACTCAGATAGGTACTTCTTTTTTTTTGCTTTTTAGACATCAACTGCTCTTTGCGTGAGTTAATTTATATGTAAATTAGCTTAACTCTTGCTCGATCTCGCAGGAAGATCTCTTCTCTGCTACACATTCATTTTGAATGTGCCCTTGTCAGACTAATAAACCTACTGTTGATTTTATGTGCCTGACCGTTTTGCTTGTGCAGTAATTAAACTTCTCAAATGCACTTGTGATGTTAGGTTGGTTGGTTGGTTGTTTTTGTTTTATGGCATATCAACCCTTTGTGGGTTATTTAATGCCGAATCCAAAGATTTTGAAGAAAATTTTTTTTAATATAATATATTTGCTGTTTTCACGTCTGTTTCTATTTAACCCATAGTTGGGACCCTAACAGGCACTACCACTCTGCGTCAGAGTGGACCTGGGAGCAATGGTAATTAAAGGGTGGCTCCACACTCCCCAAAGCTCACAAACTGGGCCTCGCCACTGGATATAGTTTAAGGTCATATCCAGGACCCCCATTGAGGGACTTTTACCCTCTGCAGGGGGGCAGTCGGCGTATTCTAATGCCCCAGCGACAGGGCCATGTGATGTTAGGCTATATAGTGTTAACTTTAGTCCAAATCGCCTGTAACCTTTTCTTTAATTAATTTTTTCAATTATCGATACTTATCGAAGACATTCTGATACAATGTCTACATAAGAACACTTCCAGAGTATCTTCATGTGAAATTTTAAAAAAAATCAGCCGAGCCATTCCCAAGTCTATAGGGAATGAACTCACACACACACACACACACACACAAACTTCCTTTTATATAATTGTAGAGATGATAGAAATAGGATTACAGTTGTTGAAAGAAGTGATATGTAACCGATGTAGCAATAATTTTCTATTGATTGATCATCTATAATATAAATCTCACCTGTCTGTTTAAATGTATGTATGTATGTATGTTTGCATGTCTCACAAAAACTTTTGGCAGAGGCGGCGACAAATCCTGACAAGATCAGTATCATTTTAAAACTCAACGTCTCTGACAACAAATATTGAAAAATTGGTCAAAAACATTAATTCTTTCACCCTAAATTCGGCTGTTTTGTACAAGGAGGGGTCGATTTTTTTCGCTGACATTCTAGCAAGTCATCGTCACCATTGGATTGACTTCCGTTAATTTGAACGCTTTTGACTTCTGTTTGCGTCATGGAGACATCAGCTAAGATGTCAGATTTTCTTTCACTTTCTTTTCTGCCTTCGCATCACGGGTTCAAGCCTGCCTACACACCTCTCTTCACCCTGGCTGCCTACTATTGTTTTGATTCCTTCCCCACGTTACTATACTACCATTTTTTTTTTTTTAACACTGCTCTCCACATTCACGGGTTTGAGCCTGCCTGCCTACTACCACTTTTTTTTTTTTTTGCTCAACACACACCTCCAAACACCCGGGCACCCATGCAAGTTCATAATAAATTGTTATCATGAAGAAGAACATCTTACTCTTCCAATTCTTTTGTAACTTATATGATAAAAAAACGTGCGGCTCCTTAAAAATTAAGTAACATTTTTACATGTTACGATGCATGTCTCTCTATCTGTCATGTAGAGATTGTTGGGATGAATGAGATGCTTGTTGGAGTTATTTTGTAATAGTGTTGGTGTATTCATTTAAAAAAAAATGTTTTTTTTTTATTTTCTTCCTTTGAAGATTGTAATGCTGGGTATGGGGCAGCCAAACCAACTGCCAACATTGCCCTGCTTTTTATTGAAACCAACCGAGAGCTCTTTTTAGTATCCTCGCTGTTACCTTAAGTGCAATTGTCTGGATCTCTTTTGCACTTGGTCACCAGGACTATTAGTTAGGTAGGACTTCAGGTTCTTTTTCATAAGCTCTGTGGCACCTATAATAACTGGTATGATTGATATCTCCTTTTCATCTGACTAGCCTTGCTTGTGATGAGGAAGAGGTTGCAGTTTTTCTCTACAATTTGTATCAACTTCATTTAAGTTTCATCAACACAGGAATAAAAGAATGTAAGACAAGTTGTTTCGGCTGACATGTATTTGAGAACGGGAATTACTTCCATATTTTTACTGTATAGTAAAGTAAATTTGTATGGATCAGCACATACTAATCACTCCACAAGCGATTACATGTAATAAAAAAAAAAAAAAAAGAAGATTTTGATTATTTGATTATATAACTACTAAACTTCTTCTCTCTCTTTCTTTTCCTAGGCTGTGCTGTTGGAAGATTAGCTTTGGTGAAATTTAAACTTATTGTTCCACTTTCTCAATTATTCGATGATCGAGAGATCATAGTTCGTAGGAATGCACACAAAGCCATAGAAATGCTGTCCGAGAATATTTATGGTAATTATAATTCTTTTATGTTTTAAATCAATTTTTTTTTACCAATTTCTGTAAAATTAATTGATTTTGATTTATTTTCGTCAGATATATATATATTTATATGCAAATATATACACATTAGTCTTTATTATAAAGTGAAAAATAAATAAATAAAAATCTGTTTCACTTTAGCAAATAAAAAAAAACTGCCAGACGAAAGCATTCCAAATGTTTAAAGGCTGGGACAAAGCCAACAGCAAATCTGACCGTCTTGTTGTCTGAAATGAATTTAGAAAGAAATTCTTCACTTAATTTCTATAATGAGACGTTTTCATTACTTTTTATTATTTCTATACCGATCGTTACGTTTTTTTTTAACTTCGTTTTTCCCTTTCTAAAACGTTCCCATTTGTGACAATTTGTTTCTTTATTCTTGTTTCAACTTCACTGATTGAGATGTTACATTTTATGAATGTTAGAGCTAATTTTTTACCTGTTATTTTTGATGGAGTATGTAATTCAGAAATTAAAATAATGCTGTTCACTTCATACTTTTATTAAATATAATTTACACATCCAAGCAGAATGCTGTTCATAATGAAAGTCATATTTCTATTTCTGGAGCAATATCTGTGAAGAGTTCTAATATGGGGAGATAACTAATGACTATTAAAATATGTATACTTCATCATCATCATCTAGTCGTGGTAATATCAGCGATCTTCCTGACTTTCTCATACCATCTCGATCTATTCTCCATCATAGATCTTCATAGGTGCATTGTAAGTCCTGTTTTTTTTTGTTTGTTTTTTTTACATAGGCATTACCACTTATCAAGGCCAAGAGGCCACTCGAGGATAAGGGTTAAAGAGTGTACAGTAGACAATTGGACAATATAGTAATCGTTAGTAATGGAAACTCGGTAAATTTGTTAACTTATATGGAACGGCTCATCAAAAACTTGTTTACATTAGACTTGAAGACAACCATATTGTAGTCAGCTGGAAAGCAGGAAAACGGAAGACAATTCCATAGGCGTGCTGGTCTAAAAAAATAGTTTTGTTCATGGAATCTACGTTTAAGTTTAGACACAGATAAAGAGTGGGGGAAATTATTGATGGGGTTTTCTGCTAGATGAGTGTTTCTAGTGAAAGTTTGGTGAGAGGGACCATAGATTGGAGCTCAGTCAAGCACTTGCCATGAAAATAACGATAAAGCAGAGACAAACTCGCAAAATCTCTTGTGAAGGTTGCAGGGAAGAAAAAAAGGACACCCCCTACGAGGCTACAAAGTCTATTTTGAACTCTATCAAGGAAGAATAAGCCCTTTCTAGCAGCTCCTGCCTAGATGTAGCAATAGTACTCCATCCTTGGACGTACCTGGCTCTTATATAGATAGAGTATTGCATCAGCAGTGAGATATCTACTGGATCGATAGAAGGATCCTACCATTTTTCCAGCAGCCTTAGCAACAGATTTAATGTATGTGTTCCATTTCAGATCAGGAGTAAAGGTCAAGCCCAGAAGCTTGTCAAAACATGAGAATTGCAGTCTCCTCACTGGATTTACATTCCTTGTTTTAGCATTCACATAAGAACATCACTGACAATTTCATCTGTCAGTTTTTCCTCTTTCAGCCTGTTTTTTTTTTTTTTTTTTACAAAGGAGTTACCACTTATGAAGGCCCAGAGGCCACTCGAGGATAAGGGTTAATGAGTGTACAGTGGTCAAGGTGAACATGTTATAGTCATCGTTAGTATTGGAAATTTGGTAAATTGGATTACTTAAGGGGATGGCTCATCAAGAATTTGTTCACGTTGGACTTGAAGACGACTATATTGTAGTCAGTTGGAAAGCAGGAGAACAGAACAGAGTTCCACAGGCATGTAGTTCTCAGAAAGAAATTTTGTTTCTGGAATAAAACTCTTCATTAAAAAAAGTACAGTTTTTATATTAATAACATTACCATCTATGCAAACTGACTATTAATCAGAGCCATCTAACTTTAAACACTTGAAACAAACAATTTGAAAAGGGGAAATTACTTAATTGACAACTTTAATTAACATTATCCTTAGCCATCCAATAGTGATATCAGCAAATATAGTTGTTCTCTGTCTGATTAAGGCTGAGATCCAAGGAAGGTGTTAATAATGTTGCTCACTCTGCTGCCTCCAGAAGATATCTTGATGTACATATCATTAATTTTCTTCTCTAATCTGTTAGTAAAGATCTAGGTGCTACATCCATACACCAGAGGTGATGTAACAATTGCTTCGAATAAGTTGTATTTACCTGAACAATACATCTTTTATTAATTTATTTTTATTTCGGACTATTAGTCTCATCTTTATTAGTTGTTGTTTTTTTTATCTTTTTATCGTTTTTTTTGTTTTTTTTATTCACAACGTTTCGGCCAACTATTTCTCTGGCCTTTGTCAGGTGGTAAGCGCGACGGATAGGAACTTTGAATCTCCTAACTGCATTCTCAGCCATCACTGCCATCCGTAGTTGTTGTTGTCTCACCACATTTTGACCAATTAACCTCTGGCACGCTTTGGGTGGGATTGAAACCGCTATCTTCAGACAATGCTCATCTGGAACCGTAGAGATTCAACGTCTCTATCAACTGCGCCACGGGCCCCGAAGGAGATTCGAAGTTCCTATCCGTCGCGCTTACCACCTGACGAAGGCCAGAGGAATAGTTGGCCGAAACGTTGTGAATAAAAAAACAAAAACAATAAAAAGATAAAAAAAACAACAACTAATAAAGATGAGACTAATAGTCCGAAATAAAAATAAATTAATATATAATGCTCATCTCAAAAATGAATTCCAATTAAGGAATAATATATATAAATACATCTTTTGTTGATTGGGAATTGGGATTATTAACATAGAATGAACTATGTCTGTAATATTAAACCAGGGTCTTTTTTACTAGTTGCAGAATTCTTTCTCAGAATAGTTACCAAATAATATTAAAGTAAGTCATATTTATTTTATATAGCCGTTCATTCTCTATAATTTCTTTGCCCTGGCAATTCATGTTTATTTCGATTGTATTCAAAGTTTATCAATGTAAACTTTTCTGTTAATAATTAGTTAAAGAATTCCTTATCAGAATAGTTCTCAGATTATATGTTCCCACACAGAAGTTCTATAGCAAACCCCACTCTCCCCAATAGTTTACTTCTGCTTGCACAGTTGCCATTGCTCAAAGCCAGCATGTTTACCACAGATGTATCTGACATGTCCAGTACAAACAAACAAAGGTATATACAAGCTAGAAGTAATTGTAAGAGAGAAATAGCGACAGCACTTAAAAAAAATCATTGAAAATTTTATATCTATATCATTAATTGCGAGATGAAAGATAATGTTTTTAAATTGCAACAAAATGTACATTACATAAAATAAATCCAAGGTAATTTTTTTATTCAATTTAAATTAAATTTTTATACCTTACTTTGTAAAATTTATGAAAGTGCACTTTGAAGATAAATAAATTTCAAATTGAATCTTGTACCTTTATTCTTAAAGTCTATAGTAGAAACATTTTGTTTAACAATTTTCATGCCTTGGATGAAATGCTTTTCTAACTTGTATCTTATCTTTTTAAGATTATATTTTAAAACTCACCTTCTCTCTATTTCAGTTTGTATTTCTCCTCCCACCACAACTCATTTTTGCAACCCCCTCTTTGTATTATTACAGGTCTGAATATTCTCTCTGTTTGTTTGTATTTCTCCTCACACCACAACTCATTTTTGCAACCCCCTCTTTGTAATACAGGTCTGAATAATGAGAAAATCTGAATTTTTTTTAACAAAAAATTTAAAATAACTTTTTTAGATTAAATTTTTTAAAACTTCTTTCAGAATAGAAAATCTTTAAAATTTAATAAGGAATATATTTCATATAGGTTTCATTTACAAATATTCAGTACATAACGAGAAAAATAGAGATGAAAATTTCAAAAGGACTGTATAACTGGTTACGGTCAATAGAAGTCCTCACCAGCGAAAGTCTTTGTTATTGTTATTCTATTATTATTATTATTTAAAACATTGTGTGTCCTGCTCTTTCGCGTGAGGACTAATTACTTGAAAGTACTTCATTCAAACTCCTCGGCTTAATCTTCACAGGGAACATGAGTTGGAACAGATGCATTCAGGGCATTGCTAGGGCTGCTGCGAGGAAGATGGGCTCTCTCTACTATGCAAGAAAGTTACTTATGCATAAAAATATCCTGTACCTTTACAAGGCTGCAGTTCGCCCATATATGGAGTATTGTTGTCACATTTGGGCTGGCGCATCTGCTACTTGTCTCTCACTCTTGGACAGGGTTCAAAAGAGAGTTGCCAACCTAATAGGTCCCGAACTGTCAGCTAGGTTTCAGCCTCTCTCCCATTAAATAAATGCTGCATCCCTCTACCTGTTTTACAAGTATTTTAATGGTAGATGCTCCAACGAACTACAAGCGCTTGTACCCCCTCGATGTAAATATCTCCAACAAAACTTACAAGCAGCAAAATCCCACCCCAACACAGTAGAGATCCTCAGATGCCAAAAAGCCTTCTACTCTAATAGTTTCTTCCCCAGAACTGCTAGACTTTGGAATTCCATTTCGGGTTCCTACTTCTCCGACTGTACTGACAAGCAGAAGTTTGAGTGTAATGTAAATAAACATCTTCTTGCTCAACTCCCTACATAGTATCTCTGCAGTTATGTCCCAAATAGTAGCCCCTACATCAAAGTGGCACTGTGCCTTGTTTGTGTTGAAAATGCAATAAAAAATATTAAAGTAAGTTGTATATACATTCTGTAAATTAATATAAAATAGAGAAAGGTTATTTGAAAGATCTTGTCAGCTCAGTATATTCAGACGTATATTCCCTTGAACCATATTTAAGTTATTTCCCTGGAATTATCTAAGCCAACAAAAGAATAAACTTTTCTATTTAGAAGCGCACAAAAAACTCACACCATGCATTTGTGGAATTCAATGCATCAGGTTGGATGCTAGTGATACCTGTGCGACCTAGCACTACATTTCTTACATAACTTTCACATCCTATTACTGTTTGCAACTATTGTTCAGATGCATATTTAACCATGATTCTTTTCTACTAGTCGCAGAATTTGCTCTCAGAATAGTTCCAAGATATGTTTATCCTGGCAATTCATGTTTATTTGATTGTGTTTAGGGACATTTTATATTTTACTAGCCTGGGTGCTCAGCGTTGCCCAGGTATTTGGAGGTGTGTGTTGAGCAAAATAAATAACAGTGGTAGTAAGCAGGCAGGCTCAAACAGGAAGAGGATGTGCAAAAAAAAAAATGTTGTTTTTGCTGTTGCGTCCATCACCAAATCGGAAGTGACTAAGGTTTTAATTAAGGCTAGTCAATCGAAAAGCGGGGATGACTTTTGAAAATATCTCTGCAAAAAAAGCGATCCCTCCCTGTAGAAAAGTGTCCAGTTGAGAGTGAAGGAATTAATGTTTTTAGCCAATTTTTCGATATTTATTGTCCAAAGCATTGAGTTTTAAAACGATACCAATCTCGTGAAAATCCGTCGCCTCTGTCGAAAGTTTAGGCATACATACGAACACACATGCATTAAACAGACAGGTGAGATTTATATTATAGACTAGCGGGGGTACCCGGCGTTGCCCGGGTGTTTTGGAGGTGTGTGTTGGTGGGGGGGGGGGTAGATTAAAACAACCCTGTTAAAAAAAAAATGTTGGCCGGTAGTTTGGAGGTGTAAAAGAAAAAAAAATAGTTTTAGTATAAAGGTAGGCTTGAACCCCAAACGTTTGACGCGGAGGTGGAAAGAAAATGGAAAAAAAACCCTGCGACCTAACCATCTTGACCATGGGAACAGATGAATTGGTAAGTGTGTTAAGTTGACGTTTATAAACCGAAATTAGCAGGTGCGACAACATCAAGTTGCGGAAGCCAGTTTCTGTTTTCCCCGCTATGCGGCAATAAAACAATAAAAAAAACACAAAAAAAACTAACGTAAGGCAAACGAATGATGAAAACAGAAAAACGAACACGTGAAAAATGGCTTAAATAAGCCTGTTTCGATATTAAAATAAAAAAAATCGGTGGGTACCCGGGTGTTTTTGGGTGTCGCTAAGAATAAGCGAAGTAAAAAAAAAAAAAAAAAAAAAGCAGAAAAACAAACGTTACGTGAAAAATGGCTTAAATAACACTGGTTCAATATTTAAATTTAAAAAATAAAAAAAAAACATGATTCGAACCCAAAACGTTTCGATAATGAACCAAGGCCTTAACCAACTGAGCTAACGCGACGTACATGAAATTTGTTCGGTTTTTCAACTATTTAAGGTAAATCAGGTCACGACATCATCTGACACATGCGTAGAATCGGTCATTGTCACGAGAGAACCGTTTTTGTTGACCCCCCCCTGTCAAAAATTGTCAATTTCGGGTTGAAAAAGTTAACGTTTTTGGCCAATTTTTCGATATTTTTCGAGCAAAGGCTGGAGCTTCTATGTGATACCGAGTTTGTGAATTTTCGTCGCGTCTGTCGAAAGTTTTTAGCAGACATCCATCCATACATACATACATACATTTTTGCTTTTATATATATAGATTATATTCCTCTTATAGTTATCTTTGATGGACCTAAAAAAAAATAAATGTATGTTTTAATTCGCCTATTTCTTCATCGTTGTCATTTATTATTTCTTTCTATCTTTGCATTTGAACCTTGTGTGTATACTGTAGAAAATGCTATATGTAGCCTGGCAGCATTCATGTTGAAGACATTCAAACTCATGTGTTGCTAAAAACGTAGAAATTAGAATCTCAAATATTTATATTTTACAGTATAAAATATTTTTACAGGGTCTGTTGGAATTATTGAAGCTCAACTCGTTCCAATTTTGGTTAATAATCTTACGACAGAAGATGATAAAATAAAGGTTTGTATTTCAGTCTTTCATCTCTGATATGGGTATGGCTTGGAGGCTAAGGAATGAGGGTAGAGAATTGTATGTTTTGGTTTCGATTCTAGCTGATGTAACCAAGTCATATATATGCATTATTTTAGTTTTGTTCTTATTATTATATATCTGGTTGACAAGAATGGTCTTGTGGTTTTTAATTTTTAAATTCATATGAACATATCTCTGCTGAAACAAAAATTCATTAATTGAAATAAACACCATCAGGATCAACACACTTTTGCAAACGCAAAACAAGTGTATTTATGCCAGCAACATAAAAATCTTGCGTTCTGGTGGCGATGAAATCGCTGAAGGCGCTTTTGATATTGCTTAGGTTTTTTAATCATTTGTTATGCAGAAAGTTATTGAGATGCTTGAAAAAGTGGTAGTCAGTAGGTGAGAGATTTGGAGAGTATGGCAGATGAGGTAGAGTTTCGTAGTCCAATTTGTTCAACTTTTGTAAGGTAGGTTTAGCAACATGCAGTTGGACATTATTGTGAAGGAGAACTGTGCCTTTGCTGTTGACTAATGCTGGGTGTTGTTGTTAAAGTTTCTGATGCATTTCATCCATTTCATCAATGGTTCCATCTGCATTAACAAAAAAAAACAAAAAAACTAATGAATGAGACCGGTCGCAGACCACCAAACAATCAGCATGACCTTCTTTTTGGTGCAACTCTGACTTCGGGAAGTGTCGTGGAGCTTTGTAGGCATCTAAACACTGAGTTGAGCATCGCCGGTTATCATAAAGAACCCACTTTTCATCACAAGTCACAACCCAGTCGAGAAACTGGTTGTTCTTGTTGCATAAAAGAAGGGAAGATGATACTTCATCACGGCATTTCTTTTAATTGTCGTCCAATTCGTGAAGCACCTAAATGCTTTGTTGATATCACGAGCTGTTTCAGCAGTTTTTTGGCCTAGCTTGAATTGAAATATAAAAATTGTACAAATTTGCCTTTTTTTCCTTTTTTTATTCAACGTTCTGCAATGAAGACATAATTGTTTTAAAACGATTGTGATTTAAACGACTAGAAAGAGCAAAAAATGCTCTTTAAAATGAAAACAGCTATTATAACAAAAACTTATTTGAAAATGCATCATTTGAAATCCAAATTAAAAATTCCACAAGAACTTTCTTCTCAACCTAATATAAGATTCAATATAATAATCGATAGAGAATTACCCCTATTATAATAAATACGTAATCGGCATAAATTAAAATATCATATTTAATCATATCTTACGATCAGACAATGCTGGGTGGCCTTTTAATAAATATACATATATATATATATATATATATATATATATATGTATGTATGTTTTAACTTTTACCAAGTAAGTTCTATGGTGTACTTGTAGTTTCATTAAATACTTTGCAAGCAAAATCCGATTCCACATTTTGCTAATTCCTACCCTTTGATGAGAAGGATAGTATTTCTTTCGAAACTCTGCAGATTAAGGACAATTCACTTCATTTGTGTCTCCTTTTTGAAAATGAAATATGTCCTTTAACTCTTCTTAAAGTGTTTTACTATGTATTATTAATTCTTTGTTCTTATCTATATATATATATATATATATATAGAGAGAGAGAGAGAGAGACAGAGAGTATTCTGTCAAACAATAAATTCTTTTGAATTATGATTTACAGTCTTAAATTGCGTTCTTTTATGGCAAGCTCTATTTCCTATATTGGTGGTATTGAGCTTTTTTTATTTGGTTGAGATTGCTATATAAATATTAATATTTATATTTGCTTTAGGTTTACAGAAACTTTTGGCTTAATTTTCACTTCTTGATGATATATATATTATAATATTATATATTAGTAACTTTGGGCAACATTTTTCTTATATTTTGTTGCACAGCAGGGATAATTCCTGTTTGATTTTCTTGCAATCCGTTTTTTTTTCATTTGGTAGGTTAATGTTTGAATGCTCTGTTTGAGTGTAAAAAGAAATTTGCCATAGTCATAAACATTTTCGACTTTCATGAATCATCTTCAGGCAAGTGATGAAATTAAAAATTGCATTTGGTGAATTTATTGAAAAGTCGATTAAAATCGTTTAAAATCATTAAAAGCACTTAAGCATATCTTTCCCCATATTGAGCCTGAGACTGAAATTTCATCTGTAAAAACAGATATTTTATTTTTTCCAACTAATGATTCTTGATATGCTGCATTTCTGTCAAATAATCGATATGAAAGAAGTGCTTAATGCTAACACAATGTTTAAAAAAATTCTGGTTGCACATCGTATGAGAGGAAGATAATCATTAATCAGAAGGAACCATATCTTACTTGTCACCACCGTCCGATCTGCAGAGCAGAAACTGGAAGTCAAAAGGAGTATAGAATAAAGACAACGAAATGGAGTTTCACTCTATATTCAAAAGCAACTCTATTTGTCATCTTTGTTCGTAGAGAGAAACGGGTTAGTAGGTGGAAGTGTTCTTGTGTGAAGATAGATTTAATATATTGCCGGCTTGTTGAGAAGAGAATAGTTCTGTTTACATGTGTTTATAGCTAGTAGTCATTGGGATGAAGGAGGCTGATTAAAGGAGAAAGAAAGAGCAAAGTCTTCAGTGTATTTTGTGTTGTAGTGGGTGTGTGTGTGTGTCGGTGTATCGACGAGGGCAGTTCTGTAGCATGATAAAGAATGTTCGTTCGGGTAAATACGTGCGTGGAAACAAATGGGAGTTTGAAGGTCGCCGTTTTAGTTTGTTTTACTCACCTTTGGCTCCAGGCCAAAGGTCCAGGCAAAATCTGCTGCCTGGCAGGGCCAGGAGGAAAGAGGAGTAAGAGTTTCAGATTTCACCTTTTATGTACTCGGTCACGTGATTGAGAGCTGGCTTGTGATTGGACTAGCCAGGGAGAAAATGGATTTCAAATCTTGAGCCGCGAGAATTCTCTCCTGCCTGTGATTGTAGCGAGTTTCGGCTGCTATAGGAGCAAACAATCTTGACTATATCTGTGTTAATAAATCAATTGCATTTTTAATTTCTTAAGTGAATGAATTAATAAACAAAATTTAATTGAAATCATAAAAGCAAGCAAAGCTTAATTGTGTGAATTAATAAAAAAAAAAAAGGGAAGGAAGAAGAGAAAAAGAAGGGAAAGGGAAAATTAATGTAGTCCCCTTCTGCCAAGGATGAGGTCAAATGGGGCGATAATTGCCTATTGTTTCCCTTTTGTAATTTGTGTCTGTGTGCTCACTTTGTGTGAAGCTTTTATACTAATATATCTCTCCCCTAAATAGCCGGAGACTATGGTGAAAAGTAAGTGAAATTCGCATGCAGATGTAGGTGTGATGTAGCATGTGTATACGCAAAAATGTTTAAGTAGTGTCAAAATCTGCATGGAAAAATGACATGACAGCCACTACGAGTAGTGGGTTGGATAGAAAGAGATTTAAGGTACAGGTCAGGGTCATTACGAGGTGTGTAAGAGGCACGTGTAATGATGGGATCTGGATTAGGCATGACAATTAGATCTGGGTTGAGCATGATGATTGGTTCTGAGTTAGAAAAACTTGCAGGAAACTCTAAATCATACGAGTTTTCTAAGAAAGCTGGTTTGACGCAATCTACCATGATTGAGTCATGTTTACCATTGCAGCCAATGACGAAATATTTGTCAGAGTGTTCCAACACTAGATATGGTCCATCGTAAAGCACTTGTAGTGATCTGTGTATCGAGTCGATATGGACGAAAACGTACTTACTTAAAGATCAGATGGCTAGTACAGTTTGGAAGTGACAAAGTGCAGTTGAGTGTACATCACTCGAGACATTGCGAGTTTCGGACAGTCTGCATAACCAGAGGTGGTTGCGGGTATGGATCAGTCGACTGTGAAAAATTCACTGGGAAGGTGAAGTGTGGGAAATTCTGAAAGATTGACAAATCTCTTGGAAAATGTGTGACGTAAACTGGGAACCTCTGTCAGCGGTAACAGTAGTGGGTACACCAAAGTTAGAGATCCAGTTCTCTACAAAAGCACAGGCTACAGCTTCCGTGGAAATGTTGTGCAAGGTGACTGCTGCTGACTAACGCGTGAAAGAGTCTCTCATAGTTAGGAGATAGCGATAACCAGCAGAAGGTGGCAGTTGGCCAACAATGTCCAAATGGATATGTGAAAAATGAGCGTCAGGTACAGGGAAGTTATCTGGGGTGTATTTAGTATGGCGATGTACATTTGTAGTTTGGCAGGAAATATATGGCTGAGTCCATTGATATATGTTGCTGTTCATATTGAGCAAAACAAAGGAGCTGTGATCAGCTTGACTGTTGCGCATTTGATGAACGTGTCCAAAAATGGAATTGGAGTCTTTTTCAGCAGAATAGTTGAAGTCTACAAAAATCCTGTCAATGACGTATCTCGTTCCTGTTCAGCTACAATGTTATCCAAGTCTAGAGGTTTCTCAGGACTGTTGAGCTTGCACGAGCGGGAAAGAGTATCAGCTACAATATTCGTCTTGTCTGGTAAATATTGAATGTCGGTAGAATATTGTGTCACAAAATCCATCAGTCAAAATTCTCTGGGTGTATGTTTACCAGAAATGGAAGATGTAAGGGAAGCAATCAGGGGTTTGTGGTCGGTGAAAATAGTGAATTGTCTCCCTTCCAACATGAAACATGTTTTTACTACTAAGTACATGCTGAGTAGTTCTTGACCCAAAATGCTGTATTTACACTGAGGAGTGCTCAGCTTAGTAGAAAAGAAAAACAATGGTTGTGTCTGATCGTTTACGACCTGATTGAATACAGAACCAACAACTGCATATGAAGCATCTATCGAAAGAAAAAGTTTAGCTGTTAGGTCAAGGTCAATGTATAATAGTTTTGTGAAGTTCACTAGAAATGTTTTGGATGCATGGAAAGATGTCAGGGCTTCGTCTGGGAGCAACAAGGTTTTCTTTCTTGTATGAAGTGCATCTGTGACCTTGGACAGGTGATGTGAACAGTTGAGAATGAACCGGCAGTAGTAATTCACAAGTCTAATATAATGATGTAGTTGATGCAAGGAGATGAGTATAGGAAAATCTTGAACTGCTTGCACTTTTGAGGGCAAGGGTCCAGATTTGTTGATCTGGTGTCCAAGAAAATCCATGGAACTGGCACTGAATTTGCACTTTGACATTGATTTTTAATCCAAAGTGTTATAAACGTTGGAGGACTTCAGTTACGTTGTCCAAGTATTCTTTTTGTGAGGAACTTGCAATGAGGATGTCGTTGATATACGCGAAGATGAAGGGTAGACAATAAAGGACTTCATTGATGAATCTTTGAAATGTCTGGGCAGCATTACACAATCCAAAAGGTAAGTTGATGAATTCAAATAGTGTGAAAGGAGTGCATATTGCAGTCTTAGGAATGTCTTCCTCTGCGACGGGGATTTGGTTATATGCACAGATTAAATTGATCCATGGAAAAACTGTGGAGCCGGATAAGAATGTAGAAAAATCATGCAGGTATGGGATTGGATATCTGTTGGGAAGAGTTGCTGTGTTGAGAGCTCAGTAGTCTCTGCAAGGTTTCCAGTCTCCCTTCAATTTCTTGGGTACCATGTGAAGTGGGGATGACCATAGGCTGCTTGAGGGTCATATGATACCGAGATCCATCATGTATTGAAATTCTGAGTGGCTCATGCTAACTTTTCTTGGGACAGCCATCAAGGTTTTGCATGCATTGGAGTACCACCAGTTGTATGTGATGTTGCATATGATGTTTAATATCTTCGTCTGGGAAAAGGGTTGGATGAGCTCAGAATATTGGTTCAATATGCCTGCAGAAATTGCATTTGATGGATAGGCTGTGCAGATGCTGGGTGTTTCACAGGAAAGCATATCATAGCGGACAGAAAGAGAAGTCTTTATGTTGGATAAATGACGTCTTCTTAGATTGATAAAAAGTTGGAAGTTCAGAAGAAAATCAGCACTAAGAATAGGTGTCCTTATGTTGGCGATGATGAAAATCCATGGGAAACTGTATCAAAGTTCAAGGTTTAGAGTGAGTGATGAGTAGGGCTGTGACAACAGCATATTCTTTTCATTGTTTTGACTCTTGAGTATATATCCGTTAATATCTTATATGTTTTTATATTGACTGATATTTACTCGATTGATTGACTGTGTCTTACTGTATTGAATATATACTTGAGTCAAAAGAACGAAAAGAATATTCTGTTGTCACATCTCTATTGATGAGGTACCAAAGGTTTGGATGCAACTGCCTTTGCAGCTTGCAGGGAAAAAGAGTCTGCTGCTGTATTGTCATATTTTGTAGGAAGTATACTAACAGCGACAGTGTCTACAAGTATTATACTAACAGTACCACTGTCTACAAGGAATGTCTGACATGAGAGGGCATTGGATACATATATTAGGCAACACAGCTGGAGATATGGGGTGGAATTTGTTGCACAATCCCACCGGACTATCCGTTTAAATGGTTTATTTTTTTTAAAACTGCACGGTTGCCTGCATTTGCATGCTTTCTCTGTGAAACAATGGTGGTAGTTACACCAGGTGTACCATGAAACAAATCTGCATCATTGAGATGAACGATTGTCTCAAAAGAGTTGTGTCAGTGGCTGGAGCATGATTGTCTACCTACCAGTAGTACCTTTATTGCTTTGGTAAGAGTAGCGATTCCTGCCAATTCTGGGCTGGAATTAGTTGCAGAGGGTGTTGTAGCAGTTTGGGATGTGACAGTGGTTACAGCTGGCACACAATGATATTGTCTGCAACGCGGTTGGCAATAACCATTAGCTGTTTAAGGTCCTTGTTTGCAATGAACATGGACAGCATGTGAGACATTTGTTGTGGAAGTTTGTCTAACCGCAGTTGTTGGAGGATCTTGTAGTCCAGGTTATGACTGCCAAGCAAACTTTTCATTTTCCTCAAAAGTTTTCCAGCTTTTGATCACCGAGATTTAGGTCATTAAAAAGTTGCTTCAATACGCTTGTCCATTTGAGGATAGCTTCCTTCAACATGCTTGGGGAGGGTGCTCTAGAAAATCTTTTCGACTTCTTCAGCGAGTTTTGTGACCAGAGTTTCCATGACGGAGAAGTACGTTTGGAGTGAGGAAGTGATTTTTAGATTTGTCTGAGAAAAACAAATATGTGGCTTTTTTGTATTGAAGCTAGGCATGCTGAAGGAAATAAGACTCTCTACAGTGTCGGAAACAGACTGCTTCTCGGCTATGTTGATGCAGAAAAAATCACAAAATCCAATCAACGTAGAACAAGGTTACTCTGTTTTTGTGTTTTGGAGAAAAAAAAAATTAAACTCTTTTTTTTTTATTTATTTATTTATTTATTATTATTATTTTTTAATTGGGTATTGTTATTTTTTTAATTTTTTTTCTGTACTTCTGTGAGCACATGGTGTAGAGAAATAGCTGGCATGTGTCTAGAACGCATAGAGTTTGGCTGTACGTGTTTCTCTCGCCATTGTAGAAAAATTATGACAAAATGTTTTCTTTATTTTTAAGGTTGTAACTTACTAATGAAACGAATTGCCACCAATTGGTGTTTTATTACTGTGTAAATACTTGAAATGTTCATTCCAATGTTTTTTAATCAAAGGTCAGAGGTTACCAATTTGTTGCAGTAGTTTTTTGTGTTTAGTGACATAAATTGATGAAAATATGTACCGAGTTATATATATATATATATATATATACAACCATAGACTTTTATTTAAACAAGAAAGAACATTTATACATTTTTTTACAGACAATAGCTTTTGATGAAAAATGCATAAGACATAGGTATGCGTGCCTACATGCATGTTGTTGATCTTTGCCGATCAAGTATGGACTGAAATTAATATTTGTTTAAAGTTGTTACTGAGGTAATTTATGCTTTTAGAGTTTGTTTATTCATGGTTTGAATGTTTGGAGCTTACCTTGATAAGGTTGGAATGTTGCAAAAGTTCATTGCATTTCAGCATCAGTTTGCACATGTAAGAAACACTTGGGACGCATGACACACACATATCCTAATCGCCTGTTACTCGAGCAAAGAAAACAAAGGAAAAAAGGAAAGGAAGAAGAGAGAGAGGAAGAAAGAAGGAAAAAGGGAAATTGGTATTTCCTACTGTCTGCCAAAGACTAGGTCAAATGAGGCGATAATTGCCTATTGTTTGCCTTTTACAATTTGTGTCTGTGTGCTCACTTTGTGCATAGCTTTTAAACTGGTATATATATATATATTTCATCCATTAAAACAAATCTTGTTTTTCATTTCCCTTTTCTCCTAAGTAATGATTCTTGATATGTTGCATTTCTGTTAAAACGTTGATATAAAAGAAGTGCTTAATGGTAACACGTTTTCAAAGAAATTCTGGTTCAAAATTTAATTAAAATTGGGAAATTAAATAAAACTTTATTGAAAATTAGAAACAAAACTTGATTGTATGAATTAAAAAAAATAAAGAAATTTTATCCATAAAACAAATCTGTTTTTTTTTCTTTTTTTTTTCTAGTTAATAATTCTTGATACATTGCATTTCTGTCTAATGGTTGATACGACAGAAGCGCTCAACGTTAATGCGATGAGCGTTTTTAAAAAACTTCTGGTTCATCCATTCACTGAAACCCGAATGAAGGCGGCCAGGAACATTATGGATCTTAGGTGAGTGTAGAAATGATTTTTGTTTACACTGCACCTGCTGGTGGTAAGGTTGCGTTTTTGACCTTGTATCATACATACAACTAAGTTCCCATATTCATTACAGAAAAATTAAATTTCACAAATTGTTATCCATACTTTATCGGCAGTTATTCTCCTTGTACATGCTTCTCCATCATCCTTCCAAATGGAGGGTTCATTGTCTTGTAATCAAATCTGATTTATATTTCCAAAAGGAATAACTCAAGACAAAACTGATGGAAGACAGTGGACATTTATTTAACTATTGGGAAGAAGACAGTGAGATCATTCTAACAGTCATAAATAAAATAAAGAGTTATTTTCCCTTGCAAATCAATGTCCCTGCTGAGCGAATTGACCAATCAGATTGCAGGACGCATTGATTCTATCTGTCTCCTGAAGAATGTTTTAGCTCATTTGAGAATTACAGTTGGTCATCAGAAATAACCCTGGAAGCAATGAAGAAAAACATCCTTATTTCTCTCTCTCTTTCTCTCTCTCTCTTTCTCTCTCTCTCTCTCTCTCTCTCTCTCTCTCTCTCTCTCTATATATATATATATATATATATATATATATATATATATATATATATATATATATATATAATTAGTGATGGGACAATTCCAATATTTTTCTCGATTCTGATAGAATTACTGATTCCATACTAAATTTTGGATTCTGATAGAATTACCAATCCCAATTTTTAATAAATCTTTATATATTTAAACATAGATGTTTTATTTATCTTGATTGTAAAAACACGTTAAATGTGCAGATATTTTCTCATACATAAAAAATCACTTGGGGGGGGGGGTGATCTATGGATTTTAGTTTTACTGTTAGTTTAAAATTAATAAATATTTATTATTTTATCATTATTACCAGCAGTGGAAGAGTTTGCTTTTAACAAAATAAAAAAAAAAAAGAAAATTAAAGGAATCATTTTTGGCATCGGAAAATAGGCAGAAATTTTTCCGATTCTAATACCCCAAAATGTTCCAAGTTTTCCAATTCTTGATTCTGATTAATCGTCCCAACACTAATATATATATATATATATATATATATATAGGAAATTTATTACTGTGAGTCTAGAATGAGTTAAATCTTTATATATATCATTCTGGACTCACAGTAATAAATTTCCTATATACTGCTCTGACTACACATTGAGCACTCTAGTCCGGTTTTTTCACCACTGGTAAATATATATATATATATATATATATATATATATATATATATATCTCCTGTCCACTCGACGCTCTAGTATTGACGATCTTCACCTGAAGATAACTGCTGACCAATCTTCAACAATCCAAATAATTTTCAATTCTTCATTTTCTCACTGGAACACTATCCAACTTTTTTCCGCATAAATAAACCTTTTAGCTGTTGTGCCAAAAAATGTTTTATTTTTCCTTCCGTGTTTCGTTTTCATTCACTACTAATAAATAAAAGTGCATTTCGCATCTCTAAAAAATCACTGTTTAATCATATGTTGTAAACCATTTTGTTAACTTGTCCGCATATGACGTGTTTCAGCAGATTGCGTTTGTTGATATTAACTTCTCTCCCAGAGCTATGTGACATAATATCCTGCTAGATAAAATATTCCTATGGCTTAGCTAATTTCACCTGGGGACAACGAGCTGACCTCTGTTGACCTTTAACCTACCATTTTTCCTGTTCTGAAAACACTTACTAACCTGGCCTTAACTAAAATAATTGGTCTATTTGTTCAATATTTAAGAGTAGTCTCCCTTTATTTTTAGATCATATCTCATTTGTTTAAATTAAACACAGGCAAATTCAAAAAATGTAAGTCAGTTTATTTACTCGGTTTCTGTCGATAAGAATTTGACATTTACGCATTTTTTTTATATTCATTTGATCGTAGCCAAAGAGATGCTGTACTTTAATATTTCTTGAACAAATTCTTGTACAAATGACTTATTCTTTGTGACTATTAACGATTGATTTTTGTCACCTTTTTTTCTGTAGCATTCCTCTTGCTGGTAAAGTTAAAGCAGTTGAGCAATCAGTGATTATTCCTCTTACCCTTCTTCTCTCGGATGATGATGCTACAGTTCGAGCCAAAGCAGCTGGAGCACTTGCCATGTAAGTTGATTTTTTTTTTTAATGATTATCAGCCTTCATTATTAACATTATCAAATATATGCGCCCTACAGAGACAAATATTTCATTATTATTATTTAAAAAAATTTTTTTATATTATGACTACAAGAATTCCCCTCCCAAGACGGGTAAAATCAATTCTCTGGACTGAAAAGTTTTTGATCACATTTATGTTCCCTTATAAAGATTAAAATAAATATATAATGATACTGAACCTTTTGTCTAGAATCATTATTCTAATTTTGAGCAAAATCCATTATACGGTTTTGATTCTAGACAATGTTTAAAATTCAAGGCTTAAGATTAAGGAGTCTTAAGAAGTAATTGAAATTCAACTGAATTCATATTTCGTCCACTTCATGGACATGATTCATAGGTTTGGGTGCTGATCTGGTAGTCAGTACCTCAATCTCCTCTTTTTTCTGTTATTATTTTCTAAATTTTCTTTTTTTTTTTTTAGTGGGAAATTGCACATACAAGGCATGAAGCCACTTGATGTAAGGACCTAACAAGAATGAAAGATGATTATCACAAAGACAGGAGATGTTTATTGACGTTAGTCTTGAAAAGGCAACGGCTATAGGTAGGAAGAAAATGGTCAGCAGTAAGAGAGTTCCACAACCCCAGTTGTTGCAATTACTCTTTGCTTTTGTTTGCTGCATGCGAGGGAGCATTATCCTGCATAAAAATAATGGTTCTTCTGAATGTCAAACTTTGCTTCTTCAGCCATGGTTCAAAGTGCTCCTTCAAAAAAGCTATGTAAGCATTTGACATAATTTTTACGCCTTCTGGGACTCTCCATGGGCCAACTAAAGTACCTCCGATAATCTCAGCCCAAATCATTATCCCACCACCACCTTGTTGGCACCTTAAACACTGATGACAATGTCGTCCATCTAGGACTCATCCCTTGCTCCAGCCATTTGGGTCATCAAGAGTGACACGCACTTCATCCGTGAACAAAACTTTGGAAAAAAGATTTTTCATGTTGTCCTCTGCCCATTTCAATCGGTTTTGTATGTGATGTTGCTTTAATAGAGGCTTTGTTACAGGCTTAACAGACTCTGCCACTTGTTTCAGAAGGCGACATTGAGTACTTTTTGAGGCATTCTTCAATCCGGCTTGGTCAAAGACTTCTCGATTTGTCTGCCCAGGGTTTTTAACAACTTCATGTTTAACTTGGAGTAGGGAACGGCATGAAACAACTCTAGATTTACCTTTATCAGCTCTCTTACGTACCTTTGTAGGGTCCTTGACAAAGTTCTTCACAGTTTGATGGTACCTTCCTATCATTTTCGATATTTCGAGGGTAGTTTTAATTTTTGCTAGCTGTTCTATAATAGTATTCATTTCAGAACTACTCAAACCACCTTTATGACCTATTTTATTAACGAAACAAACTGCCTTGTTAATAATCTGACACACCTCAAATACCATGGATTCAGCAATTACGATGGTAAGTTGTTTACATTGTGCAGAACAGTACAAAAATTTCACAGGATGCGCAGCTCAGCATTGCCAACGTTTCCAAAGCTTTTGATACGAAACTACTGGTAAGTTTCTGAAACTGGTAAAAAAAAATGTTATCTCATTAATAATTTGATACACAGTGTATATGTTTTCCTTTGCAGAGTGATATAGATAATGAGAAGAAATACTAACCAGAGAATTTTTACCAAATTTTATCAAATTGTGTTTCTATTTTTTTTTTATGCTTCTTTTTGTTTTTACATTTGTTTTTGACTAGCATACTGCCCGGCATTGCCTGGTCATAAAATATGCTTAAATATGATATTTTGACTAATGCAGATTTCATAGTTATTATTATAGACTCTGTAAAGTTTCCGAGTCGACTATCGTCGTAGTCGTCGTTCTTCTCCCGGTGCGTGCGTGCCTGCTCTATATATACTACTCATCAGACGACGGTGTCACTCTTTTGTGTGTCCCGTCTTAATGGTTGTTCCTATTCTCTACATGCCCTCCCCCCACCATGTGACCACACTACCGTCGTTTTGTGGTCATGTGACTGGAGAATTCCGTGTAGTAGTGAGTTGGTCCTTGCATTTGAGGGGAAAGTGGCCTTGGTGCTCGTGTTACCCTCATGCTGCGTCGTGGGACCGGACTCGTCTGCATTGGCTTGTGGTTGATCGGATCTTGGTCCACCTCCATATCTGTTTCTGATGTGTCACAATCAGCTTCTTCCACCTCCATCATCTCATGCATGTTGCACGGTGGTTTGCTGTCCTCCCTTCTTGGTGTTTGGGGAGGTGGTTGATGGGGTTGTTGAGTGGGTGGATACTCCGGCGTATCCATGACCGGTTTGATTTTCCTGAGGAAACGGCGATTGCGTAATGTGATCCTGCCGCTACCATCCAACCGTATCCTGTACTGCCTGTTACCCATTGTCTCGACGACTCTCCCAGTTTTCGCCCATCGTTGTGGATTTGGTCCCTCCTGATTCTGCACCTGCACAGACTCGCCGACTCAGAGCTGTTGGAGGGGGCGGCTGTGTATGTCGTACTGTTCTTTGTTAAGTACGTGCCTTTTCGCCATCGCCCTCTCTCTCAAATCTCTGGTCTCCGTCCAACGCTTGTGGATGCAGTATTTTTTGCGAAGTGCGGGGAGATGGTCCCTTACTGTTCGACCATATAGCATTTCCGCCGGCGACAATCCAAGGTCCTGACTGGGCGTATTCCTATGAGTCATCATTGCCCGTGCTGCCCGATCATGATGTAGGTGTCCGTAGCCATCAACGCAGTCCATCAGCATTCTTTTGGCCGTTTTTACGGCCAGTTCAGCTCGGCCATTACTCTGGGGGTAATGTGCAGATGATATGCGCCTTTTTACGCCCCAGTCTTCTAGGAACGATTTGTATTCTAGTGAATCGAATGGTGGCCCTCCATCGGATAATATTTCCTCCGGCGCACCATACGTGCAAAACCAAACCCTCAGGGCGCTGCAGCCCTTCCTGATGGTAGTGGTGCGACCTCAATCCAACCGGTATATCGGTCCGCGTATACCATGTAACTTTTCCCGTGCATATCTAGTAAGTCAGTGACTGTCTTTTGAAATGGGAATTCCGGGTTTATGGGTGGCATTAGTGGTTCCCTAGGCTGGGATGGGGCGATCGAATTGCAATTCCGACATTGCGCCCTTGTTTGTCGGATGCTGGCGTCTAAACCAGGCCAAAATAACCGTTGTCTGGCGTTAGCCAACATACCATTCGCCCCTTGATGGGCGGAGTGTAATGCCTCTAACACCTCGGCTCTAAGCCGTTTTGGTATCAAAATTTTGTCCCCTTTTATGGGTACCCCTTCCAGACAATATAGTTGGTCTGCCATCGGCCAGAATTGCCGGATTTCTGGTGGTAGTTTGTGGCGTGACCTTGGGAACCCGTCTTGAATGTATGACGCCAACGTTCGGCACTCCTCATCGGTGGCTGCAGCTGCGACTATCCTATCCCAGGTGATCACTCGGAACTTGGGGTCATGTGCGTATGCAGCTATGATGGATGCTTGTATACTCCCCTCGATTTGCTGGGATGTGTCAGTGCCCTTTAGTCTGCTGTGTCTTGACGGCGCCGGGTATCGGGATGTGCAGTCCGGTGCTGCGTTGAGTTTCCCAGGAACATGCCTAATCTGGAACCTGTACATCAACGAC
This sequence comes from Euprymna scolopes, assembly GCF_053919585.1. Classification (NCBI taxonomy): domain Eukaryota; kingdom Metazoa; phylum Mollusca; class Cephalopoda; order Sepiida; family Sepiolidae; genus Euprymna; species Euprymna scolopes. Next base: position 18,623,980 of record NC_136521.1, on the reverse strand, counting down.
CGCTCCTTGAATGAGAACAGGCGGGGATTTTTTATATTCTCAAGGATCTGATCCGAGAAAATTTTCACTAGGGGCTGGTGGTCCACGGTGACCAATAGGTCTGGGGATCCCAGGATGAACATCCTACAAGACTCCAAGCCATAAATCAGCGCTAGAGCCTCCCCCTCTATAGGGGAATAACGAGATTCTGCATCTTTCGTGAAGCGAGACCCGGCCAAAATCATCTTCCAGTGGTCCTTACCACAGTTGGGACCTAATTCCGTTGGGCATTGGCAATGCTTCTGGAACAGAAAATACCCAATGCCAACCTTACTGAAGTCGGTTGAAAGGCAGGTCGCTCTGTTCATATCGAAGGTTTTCACCCCTTCTTCGATTTTCTGAACGATATTCCTCTTCGACTCTTCGAAAAGTCTATTCAATGTGTCATCTCAGTAAAATTTACGGTTCTTTGTCCGCAGCAACTCTCGAAAAGGGGCCATTATATCGGCCTGTGCAAATGTATACGACACCTGGTTAACTAAACCAAACCAGGACCTGATACCAGTAATGCTCGTTGGGGTCGGGAAATTGAGAATAGCCTCCGTCATTTTTTTAGTTGGCTTCACGCCGTCTGAGGTTATCACAAAGCCGGCAAATTCAACTTCATCGTCAGCAAATTGAAATTTGTCAGGGTTAAAGACTATCCCACTTTTACCACAATGGGTAATATAGTCCATAGTATGCCAGAAAGCCAATTCTAAGGACCTGTCCCATAGGAGTGTGTCGTCTATACATCGGGTCTTTCAAGGCATGTCAACTGTGATGTCATCGAACCGGCACGTGTACCTGTCCCCGGATGCGTGAAAACCCTGGGGAGCCCTGAGATACTGATAACGACCCCATTCCGTTATGAACGTGGTCGCGTCCCGGGCTTTTGGGGAGAGTGGCAGACTATGGTACCCATTCCATGCGTCCAAGACAGTCTTTTTGGTTTGGGCAGGCACCACGGACACCTGATTAAAAGGGGACGGTGTGTGATGAGTCTCTCTCATCGTTGCTGCATTCAATTTTTGTAGGTCTACCGTCCTTCTTGGTGACCCGTCTTTCTTTGGAGCGACTACCATCCTCGAACACCAGATCGTAGGTGTGCCTGCTGGTACCGGTTCGATAATACCCAACGCAACATCTCGATCCAAATCATCCTTTACCCTTTTCTTCCAGTGATGAGGGACTGGAATGGGTGTGTGTACGGCCGATGGTTTCGCCCCCGGGGTAAAAGTTATATCCAGCGGCCTCCCTAACATGACTTGTAACGGTTGATGGGGGCAGGTGTTGAATGCGCTGGACTTAAAGTGTTCACGTAACCACTTCTCTAACCGTTCCCTATTATCTTCAGTGGGGGTAAACGGGATCCTCGCTGGCTTGTCTGGGACGGATTCTCTTTTCGGACATCCACACGGTGCTGTCCCACTTTCTGAAGCCGATAAATCGGCCTTTGATACTCGATGCGGGAAGTCGCGATTGATTACTCCTAGGTCTTTGAGGGCCGATTCTGACAAGTAGAATCCTGACGTGTTTTCTGAAACGTAGACCACTTGTCGCGTTTCCTTCTGACTGAGCTTAATCTGAGTCAGGACCACCCCCTTGATGTCTAGGGGTTCGTCTGTGATTCCCCGTATCCTGTGGGTGGTAGGTATCAGAATCCTTCTGGTGCACCCTAATATTTTCGATATTTCTGGGCCACACGAACACGTCTGGGCACCGGTATCTGCGATGGCCTGGATGCGGTGTTTTCGACGGCTTACTCCCTTATCCAAAGCGCACCCGAATTTAGCCTGGGACTCTGGTATCAGGGACACATCGACCATTAATGAGGGTGGTGGCTCAGGGGGACTTCTCCTGAACCCACCACTGCTCCATGCAAGGTGTAGCACTGCTGCTATTCTACCTTTTTGATTGTAACATGCTGGTGCCCCCTCCATTCTGCTGCTGAAAATATTCGATTGACGTGTGGTATCGTTTGTTGACTCCGCCGTCGACCTCTCCTGTTTCCGGCACACTCTTTGTAAGTGGCCTGTGACAGAATTGAGGGTTTCAGGCCCAACTAAGTCAAATAAAAGTTTATTTACCTCATTTGAGCAGGCTGTCCTTAGTTCATTGCGGATTTCCACGGGGTCGGTAAGGCCGCACATTTGTTTGTATCGGGCCCACGAGTCGATGAAAAGCGCCCAGTCCGCGTCGGTGAATCCATGTTCGATACGTGGCCGGTCTGATTTCTTGGTGTTAGACCGACTCGAGGCACTCCCTCCGCGAAGCTCATTGTTTTCTCTTTGCAGATTTATTAGTTGTTGAATCAACTGCATGTATTGGCCATCCTCGTGTTGTCCTGACGCCATTATACTCCAAAAATCGTGCAAAAGAAATTATGTTGAAAAATAAATCCTGTTCGTAGCGCCATGTAAAGTTTCCGAGTCGACTATCGTCGTAGTCGTCATTCTTCTCCCGGTGCATGTGTGCCTGCTCTATATATACTACTAATCAGATGACGGTGTCACTCTTTTGTGTGTCCTGTCTTAATAATCGTTCCTATTCTCTACAGAGTCAATACTCTATTAACATTATATTGTACCCAATAGTGATTTCGAAAGGTAAAAAAAATACTTGCATGCCATCAGGTAGAATCAAAACCAAAGCATTTGTATCTACAGAAACATTTAGCGGTTCAGCCTCAGTCGTTACTGTCAGATGAATAAAAAAACATTAAAATTTAACCGACTTTAATGCATAAATGTATATTTGCACATGCATAGAAGAGCACCATAAGCCGACCTACATCGACCAAGTTTCAATTTTTTAAAAGTTTGACCCTTTTTATCAGCCAATAGAATTTAATACAAACGACAAAACTTCCTTCGGACTGTCCATTCTGCTGGATAAAACCATCACGGAGATATAAATAAATTTATTAAATAAGTTTCATTTTTGAAGAAGATGAGAAGAGTAGTTCGATGAATGCAGATAATGTAAGTTTCATTTTTGTTTTTATTGTTTGCAAATTGTTTTGCTTACAATTAATGAAAGATTAAAATGAAAATTCTATCTTTTTTGCAGGATTACGATTATCAAAGAAGGCAAATATGCCGCCTTTTCTGCCATTTCACGTCTTGTGGATCTTGTTACTGATGAACTCAGTGAAGTTAGATTAAATGCCTTAAAAGTGAGTTTCTTTTACTTATTTTTTATATGCATTCTTAAAATCGAATGTGTTTTTAAGATGCATTAATTTGCATATCAATGAGACTTCGCTCCCAAAAAGACGTTATAAAAAATCTGAAGTTGAGAAGGCAGGGGCAGTCGAGTTCTTGGAATCAAATTGAGCAGATCGGACCAAGGAAGTAGAACGAACGCTAAGAACTATTCTTTTTTTTTAAAATTACATAGCTATTCTGGCATGAAATATAAAGTCAATGCGACTGAGACAAAAGTGGAACTTTGAAAATTGAAAGCGTTGAGAAATGAAAAGATTAAAAGAATTTGCATTGAACTTTGAAAATTGAAAGCGTTGAGAAATGAAAAGATTAAAAGAATTTGCATTGAACTTTGAAAATTGAAAGCGTTGAGAAATGAAAAGATTAAAAGAATTTGCATTGAACTTTGAAAATTGAAAGCGTTGAGAAATGAAAAGATTAAAAGAATTTGCATTGAACTTTGAAAATTGAAAGCGTTGAGAAATGAAAAGATTAAAAGAATTTGCATTGAACTTTGAAAATTGAAAGCATCAAGAAATGAACAGGTCAAAATTTAGAATGTCGTACAAACGCTGACAACAATCCTTCTTTTTTTTTTTTTTTAATTACAAGCTCATCAACTTTCCCACTTCGGTCTTCAAAGGTTTCATTTGAATGCTTGCTACTACCGAGATGTGCACTAGCCCCACTCTGACGCTGGTGCAGATCTCAGTGATAGTAGCAAATATTTAAATGAGACCTTTAAAGACTGAAGTGGGAAAGTTGATGTGAGTGCCGAACTGTGCACAGGGTTATGTGAGAGGATCTTTAAAGATCATGGGGGTGGGGGGGCCTGGGCAACAAGTGTCAAGCAAAAACCAGCAAGACCTTGGTCAATGTAGGGGCAACCCTTCATACCAATTGTCACTATCCAGCTCCCCTACTCCCCAGGGAGTTGGTCCCCATTTCCCCTTCACTCCTCACTTTAAAAATCGGCCTTGTGCCAAATTTGCTCGGTGGGGAGCAAATAAATACTTTTTTTTTTTTTTTTTTGATATGCATTGATTTGTATATCAATGAAGCTTCGCCCCCAAAAAGATGTGATAAAAAATCTGAAGCCGGGAAAGCAGGGTCAGTCAAGTTCTTGGAACCGAATTGAGTAGATCGGTATGAACACTGAAAATTCTTCTTTTTTTTTAAATTACATAATATTTTTTTAAAATGCGACTAATTGAGAAGCGAGCTTACTCATGCAAATGCTATTTTGAACTTAAAGGCTATTTTGAACTTAAAGGCTATTTTGAACTTAAAGGCTATTTTGAACTTAAAGGCTATTTGGAACTTAAAGGCTATTTGGAACTTAAAGGCTATTTCGAATTTAAAGGCTATTTCGAACTTAAAGGCTATTTCGAACTTAAATGCTATTTCGAACTTAAATGCTATTTCGAACTTAAATGCTATTTCGAACTTAAGTGTTATTTTGAACTTAAATGTTATTTTGAACTTTAATGCTATTTTGAACTTTAATGCTATTTCTAACTTAAAGGTGACAAAAGAAAATGTTACAACGTGGTCATTAGAAAAGCAAAAAATTTGAAGTTGCAAATTTTATGTTTAAATTAAATTTTCGATTGCACCTGACTTTTTTACTTCTCTGATTTTGATATCCACATTATGGATGGAGTTAAAAGAAAACAACTTTCAGGCTTTCAAAAGCGATTATTCTTTTCAAAAGTGAAAAATCTGACTTAGGGACTCACAAAGTGTCTAGCTGTGTTACGAATTTTTTTTTTTATAATTGCAAAGAATAAGTTTTATAATGTTTATTTTTTAATTGGAATTCATTATTGAGATGAGTATTATTTATTAATTTATTTATTGTGAACTATTATCCTCATCTTTCTTAGTTACATATGGAATTAAGTTCAACATCACCACGGATCATCATCCGCTTCTTAGGACTGTGAAGTCTCAAACTAATGACGACAAGGATTGAATGCTGGCGTCTTCGTCTAATGCCGTACCAATACAGTTTGGTATACCATTCTGGGAAAGATGATCAGAATTCTACCGATTATTTAAGTGCATCACCCATATCACATATCATTAAAAAACAATGTATCAAAAGCCTACATAAGGTATGTAGTTCAGAAAACCATACCCAATTCTTCAACTCCTATCGAAATTAAACAAGCTACAAAGGAAGACCATCTATTACAAAAAGTAAAGGCTGCAGTTGCAGATGGACGATGAAATGACCCCCAGCTATCAAGTTTTTCTCCATTCAAGAATGAACTATCAGTGCATAGTGATCTCATCCTTCTGGGGCACCATCTTGTGATTTCTTCCAAATTAAGGAAAAGGTCAGTCGACATAGCTCATCAATCACACAAAGGCATTCTCAAGCAGCTGATAAGAGAAAAGCTGTGCTTCCCAGGAATAGATAAGCTGGTGGAAGAAACAGTACATGGCTGTATCTCCTGCCAAGTCTTGAGCCCAAAACACCAGTGGCTAATTGGTTCCCCCGAGACAAAACCCGCTATGGGAAATACTGCCCCGGCCAGACTCAAAGACTTCATAATGAAGTAACATATATATTAAAAAAACAAAACAAAAAAAAACAAAAAACAAAAAGACAAACAATTCATCCCACTAAGAGGGAAAGTGATTTCGTGTTTACAATTAAAGGGATATAATCCCCAAAAGTTATCTAACTTACATAAGCATGCGCAGAAAATAAATAGAGGTTGATAGTCAGACTAATGGCGACCGAGCTGTAGTTAACATGTCTCTGTGTTTTGCCTTTTTTTTTTTTTTTTTTTTTTTTTTTTTTCACAACTTGACTCCCGCATACCGGTACACTCACGATATCATAAAAGTTAAATTTGATTATTATTTTATTACTTGTTTGGTCATTAAATTATTACCTTTCTGAATTGTTGAAATGAGAATTGGTTATTCGTATTATTTGGAATTCAAACTATTGTTCTCATCTTGAGTGTCATTTTAACAACATTTCAGTTGATATAACCTCTGACCTTCTTCAGATGTATCTTGTCAAACTCAGGAATGTTCTGTTGAACTCAAGAATTTGGACAGAATTTCAAATGGAACCCTTTATTTACTTCATGGGGGTAGCGTGCTCTCGTTCTGTGAGCCATGACTGGATAGAAGTTCTAAGTAATTCACAATTGTATTTTTCAGCTGCCCACACTTGCGAGGACTCATCGGGTTAGAATACTTAAAAAAATCAATTATAAAGTGATATTCTCCTGAAGGTTCAGTGCGGGCGACCAAAAAATTATGAACTACTTAGGACTTCTCTCTAGTTAAAACTGACAAAATGAGAGCACGCTACCACTGTGAAGTAAATAAAAGGTTCTGGCGGATATTCCGCCCAAATTTCTGAGTTCAACAGAAACATTCGTGAGTTCAGCAAGATACACCTGAAGAAGGTTGGAGGTTACATCAACCAGAACGTTGTGAACGTGGCACTCAAGATGAAAACAGTAGTCTGAAGATTTCAAATAATGCAATTAAATTGAACCAAATTGTTATAAAAATGTCACGTTTGACATAAAAAAGAGATAGCAAAGTACACATTTCTGAGTCAGTAGATTTATGATGTCAATATTTAAGTTGGAATCTCGTATAAGTATGAAGAATTTATTTTAAGTGAATACTTTTTATATAAATTTGAAGAAATTAACATAAAAATAGCAGAAAAAAATCGTTACATAAATATTTTTTTTACCTCTAAGGTTTGTTAGGGTATAAATCCAAAATGTGATAAATCCAGTTTGTTTAAGTTGAGACATCAAACACTAAAAGGACAAATGTATTAAATGTAGATTTTGACTAAAATCTTATCTATATATATAAAAGCGAAAATGTGTGTATGTATGTAAGTCTCGCAAAAACTTTCGACACGGGTCACAGATTTTCAGGAGATTGGGATCATTTTAAAGTTCCAACTTTCGCCTGACAAATATCGAAAAATTGGCCAAAAACATGAATTTCTTCATCCTAAAATCATCAGTTTTCTACAATGAGGGGTCAGCAAAAACCTTCCTCTCATGATAAGTTCGCTTCTACGCATGCGCAAATGATGTCGGAACATGATTTAGTTTAAATTAAAAAAAAACAATCCAATTTCATTGATGTCGTCTTAGCCCAGTTGCTTAGAGTGCAGCCTCATTATCTAAAGGTTTTGGGTTCGAATCGTGGTGTGAGGTGTCTTTTTTTTTCGATTTTTTTAAATTTTAATATTGAAACAGGGTTAATTGGGCCAGTGTTTTTTTTCGGGTTTTTATTTTTCAGATTTTTTAAAGAAGTTTTAACGTTTGTTTTTCTATTTTATTTTTCCATCACATTCGCGCTTTCTTTTTTTGTTTTTCCCATTTTTACATTTAACATCGTTCGTTGCCTTATGTTGGGGTGTTTTTTCGATTTTTTAAAGTTTTAACATTTTAATATTTAAAAATATTTACTTCGCTTATTCTTATGTTTTGATTAACCCCCCCCTCCGCCCGAGCACACACACCTCTAAACACCCAAGCAACGCCGGGTACCCCATGCTAGTCTATAATATAAAGGGCAAAAATCTGTTTAAATGTATGTATGTATGTATGTTTGTATGTCTGCCTAAAACTTTCGACAGAGGCGACGGATTTTCATGAGATTGGTATCATTTTGAAGCTCAACCCTTTATACAACAAATATTGAAAAATTGGCCAAAATCATCGATTCTTTCAACCTCAACTGGGCACTTTTGTACAGGGAGGGTCGTTTTTTTCGCTGATATTTTTTGCAAGTGTCGCATAAAAGGCGTTATTTCGACCGCCTATGACGTCACAACCACGGTGGGCACATCGGTATGACAGTTTTTTTTTTTTCATCTCTTTTTCCTCTGGCGTGGTACGGGTTCGAGTCTTCTTACTACTCTTTTTTTTTTTTGTGCTTGCAATTTTCCTTTTTTTTCTTTTTTTTTTGTTGTGCTTTTTTTTTTTTTTACACAGTGATCACCACTTATCAAGGCCCGGAAGCCACTCAGGGATAAGGGTTATTGTAAGTACATCACGTTAGTGAGGAGATTTTATGAAGTGTTTAATTAGGGGGGCGGTTCATTAGGAATTTGTTAACATTAGACTTGAAGACATCCAAGTTGTAGTCCGGAGGGAAGCAGGCAGACGGAACAGAGTTCCACAGGCGTGCAGTTCTAAGAAAGAAGCTTTGCTCATGAAATCCTCGTTTTGATTTAGGCACAGATATAGAGTGGGGGAAATTTTTCACAGTGGATTCAGCTAGACGGGTGTTTTTCGTGAAAGATTGGCGAGGGGGGACCAGGGATTGGAGTTCAGACGAGCACCTGCCATGAAAATAACGATAAAACAAGGATAGGCTCGCAACGTCTCTTCTGTGGGAGAGGGGTTGCAGGGTAGAGAAAAGGGCATCCCCCACTAAACCACGAAGTCTATTTTGTACTCTGTCAAGGCATGATAGGCTGTTTTTGGCAGCTCCTGCCCAGATATGGCAACAGTATTCCATCCTTGGCCGTACTTGGCTTTTATATAGATAGAGAATTGCATCAGTAGTGAGATATCTTCTGGAGCGGTAGAAGGATCCCACCATCTTTCCTGCGACCTTGGCCACAGACTTGATGTACGTGTTCCATTTCAGATCAGGAGTAAAGGTCAAACCCAGAAGCTTGTCAAAACACGGGGCCTCACCCAGACGAGAGCCATCCATCACAATTGATGCCAGCTGGGGATCAGAGCGTTGATGATGTAAGGATAGGAGTTTGGTTTTGGATGAATTAAAGGTAACTAGCCACATCTTCCCCCACTGAACCACGCGCTCGAGATCAGAGGAGAGAGAATCCGAGAGAACTTCGTCATTTACAGCCTTTGATGTGTTGCCGTAGATGGTCGTGTCATCAGCATAGATGTCAACAAATGATTTAAGTATGTGTTTAGGGAGGTCATTGATGTAGATCAGGAAGAGAGTTGGGCCCAGGATTGACCCCTGAGGGACTCCAGCATTTATATTGCAGGCCTCCGATTTTTGTCCATCTACCACTACTCTTATGAGCCTATCAGAGAGAAATGATTTAATGATTGAGAAAACATTTCCAGTTATACCGTAGCTGGAAATCTTGTGAAGTAGACCCTTATGCCATACTTTGTCAAAGGCCTTTGATATGTCGAGAGCAATTGCCCTAGAAAGGAAGCCTTTGTCAAGAGATTCACTAATCCTGTGGGATATAACCGTCAGCACATCTGCGGTAGATCTTGCAGAGCGGAAACCATATTGTGTGTCATTAAGAAGGTTATTCCTGCTGAGGTGGTTTACTATTTCTCTATTTAATATTGATTCAAGTAACTTACTCATAACACAGAGAAGACTTATTGGTCTGTATTGAGAGGGAGATGACTTATCACCTGAATTCTTAAATACAGGGCAAACTGAGGAGGTCTTCCAGGGGGTCGGAAAGCACTTCTCCTTAAGGCAGCGCTTAAATAGTTTCGTAAGTATGGGAGCAAGTTCTGGTTGAAGCTTTTTTAACACTATAATTGGGATGCCATCAGGGCCAGTTGCTTTACTGGAATCTAGGTTTTTTATTAGCTTGGCGACCTCATGCACGGATATTTGTATGTTACCTAGCTTGTTCTGTGTTATAGGAGGAAATATGGGGAGTTGATGGCCTTCGTCGCATAGGGTAGAATTAGCTGCAAAGTTCTTTGCAAATAGTTTGGCCTTGTCTGATGCTGACGAGATAACCTCTGGTCCATTGATAATGGTTGGGATAGAACGCACACTTCTGTTCAAGATCCTATTTGTTATTTGCCAAAACTGGTGGGAACCAAGCCGCTGATCAGCTACCTTGGATTTAACAGACTGGGCATATAGCTCTCTTGCATTTTTTATTACTCTTTTACAGTGGTTGCTGGCAATTTTCCTTTTTTCTTTTTCTTTTTTTGCTCAACCAACACCCTTACACACACCTCCACTTTCTTTTGTGCTTTCGTATCATGGGTTCAAGCCTCCTGCCTACTACAACTTTTTTTTTTTTTTGCTCGACACACACCTCCAAACACCCGGGCAATGCCAGGTACCCAGATTAATTTTAATTAAAAGAAAAATGAAAATTATGATGATATCTATATATATAAAAGCGAAAATGTGTGTATGTATATATGTTTGTATTTATGTGTGTTTGTGTGTCCGCTAAAACCTTTCGACAGACAGAACAAAAAGTGACAAACTTGGTATCATATTAAAGTGCCATCCTTCGCCCGAAAAATATCAAAAAATTGGCCAAAAACGTTAATTTTTTCACCCTGAAATCAACAATTTTCTACAGGGGAGGGGGTCAACAAAAACCGTCCTCTCATGACACGATCGGTTCTACGCATGCGTCAGATGACGTCATGACCTGATTTAGTTTAAATAGTTGAAGAACTGACTAAATTTCATGTACGTCGTGTTAGCTCAGTTGGTTAAAGCGTTGGGTCATTATCTAAAGGTTTTGGTTTCGAATCGTGGTGTGAGATGTCTTCTTTTTTTTTTTTTCTATTTTTTTAAATTTAAATATTGAACCAGTGTTATTTAAGCCATTTTCCACGTAACATTCGTTTTTCTGGGTTTTTTTTTTTTTACTTCGCTTATTCTTAGGTTTTCATTAACACCCCCAACCGACCACACACACCCAAAAACACCCAGGTACCCACCGATTTTTTAAATTTTAATATCGAAACAGGCTTATTTAAGCCATTTTTCACATGTTTTTTTTTTGGAGGTGGGGTTTTAGTTTTAACGTTCGTTTTTCTGTTTTCTTTTTTGTTTTTGTTTTTTCGATTTTTACATTTAACATCGTTCGTTTGCCTTATGTTAGTTTTTTTGTGTTTTTTTCCGATGTTTTGATTACCCCCCCCCCCCGGGTACCCCCAGCTTCGTTTTTGTTTTCTTTTTTTACTTCGCTTATTCTTAGGTTTTCATTAACAACCACACACACCTCCAAACACTCGGGCAACACTGAGTACCCCCCCCCCGCTAGTCTATATTTCTAAAAGCGAAAATGTGTGTATGTATGTATGTGTGTTTGTGTGTCTCGCAAAAACTTTCCACATGGGTCACGGATTTTCACCAGATCGTTATCATTTTAAACTTCCAACCTTTGTCCGACAAATATCGAAAAATTGGCCAAAAGCGTTAATTTTTTCACCCTGAAATTAGCAGTTTTCTAAGGGGGGGGGGTCAGCAAAACATGACGAGTTCGGTTCTACTCATGTGCAAATGACGTGGGAACCTAATTTAGTTTAAAGATTTTAAAAAGTGACCTAATTTCGTCGACGTCATCTTAGCTCAGTTGCTTAGAGCACGGCCTCATTATCTAAAGGTTTTGGGTTCGAATCGTGGTGTGAGATGTCTTCTTTTTTTTTTTTTTTTTTTCGATTTAAAAAAATTTTTTTTTTTTTGGGGGGGGGGTTATTTTTCAGATTTTTTAAAGAAGGTTTAACGTTCGTTGTTCTGTTTTCTTTTTTTGTTTTTTAGTTTAGTTTTTTTTACTTCGCTTATTCTGATGTTTTGATTAAAACCCCCACCCCCACCCGAGCACACGCACCTCCAAACACTCGGGCAACGCCGGGTATCCCCTGCTAATATTATATAAAACAATTTTTGATTGTGGTTGAATTTTGACATGTAATACATTTTTGTAGTGATGGCTAATAATTTTATAAATGATATTTTGTGCATTTTGCAATCAAATTTTTCAAATGTTTTCATCTCTTTCCTTTCTATTATTCCTTCCTTCAATTTTGAAAATTTAAGGCACCCTCCCGTATTCTTTTCATGATTTTCTGGTTTTCAAATATTTTTTCTCTTGCAGGCTTTGACTTGTTTGTCTGAGGCTCCTGAAGGACGACGTGCACTATTAGTTCATGTAAAGGATGTAAGTCTTTTTCAGATGCTGACATTTCGGCATTTTTTATTATAGAAAGAGCAGTTGTTTGTGTGTTTTTATGTCCAGGTAAAAGTAAAAAAAAATGACAAAAGAAATAGCCACAAAGTTGCAATGTTCTTGATCAGCGTTGCCCTGTATGAGTAATATCTAAAATTTAGAAAAGAAAATGATTCATTTTTTTTACTCTAAATTGGTGCAGATTTCGTTGTGGGGTGGGTGAGGGTACGTTTTTACTTTTTTTGGTTTTGTACTAAAGGAAGTAACTCTATTTTTTTTTTTTTATTTAGGAACTATTTCCTTTATGCTGACTCATTCCTTGAGGAATAAAGGAGAGTTTTTTATGTGTATGCATGTGTGCCTGTTCAGAGAGAGGAATGGATGGGCTGGACAGAGAAGAAAGAAGACGTGGGATAAGGGAAAACAAAGGAGGGGGAAAGAGGAGGTAGATAAAAGGAGAGAGATAAAGAGATAGAACTTTTAATAGAAATATGTTTCACTTTTACCTCAAGCAAAGCCGAGTCTCTCTGCTAGTCACTCATCCTCTATCTCACATATATATATATATATATATATATATATATATATATATATATATATATATATATATATATATATATATATACTGCCAGGCCACGCAGCATTGCCTAATCATAAAATGTACTTAAATATGATATTTCAATTTATGCAGATTATTAGAGCAAATTCTCTGTTGATTATCATATTGTACCTAATAGATAGTAGTGATTTCAAAGGTTAAAAAATGACTTTGGTGCCATCAGCTAGAATTAAAATAATAGCATTTACCTCTAGCAGTATTCGCTACCATCTTAGCTAACAACACATGCATATAAAAATTTGACAAATTTACGCAGTTAAACATATAAAAGTACATTGGCACATGCCTAGAACATACACATTACGTCAAACTACACCTGCCAAGTTTCAATTTTTAAATTTTGACTCCTTCGCAGATATTTTTACTTACTAAAAACCAAATCGAATTTGTTTCACAGGTTCGAATCCCTTATATATCAAATTTTAAGTCTGTAGAGCAAAAGAATTGACAGAGTAGTTTGATAGAAACCGTTCTATGAGGGGCGTGCAATAAGTAATGCCCCTAACCCACTTCCCATAGCAGTAGAGCAACGAAACTTGGCACAGTTATTAGTCTTTCTCTACATAGGAACCACCCAGAGTTATGCATTTCTCCCATCATTTGATGCAGCTCTGGAAACCGTTTTTGTAGAACACCCCAGGTTGGTTCTCCAACCACGACGTGACTTCAGAAATCAAAGCTGCATTATCTGGGAAACGCTTTCCTTTCAAAAACAACTTCATGCCTGGGAAGAGGTGAAAGCCAGAGGGTGCAGGGTCAGGAGAGTAGGGAGGATGGGGTAGGATTTCATAACCACACGACCGTACTTCTGATCTGGCGACATGCGAGTTGTGGACCGGAGCGTTGTCCTGCAGGAGGAGCGTACCTTTGCTGATCTTGCTCCACCTCTTGATTTTGATAGCTTCCCTTAATTTCCTCAAAAGTGCAGCATAATAGGCTCCTGTAATTGTGGTACCCTTTGCCAGGAAATCTGTCATCACTACTCCGTCCTGGTCCCAGAAGACTGTGAGCATGACCTTGCCGCCGCACCCTTGCCTTCTTTGGAGGTGGTGAGTCCAAGTGCTTCCACTGCATTGACTGGGCTTTGGTCTCTGGATCATAGTGATGGACCCAGGTTTCATCCTGTGTAATCAGTCTTTTGAAAAACTTTGACTCATCTTCTTGGCACATCTCCAAATTCATCCTTGAACACTCGAGGCGTTCTCGCTTCTGGAATGGTGTGAGCAACCTGGGAATCCATCTGGCAGACACCTTATGCATATGCAAATGGTCATGAATGATAGTTTCCACAGACCCTGTACTAATCTTGACATCTTGGGCTATTTGGCGAATAGTAATGCGGCGATCTTCCAAAATGGCAGCCTCAACTTGACGGACAGATGCCTCATCAATGGCAGAAGTGGGGGTAACCAGGTCTGGGAGCTGTTTCCACAGACTTCCGGCCATGTTTGAATTCACAATGCCAGCGTTTTACACGGTCATATGATGTGCATTATCACCATAAGTTTCTTTCATTTCATCAAAAGTCTCTTGTGGTGTGCGCCCTTTCAAATACAAAACCGGATCACCACTCGATATTCAACAGGCTCCATTTCACACCTGACTCAGTTCAAACAGCTGTAAAACAGAAACCACAATTAGTTCAGAGCTGTAATTTGCCACACAACCCGTAGAGATATAAATCATTGCACATGCAAAATTTCAGCTGGATCAGACAACTGGAAGTGGGTCAGGGGCATTGCTTATTGCACGCCCCTCATATGCACACACAAACATGGTCACTTTTATGTATATGCTAGCAGGTCGCCCAGCGTTGCCCGGCTGTAAAATATGCTTAAATATATTTTTTAATGAAATATGAATTCATGAAGATTTCATATTTATTATTATAGAGCAAATTTACTATTGATTATTATATCGTACTCAATATGTATATAGTAATTGCTTTAAAAATTAAATATATATATATATATATATATATATATATAGTAATGGTTTTAAAAATTAAAAAAATATATATACATATATATAGTAATGGTTTTAAAAATTAAAAAAATATATATACATATATATAGTAATGGTTTTAAAAATTAAAAAAATATATATACATATATATAGTAATGGTTTTAAAAATTAAAAAAATATATATACATATATATAGTAATGGTTTTAAAAATTAAAAAAATATATATACATATATATAGTAATGGTTTTAACAATTAAAAAAATATATATACATATATATATAGTAATGGTTTTAAAAATTAAAAAAAATATATATACATATATATAGTAATGGTTTTAAAAATTAAAAAAAAAATATATATATATAGTAATGGTTTTAAAAATTAAAAATATATATGTATACATGTATATAGGAATGGTTAAAAATATATATATATATATATATATATATATATATATATATATACAGTAATGGTTTTAAAAATTAAAAAATATACATATATATCTACTAATGGCTTCAAACATTTAAAAAAATATATATCTATATATAATAGCAAATAGTTAATAAAACATGTTAAAAACACCTTGAAAAAGAGTTAAAAACATATTTGAAAATGAAACACTAAATAAGTGGATAGTCCTTAATCCGCGGAGTTTCGAAGAAATACTTTCCTTCTCATCAGAGGGTAGGATTTAGCAAAATGCGGGATCGGATTTTGCTTGCAAAAGTATCCAATGACGGTAAAATCCAAAAATGCAAATCCAAGAAAGTTAATTAAATTTAACTGACTTTCTTGGATTTGCATTTTTGGATTTTACCGTCATTGGATACTTTACCTTTCACCAGACTATCCATTCACATGAAAGTACTTTTTTCTTCACCGTATTCCCTCTGCTTCACTTTTTGTTATCAAGTAAAATCTTTGACTTACTTGTAGTTTCATCAAATACTTTTGCAAGCAAAATCTGATCTTGCATTTTACTAAATCCTTCCCTCTGATGAGAAGGAAAATATTTCTTTGAAACTCCGCGGATTAAGGACTATCCACTTATTTAGTGTTTCCTTTTCAAATTAAATATGTTTTTAACTCTTTTTCAAAGTGTTTTTTAACATATTTTATTAACTACTTGTTCTTATTATAAGCTCTATCTCCTATTTAGTTTTATCGAGCTTTTACATCTGGTTGAGATTACTTTATAAATATTAATTCTTTAATATTTATAAAATACTTTAGTTTTACCATCTTGGATCATTTTGGTAAATTTAATTGTAATTTTTATTTTATATATATATATATATATATATATATATATATATATATATATATATATATACTAATAGTTTTAAAAAAAAAATGAATTTGCTGGAATCGAAACAAAAACATTCAGTTCTCTAGCCATAGTCATTATTTAGCGCTTTTGCTTTTGGCGTTATCGTCCTACCTATCATCAGATGGATAAAAGTGGGTTAAAAGTTAAACCGGTTCAAGCTGAAAAAATGTATGCTTGCTCAAACGTTTGTTGATTTATTTCTATCACTCTTTATCTTATCATTTCCCCACTCTTTATCTGTGCCTAAATCCAAACGTAGATTTCACGAGCAGAGCTTCTTTCTCAGAAGTGCATGACTGTGGAACTCTCTTCCGTTTGCCTGTTTCCCACCTGACTACAACTTAGATGTCTTCAAGTCCAACATAAACAAATTCCTGACAAACTGCACTCTTAAGTAAGACACTCTATCAAATCTCCAATACTAATGATTACTACAATACTATCTCATTGATTACTGTACACGTACTAACCCTTATCCCTGAGTGACCTCCAGGCCTTGATAAGTGGTGACCTCCATGTAAAAAAAAAAAAAAAAATCAAGATCAATCGTATTTTTCTCAATTTTAACCCTTTAATAGCTATTTCTACAGGCTGAAACCCAAAATCAAAAGTGTTACTGAAGTCCAAATACTCTATATATCAAGTGTCTAGACCAAATATTCAGAGAGAAGTTTAGTACACCTACAAACAAGGTTATATATATGTGTGTTTGTGTGTGTATGTGTGTGTGTGTAAGCAGGTCCATGTGCTAGAACGTTTTCATCTTAAATTTTATGCAATTATATACAATGTAGAAATTATGGATAAATAGAATTAAGCATAATTCTTAAATGAAACCAATAATCTATTAAGAAACCATAAAAAATGAATAATCAATTAATCAAAGTTCGGTTTTCAAAGGAATATGCAATTTAGTTAACTTTTATGAAGTTGCCCACCTATCCACAACTGAGTATATTAAGAAGTTCATTTTAATATTTTTAAACAGAAAAAGTAGGCTTTTAATATCAATATCAGAACGAGAAAAAAATGCGACTTTATAGGTATATAGATATTAGTGATGGGACGATTCCAATAATTTTCCCGATTCTGATACCATTATTGATTCGATATTAAATTTCCAATTCTAATCTATCTATCTATCTATCTATACAATTCTAAAACTCAAATGACCTTGTAACGGGTGTTGTAACCCAACATTCAGTTTACGACTTCCTGTTGCGCATGCGTACATAAACATAAACTCATAACAGCGCAAACAAATAAACAGAAATCGCTACTTTTGCAGAATTTGACCTGCGCACTGAAATATTAACGTTATTATTTAGAAATTATTATTTAACATGGGAAGGGTGGGGATGTTTTGCAACTATTCTGTATTACAACTATACTGTTGCAAGTTTCTTACAAATAAATCAACTTTGACCCACTGACAACCATAAGAACAATTTACAAAGGCGATTTTCCCACCGCCTTCCTTTTTTTTAAAATTTATTCTCCATTTTTTAATACACCTTTCTTAAAAACATTCATACATTTTCTTCTACACTACCAACATAAATAAATAACCACAAAAATATCTTTTTTAATTTGCATTACAAATAAATTATCAAAGTGACAAGAAAACATATTGTTTTACTGTGTACATCCCAATTGTTTTTTTTTTTTTTCGAGTTTAAATTATCCAAACAAACAATTGTTAATACTTTCTGCTTTTTTAAAAAAAATGTTTTTTACTGCATTCATTTCTGCATTGTCTTAATTAGTTTTATTGACCTTACTATAAACAAATAAATTAAGTATTTGACCCAATGGGTTATGAATGTTTGTTTAAAATAAATGAAAAGAAGTTACATTTTATTTTCACTTTCTATTTAAAAAGCCATTTTTAACACGGGGAGAGTGTTTTTAACTATTCTGTACCTTAAACTAACAATTTCATTTCAAAAAGATATATCAAAATTTGAATTTAACTTTAAATATTATGGTATCTGTTCAGTGCACATTTACCTATAAGTATGTCAAACTACTTATAATTCAATGGCTGTAAGTATTTTTTTCAAAAATAAACAATTATAAACAGAACATATATAAAATGTGTAATTACTTTCTTAAACATAGGAATACACTTGTGGGGTGGGCGACGTATAGATTTTAGTTTTATTGGTAGTTTAATATCAATAAATCCTTATTATTTTACCATTACTACCAACGGTGGAAGATTTTGTTTTAGACAAAAATAAAATAAAACAGACAATTATAAGAACATTTTTTGGGCATCAAAAAGTAGGCACAAATTTTTCTGTTTCTGATACCGATTCTGATACCGATTCTGATACCCCAAAATGTTCTAATTATTCTGATTCCAATTAATTAGCCCAATACTAATATTTATTTATTTATTTTTTTTACAAGTGGTTCACCACTTATCAAGGCCTGAAGGCCACTCAGGGATAAGGGTTATTGCGTGTACAGTAATCAATGAGATAGTATTGTAGTAATCATTAGTATTGGGTGTTTAGTTAGAGTGTCCTACTTAAGGGGGCGGTTTGTCAGGAGTTTGTTTATGTTGGACTTGAAAGTTGTAGTCAGGTGGGAAACAGGCAAGCGGCAGAGAGTTCCACTGGCATGCAGTTCTAAGAAAGAAGCTTTGCTCATGGAATCTACGTTTGGATTTAGGCACAGATAAAGAGTGGGGAAAATTATTGACAAAAGCAAAGTTCATTGTCTGTGTGCATGTGTATTGCAGCATCACATTTAAATTGTTGATGTAAGCTAATTGCAGATATATAATAATCACTTTCTAAGTGATGTTCTTATCAATGTAGTTCTTCACCCCATTTCTAAAACTTATTATTCAAAAAAGTATGTAAAAATCCAAGACAAATAGTCAGCCATTTTTAGTGTTCCCTTTTAGCTGACCAAAGAACTATATATTGTTTACTGTAAAGAGAAAACATTTATTTAAAAATAAAAAAAATTATTCGATAAATGTTCATTAATGTATTCTTACTTTAATATGAATTTTTATATTACATATAGATTTATGTATTTATTTTAAACTAGCAGAAGTACCTGTTGTTGACTGGGTTAAAAAAAGGTCTTCAAAAAATGGACTCTGATTTATGAAATTATGAAAAGAGGATATGGGTGTAAAGAGATAGCATCAAACTTTTGGGGTATCGAAACCAAAGCAACCCCCTCAAACGAATGGAGGGGGCAGTAGTTAGAATCTTTATTGACCCAAATGTATGAACATTAATTAGGGTTCCCCATTATAAGTGACTCCAATGGGGCTCCACCTCCATGTTGGAGATTATCAATGTTAAGTGGATTTTGGATACTGAAGAGTTAAAAAGATGCCTCTGTTTATTCTAGCAAAGAGTGATGGCTGAAGGGAAGCAGCTGGCCTCAGTCACAGGGTATATCGTATTGACAATCTGTTGAATTGTCTCCCTTGAACCTTAGGGAGTTCTTACTTATCTCCCTTTGATCTGTTTTTTTTTTTTTTGTGTGTGTAAAGCGACACATTTGCGACGTGACCCTTCTTTTTGGCTGTATGACTTCTTTGTGTAAATAAATAAACGCGTCTTCCTGTGCTTCTCTAGTGTGCTGTCATTGTCAATATCTTCCACAAATGAAGTCATTTAAAGAACAAAGATACGTTCACTTTATTTTACTTCCCAATTCACAAAGGTTATTAATTAAACCAACAAAGGTTATTAATTAAACCAACAAAGGTTATTAATTTTAAACCAACAAAGGTTATTAATTTTAAATCAACAAAGGTTATTAATTTTAAACCAACAAAGGTTATTAATTTTAAACCAACAAAGGCTATTAATTAAACCAACAAAGGCTATTAAACCAACACTCCATGGGTGTGAATGAGTGATATAACCCATACACCCCCCTTCACATGGTGGGGTTATCATGGCAAGTCAGTAGCTTTACATCAAATGGTGTGAGTGTGCATAGGGTTCCCATTTATAAGAGCCACCCATAGGATCCCCATCCCATTGGTGAGAGTGAGTGGTGTAACCATCCAAATCTTCCCCACCACATGATGGGTGATCCTGCCATATTTAGTACCTCTACAAGTGCAAATCAAATGGTGTGAGCATGCACAGAGTTATAAGTTATAAGCTTCTTTCTTAGAACGGCACGCCTATCGAACTCTGTTCTGATTGCCTGCTTTCCAGCTGACTACAATCTGATTGTTTTCAAGTCCAACGTAAACAAATTCTTGATGAACCGTCCCCCCAAGTAATCCAATTTACAAAATTCCCACTACTTATATTTACTATGCTATAATCACTTTGACTAATGTATACCCATTAACCCTTATCCTCGAGTGGCCTCTGGGCCTTGATAAGTGGTGATTCCTGTGTAAAAAAAAAAAAAAAAAAAAAAAGAAAGTGAACTCCCTCACCCCCGTTGGTGGGAGTGACCGGTCTAATTCATCAAAACCTTCCCCTTCCCCTTGATGTGTTATCCTGTCAAATTATGTAGCTTTATGTGAAATGGTGTAAGTGTACATAGGGTTTTTCCCCTGGGGCCCCGTCCATATTGGTGGGGGAGGGGTGACTCTATCATACCCATTTCAGATCTTTGATACCTCTTCTAGCATTGTATGTAGTCAGTTTAGTATAATAATAAACCATATAGGAGCCTATTTGTGTACAGACAGACACACAGACGTTGAGCCTTATTATATAAATAATCGAACTGTTTTACATCACTACAGAGAGATTTTTACACCCAATTCATAAATATTATTAAATAAGTTACAAAAACAAAATATTTGGGTTAAATTAGTGACTTTGTGGATGTCACATTTGGACACTCTCCTTATAAAAATAAAAAAAATATAGAAAAATCTATATAATGTTCAGATCTGTGACAGAACGAAAATATCATACACCAAAAATCACATAACTTGATCAAGTAGGTTTAGTTTTATAAAGAAATTCATTTTTAAGCGAATTTGAGTTTTTCCAATATCCATCCTTCCTATGTTAAGAATGGCTTTTTAAAATCTCACAAGTTTGAATTATTTGGAGTTATTTCCCTTGTTTCTTCAAACTTTTTAAGATGGCATCACAAAATTGTCACTCATAGTTTGATTTTCTTATTTAAAAATTACTTGATCAGTTTGTATTTTTTATTTGTACAATATTTTCTTTCCGTCACTAGTATGTACATCTTACAGATTTTTCTTTTTTTTTGTTTTGCTACAACCTTGCAGTTATTTTCTAGCCAATACTGAGCATTACCATAAACCTGGATATTAAGAAAAAAAACCTAGATGAAAAATAATTTAATAGATGTTCTGAACTTCTAATCTTGGTTATAAAATTAAAAAATTGTTAAGAAACCCCAACATAGATGGAAACTTAAACTTAATTTTTATAAATGAATATAAACTTCCAGACAGAAATTTATCAACTTGTACACGTTTCACATTGTATTATGGGATTTGTTTGTCATGGGAGTGGTGGCACATATGATGTTATCAAGTCATCCAGTGGACTATGGCATTAGCTGACAAGAAAAGACTATTTGATAAAACAACGAATATGTGGTCATAAAGATAACAGCATTTTGTTGAAAGTTTTGGAATGTGCTGTGTTTTTAGGTGTGTGCATAGTTCATTGTAGGAAACGTGTTGTGTTGTATTATTATGAGAGTTTATGTAAGACACTGTGAAAGTTCAATAGACAATGTAAGTCGTATGTATATATATGTCTTATATGGTTTCTTCATGTGAGAATTTTGTCATTGGTCATGCTGATTTTAAGTAGACGATGCTGATGATTGTGGTTCTTAGTAGTTTTTGTTACTGTTGTGCGTAATTATTTTATGTAGACGATGCTGATAATTGGTTCATTGTAGTTGCTACCTGTTTATGCTGAGCACTTGTGAAAGGTGCTAATGTTAAATAGTTTAGACAATTCATGCTGGTAAATAATGAGACTAAATCGAACTAAGTGCAAATCGAAGTGACATAATGAAATAAATCGATTACCACGAAAGATAGCAGGTAGAGATGTCATAAAATCAGATGTGATTCAACAAGTTAAAATTTTTTTTTTTTTTTTTTTTATTACATTTTCACCCCAAACAAGGCAAATTGCCACTTTGGTGTAGGGGGCTACTATCAGGGGCAACAACTACTGGGGTACTATGTAGGGATTTGGGCAGCAAGGTGTCGGTTCACGTTACACTTGAACTTCTGCACGTCAGTACTGTTGGGGAAGCAGGGACCTGGAATGGAATTCCAGAGTCTTGCGGTTCTGGGGAAGAAACTATTGGAGTAAAAAGATCGTTTACATCTAGGGACCTCTACAGTGTGGGGGTGGGATCTAGTAGCCTGTCGGGTTTGTCGAGGGTGCTCGCGTCGTGGGGGCACAAGTGATTGCAGTTCATCAGAGCATTCACCACTAAAATACTTGTAGAACAGGCAGAGGGATGCAACATTTCGTCGATGGGACAGAGGCTGAAGCTTAGATGCCAGTTCAGGGCCTATCAGATTTGCGACTCTCTTTTGAACCCTGTCAAGGAGCGAGAGACTAGTAGCAGATGCACCAGCCCAGATGTGGCAGCAATACTCCATACATGGGCGAATGGTGGCCTTATAGAGGTACAGGATACTTTCGGGTGTTAGTAGTTTTCTAGCACGGTAGAGAGAGCCTACCTTTCTTGCAGCGGCCCTGGCAATGCCTTCAATGTAATTGTTCCAACTCATGTTTCCTGTGAACGTTAGGCCAAGGAGTTTGAAAGATGGACTCTCAGATAAAGAGTCGTTGGCCATTGCTATTGGTGGTAGAGAGGGTTTCTTGTAATTATTGAATGAAACTAGTTTAGTCTTAGCAGCATTGAACGCGACCAACCACTTTTGTCCCCATTCCACTACAGATTGGAGGTCTTCCTCTAGTGTTTCTGCCATTTCTTTAGAAATGTGTTCATTCGTCTTCCTGTCGTGTCTGCCATAGAGTGTAGTGTCATCAGCATATATACCCATCTCAGAGGCAATGTTGTCGGGGAGGTCATTTATGAATATCAGGAACAATAGAGGTCCAAGGATAGAACCCTGGGGCACTCCCGCATTTATATCATATTGTTTAGATGTGCGACCGTCGAGGACTACCTGGATTTTTCTCTTATCTAAGAAGGATTTAATTATGTTAAGTATTCTACCAGTGATACCGTAAGATCTAATCTTCCTGAGGAGACCCTCATGCCATACCCTGTCAAAAGCCTTAGATATATCTAGAGCTACCGCTCTGCCTTCCCCCGCTTTGTCCAGTGATTGGTATATACGTTCAGAGATCACGGTGAGGATGTCTGCTGTGGAACGGGCTTGTCTAAATCCATATTGTTTGTCAGTCAGTAGTTTAGCATCTGTAAGATGATGGACTAGAGCATGGTTAATTATGGTCTCAAATATTTTGGCAAAAAGTGGGAGGAGGCTAATGGGGCGATAATTTGATGGGTCTGTCCTTTCGCCAGAATTCTTGAATACTGGTACAACAGAAGCAGTTTTCCAACAGCCCGGAAAGCAAGCTTCATTAAGACATTTGTTGTAGAGTTTGGAGAGAACTGGAGCTACTTCGGCTGAGCACTTTTTTAATAGCACAGCTGGGATAAGATCGGGTCCACATGCTTTTGAGGTGTCAAGGTTTTTTATGATAGCATGCACCTGAGCAGGGGTGGTTTTCAGATCGTCTAGTGTGGCGTCTGTCCGCATAGGAAAGTCAGGTAGGGGGTGGTTGGAAGGGTCCAGTGTGGAGTTTGAGGCAAACCGACTGGCAAGCATGTTAGCCTTGTCGGTTACTGAGGAGACAACCTCGTGATTGTTGGTTGGTGGGGGAATTGTTGATTGCCCATTATTTACTACACTGTTGTAGATTTTCCAGAAGTCTCGAGTTCCTAGTTTTTGTGCTTCGATGCGCTTTTTAGTGGTTTCCGTAAATTCTCTCTTAGCTGTCGCTATTTCTTTCTTAACGTTATTTCTAGCTTCTATATACTTCACTCTGTTTGAACTGGACTTATGTCGGTTAAACCTACGGTATGCATGCTGCTTTTGAGTAATGGCAGTTGCACAAGTCGACGTAAACCATTGGGGAGAGTGGGGCTTACTATAAAATTTCCGCATGGGAACATGCGCTTCGATTGCAGTTTTGAACCAGTCAGTGGTCTCGTTTGCACACTGTTCAGCAGGGAGAGAGAAAATATTTTTCCATGGAGCATCTCTAATTAGTTCCCTGATGGCTTCCCAGTCAGCCTTATTATAATATCTCGTTGTTTTGAGCACTGGCTCTTCAGTTTTGGGACTAGAGTTTAGGGCGATTTCAACCATTATCACTGCATGATCAGCGTTCCCGAGTGGGCTGTGGGCCTTCGCTATGCAGTCATCGGGAACTGTGGTCAAAAACAGATCTAGAAGTGATGCGTGTTGTTCTTCCTGGTCAGGGAAACGGGTTGGAAACGTAACAATTTGTGATAGGGAGTGAGATATAGCGAAGCTATGGGTTGTGCTGCCCGCTGCATCTGTGTGAGTAGAGAATCCAAGCCAGTTTTTGTGGTGGACATTAAAGTCACCAAACACATGTATTTGTGCGCTAGTGTCGAGGGACAGTGCCGTGTCTATGCTGTCAGATACTTTGTTTATTATGGAGCAGTCCTGAGTCGAGGGAGAGCGGTAGAGAAAATAATAGTAGCTAATACTGTGTTGCACGTTTAGTCTAAAGCACATAAAGGCTTGATCATCTGTTTCTAGGTTTGTTTCTCTAGTCAAGGGAAGGGTATTACGAATGTAAACTCCAAGTCCGTGCATATGTCTGTCAGAGTCCTTACGGCAGAGTGGGAGATATCCAGGCATGTTAAAGTGGTTAGAGGGAATGGAGGAGTGTAGGTTAGTCTCACTTAGTGCTAAGATATCCGGGGTATTTGTTAAGAGAAATGCTTCAACATCAGCTAAGTTAGTTCTAAGCCCACGGATATTTGTGAATGAGAGCCTCAAGGGAGGAGGCAAGTTGAATTTGTTTGTCCCTAATCCTGGTTTAAGCTTATTTTTAGATTGTACTGTCATCATATTTTTTTTTAAGAGTTTCGGTAAGGGGGAGCTAAGCAAGAGGTTATGCGGAGCTTCAGACATGCATCACAAGTAGACCATCAGCTGACCTTTCTCCAATTAGGATTGTGGCCTCAGGAAAGCCCACCGGGGATGAGTGCAGGGTCCCTTTCCATGCGCGTCATGGCACTGCAAACAACCCGATATTATTCAACTGTTGATGGAGCAGCCGCTCTAAGCGCTACCAAAGAGTTAGGGCTCCTGTACTACCAGTCGGGAACAGCAGCCAGGAACTGTCAATCCGGTACCCTCATATATATATATATATATATATATATATAAATATAATAAAAACAGATGTAGCCAACATGGCATGACATTACGGATATTGAGGTTGATGGGGAAATAAAGGTTTCAGTTCAGTTGCCTTTGGTCTTGTGTGAGCCATCTCATTAATTATGCTATAATCACTGAAAGGGAAACTTGATGGAACAAGAGCATGAAGTAAGAGCATGAAGTAAATAAAGGGTCCCATTTGAAATTATGTCCAAATTCCTGAGTTTAACAGAAACATTCTCAAGTTTGACACCTGAAGAAGGTCGGAGGTTACATCGACCGAAACGTTGTGAAAATGACACTCAAGCTGAGAACAGTAGTCTGAAGAATTCAAATAATACGAATAACCAATCCTCATCTCAAAAATTCAGAAATGTAATACTTTTAAGACTATTCAGACCAAATAACTCACTTTGTTGCGGTCACTACTACATATGTTTTGTTGGCAGGAAAAGTATGTTTTACTTTGACATGCAGATATGATATCTTATTGGATGCTGGTAACGATCTGCTTAGCCATTAGATCATCATGCTTTATTTATAAACTCTGCACTTGAAAGGTTCAGGAATATATATTTAAGATTTCCAGTTTTTGTTGTTGAATTATTAAGTTAATGAGTTCATTTTAATACTTGTTTGTTCATTTGTTCATTCATCGCAGAATGCTGTGTAATTGAAATTGAATTGGTGTTTCAAATTAAGTGGAAAATACAAAACACATTTGGAGTTTTATGAGTTTATTGTTGCGACTGATGAAAACGAATTTCCACTTAAAATCAGTAACTACTGCAGATTCTAGTCGTAAACTACAGATTACAAATGCACACACACACACACATATATATAAAGTAGTAGTGTTGGTGTGTATGTCTGTGGTTACAGCTCTCCTACAGCTTACACTATTGGACCGATCATGACCAAACCTGGCAGGATGACGGTCTCCAATCTAGGGATAGTGCACACCATTTTAAAGGTCAAGATCGGAACTTTGCTATACGGTCGGGTAGTCACAAAGCAGGCACCTGAGTGTATAGCAAAGTCCCGTGCAAAGCATAGGCATCTTTGCTAGTAAATGTATATATATTGTTTCTTGGTTTGTTAATTTGCAAAAGTTTTTATCATTGAATATTTTAAATTTTGAATTCGGCACACCAGTGCAAGTTGGAAAGATATAAAGATCTATGAGCACAATGTGTCAGAAATGATTGGACAACCATTGTATTTCCTAAAAAAAGTCGGATGCTGAGGTTTAATTGCCAACTTTGTAGTCTTGAATAATCTTGGTTTTTTGCCATCAGACGAGAAAAAATACATAAAGAAAATCCAAGATAAGATTCGATCCGTAACTGTGTTGATATGTCAATCCTACAGTGACAACAATCTTGCAAAGTCTGATAGTATTGTTAGATACTATTAGGGCGCTTTGGACTAGTGGTAATAATGCTTCAACCCTGAACCATGCCTCGACCCAGTCATCATCTAATGAAGGCTTTGTTAGAAACAACCCTGCTGTACAAGCAATACTTATTGTATAAACATTTGTAAAATGCATATATATATATATATATATATATATATATATATATATATATATATATATATATATATGACTCCATAAGAACTTGTTTACATTGAACTTGAAAACGACCTTGTTATATTTAACTGGGAAGCAGTCCTGCAATATTGTGTTCCACAGACAGACAGTTCTAGGGAAGAAACTTTGCTCATGGTATTTTTGTTTAGTTTTAGGTACAAATAGAGAATAAGGGAAATTATTGACAGTAGTTGTAGCTAGACGAGTGTTTTTTTGTTTTGTTTTTTTAGAATGATTTACGGGTAGCAAAGATTGAAGTTCAGTCGAGCACCTGCCATGAAAATGATGATAGACAGAGATAGACTTGTGACATCTTTTCTGTAAGATAAAGGTAGTAGGGAGAATTCCAAGCCAACAAAATATTTTCTGGGAGTATACTATACTTTAGGGAGAAAATTGTGCCAACTAAAAAAAAATGTGCTCTTTATATGCATGGTTGCCAAAAGAGCACTTTTAGCTAGTTGGCGCAATTACCCCGAAGTACAGTGTGTGTATATATATATATACACACACACACAAGAATAAAAAGGATTGTAGTAACCACTACATACGTCCAGAACAACAAATCTTTGGCAGTGACATTTTCATAGCAATCACCGTTTCAACGCCCACGTTTATCAGAATACGCAATCCCCCAATGTTGCAATTTGCCCATCTGCAAACGTGCAATAAAGGAACTACCTTGCATTCCTCGTATAGTGATACACCAAACAAACTGGAATATTCCAGAACGTCTCTATATAAGGATTCGCCCGCGAAAATCAAATCAGGTTCTCTTCAGATTTATCCAGCCTGACACGTGTCTAAGAAACTCCATTAAAAGGAAGACGTTAAAATCTCTCAACTGGACTTGCTACAGACAAAATCAAACCAGTTTTTTTCTTCAACACCCATTGGGGAAAATCAACACAGTGAACGGGAATTTAAATTTAATTTTCAACAATGTTATTTCTTATGTGATGAACACGCACGCACGCGCGTGCACATTCTGCTTACATGGTTTAATGGCTGTTTTTTTCCCCTCAGAAAATAACCACGTTCAAACCATGTGTGACACTCTGTCCATAAAAACCAGTACTCTTAAGCTTCATGCTATTTTCATGAGATACACATTTAACTAAGCATGCTTAATGAACACTCGTTGCAAGAAAAAACTAATGTTGGAACGATTTGAATTAATATTTCTCTAATGCATAAATAAATGTTGTTTCATATTGATACAACTATTTCGAGGTCTTTGTCAAGTGTCGTTATTTTCCAGAGTTATTTCTAGATTTTTATTTTATGTATGTGAGGATGTGATTTGGTGAAAGACCTCCTGTTAATCAGAGATCTCGTTAAATTTGCCTTTAATGATCTCACGGATACACTACTGCTTTTGACTTCTAGACATTCCTGCACCTGCAGCCTCAGTATTTAAAATTGATAGATCCCGATTACGAATTGGTGGACACCGACTCATGCTCTTACAAGTTAGTGACTATGCCTAGTAACACCAACAGAATGTATTTAAATAAAGAAGATCACGTGATCACGTGAGCAAGAATTATAACACTAATGTTTTGCTTCTTTTATCTTTATATTTTTTAATTGCAGCTTGAAGAACTAATAACTGACCCGGTTCCTGCAGTGGGGAAGGCGGCTGAAATTGCTGTCAAAGTCATTACTTGGTTGCCTTAAAAAAAGAACAAAAAATAAAAAGGATTTTTTAAAAGAAAAGAAGAAAAAATTTTGAAAATAGAAAAGGTTTTTGTTTGGACCATTTTGTTTCCGTGTGTAACGATCGCTAAATCATTTCACTTTTCAAAATATATTCTCAACCAGATTTGTTTGAATTTGTAATGAAACGATTCCAATATTTTTCCTGATTCTGATACCATTACCGATTCTGTTTCTGAATTTTTGTGATAAACATTGATAATTTATATTATTTGTACTACTTTTCTAAACTTCAATGTTATTTCCACAATATCCCAGCTGATGTAACCTCTGACCTTCTTCAAATGTTTCTAATTAATTTGCAACTCTATTGGCGTGACAATAAACTAGTAGTAGGTTCAGATGTAACTCTCTCCTGGAAGTTGAAGGTTCAATTCTCAGTGCAGGTAATACTAAGAATACAATTGTGATTTCAAACTTCTACTCGGTTATGGCTGATGGAACGATAGCATGTTAACCCTGTGGTTCCATTTCGAATACTGTACAGATTCTCGATTTGACAGAAAGATTCCAAAGTTTGACAGAAATGGTTGAATGATTCATGGAGTATCCTTTTCACACTATCATTTCAAATTTAATTTTCAATTTATGTGCTTTAAGTTTATAATTACCCATATTTATTTTGCTAATAACATTTCCTCTGATGAGATGAGCCATTCATTGAAAATCCATGGATTAAGGAAAAAACTTTAAAATTATTTGTACTCCTTTGTCAAATAATAAATTTTGTTGTGATTTTACAAAATTTAATTATAAGAATTTCCATTTATATTATTGCTATATCTCGCGTAGTGTTCTTTATCTGCTTGGGATCGTCTTATAAATATTGATGCTAATATTTATTTCGACTTTGGGTTTACTGTATTATATAATCTGTAATCCGGCAGCATTTCAGTATCTCTTATATATACTATAGACATTGTAGTCCATTAAAAACAGGCAAAAAGTTATAGACCGTTGACTTAGAATAAGTGTTTTATGTTAAGTTGATGGTTGAATATGATTAAATATGTGCACATTTTTGCATTAAATACTAATTCCTATTAATCCTAACGGTGCAACGAACAGATACAATAATATTTAGTTCACTGTATTTTACCATGACAAAAGTCCATACTAAAGTCCATACAATAGTCCGTATCGGTTCAGTAGTTTCCAGAGAAAGAGAAATATAGATATTGTGGTGGTATGATGGTAATATATCTTATTTCATGACGATATGAACTCTCGTATAATATACAGAGAAGCTTATCAAAAAGGACGAGCTATTTTTCTTGCACAGTTTAACTGTGAAAGTCAGAGACACCGTTCTTACCATATTGAGGATTTATTCTCAACAACCAATTTAACAGAGGTGGGTCATTATTACTGATGATTGCCTTTCTTCTTTTGGGCTGAAATATAGCTCTGGACACCCTCCCAGGCCTTTCACTAGGAATGGTCAGATGATTTTTTCGTTGAAATGAATGATTTGCTCTTTGTTGAAGACTCCTGTTTTTATAATCACTTATGACTACTCAGTGGTGGGGCAAAAGTGGTAGTGGGAGAGGCAGTCTGCCTCCCCCCCCCCCCGGGCAGCATGTGCCAGAAGGGTGGCATTTTGAAGAGTAAAATTAAGAAAACAAAATAAGCAGTGATTTATTGGAATATTTTTGTTGTTATTCTTATGAATAGTTATCGAAAGCCGAAGGAAATTGTGATGCTTAGTACAGGGTGACCTAAAAAAAACAAAAAAAAACAGAGGACATTCAATTGTTTTTCTGAGCATTTTACAGTTAACAGAGAAAAAAAGGCCAAAGACCCTAATGTTTTAATGTGATGTTTTGAATATAATAAACTAGCTATGGCCAAAGTTTCATTTCGTTCATACAAAACACTAAGAAACGGAGCCTAATTAGAGTTGGGGCCCGGTTTTTTTTGGTCACCCTGTATTAGGATGGAGTTGCAGTTGGTGTTCACGAATACAACATTAATAAATGAATCTTTTTTAAATTATTTTCTGAATGCTTTCCGATAAAGCTTCGTAATTTGTGCATTCGTTCTTTTTGCGGACTTTTGTTCTCATCTTCATAGTCGTTGCTGTTTCGCCACGTTTCAATATGGATAGCGGTTTCAATCCGACCCAAAGCAGGACAGAGGATTAGTTTGCCAAAACATGGTGAGACAACAACTATGGAAAGCAGTAATTACTGGGGATACAGTTATAAGACTCAGCATTCCTATCCCATCGCAGTTAATCACCTGAAGAAGGCCAGAGGATGAGTTGGCCGAAACGTGCTAAAACAATTATGAAGATGAGGGTAACAGTCCGCAAAAAGAATAAATGCACAAATGAATCTTTATCGTTAAAAATCAATTTATTCTAAAATGTTGTCAGAATCGTTTTCATTCTCAAACCAGTCTCCTTGTGTTTAGGTAGATAGTGTAATTGTGAAGCAAGTGTTGCACAATCACAACCACCCATCTAAGTTGGATAGATACTTGCTGGTGGTGCCTCAAAAGTATCCCCGTTTTTGCTATCATGACCCCCATTAAGTCCTATGAGACAATGAATACTTCCTATAAAAGTGCCTACATGTGTAATTTTGAAGCAAGAGTTGTGCAATCTCCAGTCGCATTTCTTCTTAGTCAGCACTGCTTGATTCCAGTAGCAAGTTGAAATTCAGGACAACTGGAAATAATGCAGAGTTAAGCAGAGAATACATACAGCACCTGATATTTCCAAATGGTTATCCATATTATAACTGACCAGACTTAATGTCACTTAACTTTGATTTAATGGAAACTGGTGTGTCAGCATGCGTATGCCATATTTTTCACTTATTTTATTTTATTTTTTTTTTTTGTGCAAATTTTGAGTGTAAGGAATGGCTAATGAAATTTGCGGAATTTTAGACGAAAAAGGAGCTATATCCAAAATTTATTTGCTAGATTACAAACAAAATCTCCAGATCTAGCAAGAAAGCCACTAAATCGCCAACACTGTCAATAACCATTGCAACACAAAAATAATCATCTCCTGTTGGAAAAAAAACACCTCGAACTCAATGAAAAAAAAACAACATTATTTTTCATTTATTTTAACCTACGTTTCTTTTCTTTTTTATTGCTTTAAATTATATATGACATGACAAGAAGGCAGTCAGAAAAAAATACAATAAGACGACAACAGGATTCAAATCCGTTTGATTTTGGTGGGTTGACACTGCTGGTGGTAGTGGTGATAAAGAGGAGATAACTGCCATTTTTTTTTTTGGATGTTTCAGATCCTTTATTTATCGCTGCTAAGTGTTCCAGCCCCAGCACCAAATCCATAGCCGCTTGGGCCGTAATTCTTACCATAGCAATCTGAAAAAGATAAGGGCAAAAAGTTAAAAAGATGAAATTAACAAAATTCATCATCCTATTCGATTTAACGACCATTTTACATGCTGACATGTGTTGGACAACTTTTAAATATTGACTTCCAAATTAAACTATCTCTGGTTGGGTTTTTCTTTATCCCTCTTTCTCGCAAATTATTCCTTTCGAATCATACTTTCTATGTTTTCCTTTATCACCCTCTGCCAGCCGACCCTGATACCTCAACTGTTCTATATCTATTAACTCAAGAACACTCATCCATTCTTTTTAATAAAAGTCGCCTGTTCTGCATGCATTTTTCTATATTGTTCAGATTAAATCTTAATCCGAGGTCATCAGATCTAAACTTGTCTTTATGACTTCCGTTACACGTTCATCTCATTTCCTTTCTCTGGCCTCAATTGGCCAGGTCCCAATTTTATACATCATCACATTGTATACACATGCCTTGGTTGACAGTGATAACAGTCTAATGGTTAGTAGTGGCAGAAATTATCTGAATTTACTCCATCCATTTTTAATTCTTGTAATTACGCAAACACCTGCTCCTCTCTGTGTTCCATTGCTATCACTATGGTAACACATTTTCTGAAAAACATCAATAGCATTTACTTTATATATAGTTCAAGATTATGTTCTTTTCTTTTGGGGTTGGACTCTTTAGTATAGTGTTTTTCAACTATTTCCAATGACATATTTCAGCCTTTGTTTGTTTTTTTTAATCTGTTAATCCCACCATGAAGAAGAACGGATAAAAAAATCAAAGGCTGAAGAGAGTCCAATATTTCTTGGTCATAAACTGCTCCCTATTTGATTTGAAACCGGCGGTACTGATGGTTTTCTGATCTTTTGTAAAATTTTAAAATAAATATTATGCTCTTACATTGAATTTTTCTTCATAATCGAGCACTTTGATGAGGTTCTTTCTCACAAACAGCACACAAACACACACACACACACACATATATATATAAATTACACATATATATATCTATTATGTTGAGTTTTTTCTTGTTCTGACATTAGAAGTAAAAACCTATTTTTCCTATTTAAAACTTATTAAAATGCACTTCTTAATATACTCAGTCATGGATATTCGAGTGACTACATAAAGTTTAACATTTTTTGACGCATGTGTGTACAAAAGATACCAGAGATAACATAAAGAATCACATTGCTTAATATTCAGAAAACTACTTTTTTTGCAGCAAATTTAAATGTGATATTCGTTTTTAGCATACCCGAAAACCCAGAAAAGTCGTCATCTTATTAAGGTGATTATTAAGGTGGAAAGTTTGTAAAAACTTTTCAACACGGATCTGTGAGTTTGGTACTGATGGTGGCAAAAAAAAAAAAACAAAAGCAGAAAATAACGGAACAATTCCAACACACACGAGTTCTTTTAAATCAGATCTTTTCTTATACTAATATAGATTTTAGTTTTCCCACATCTTTGTTTATCTTTGTAAACACTTCATATGTAATACACACATTCGCACACTTGATACACACTCTTTATATTCACACACACACACACACACACACACACACACACACACACACACACACACACACACACACACACACACATGTACTTATACTGAACTATTGTCAATAAGTTTAGTATATGACGGTTGACTAATCAGGCACTGTGTGCATGGCACAAGGTCAAGGATACAATAATTAGGGTGAGGATTAGAGTTGAAGTTGAAGAGATGGTGCCTGATTGATATCTGCTATATAGTACCTCTACAACTCAGAAAGGCTTATGATATAACCCCATACAAAGACAATGTTAACAAAAAATGTTTATTAAAAATGTTTGTTCTGTACTTACTTTTGCAATAAATTTCTCCTTCATGGGCATTTTGGTTTGTGGAATCCAAAGCCTTACCACAGTCTTTACATCTGAAGCAGGCTTTGTGCCATGGCTAAAAACAAAAAATGAAAAAAATATAACTTCAAGTCTTTAAACGTAATTAGATTATAGTCAACTCACGTATTTCCTAAATTCCGGCGCAGCTGCTACCGGAAGCAGTGACAAGGCAAATGAGTTCTTTTACTTCTTTAGTATTTCTATTGTGATGCGATTTATTGAAATAAAATATAAGAAAAGTGCATTACTGAAAAAATATACAATAAAAATTAACAAAATTATAAAAAGTTAAAAATAACACAATTAGTCTTTATTTGCACTTTTAATAACAAAATTTAAAAAATAAAAGTTTTTATTTTATTGGAAATTTTATAAGAGATATATGTTTATGAAATTTTAAAAATAACATTTTTTATTTGAATTTATATAATAAATATATGTTTATGAAATTATAGAAAAACGTCTTTTAAAAGGTTTTTATTTAAATTTATATAAATAAATATATGTTTGCGAAAATAAAAAAACTAAAATTATTGAAATCAAAATAACAAATAAGATTGTTGAAACCAAAATATCAAACATAAAAAGCGTATCCATTACATAAAATAGTTTTAAAAGATTTTAAAAAGTGTTTCCATAATTCTTTAAAATAAAAATCAATAAATAAATACTTTGAATAATTCTTAATTAAAATAAGACCGAAAAAACTTTTCAATGATTATTAAATAAAAAATATGATGACACCGATTAGAAATTGAGACGGAAAGCATATCAGCTCAAAGCTGTGTACAGAAAAAGAATATTAATTTAAGGTCAATCTAAAAGAAAATAATAGTGCGAACAAAGAAACATTCCTTTGTCGATGACGTTACATGATCGAAAACAATGAACAAGAGAATGCAATTGTTCTAAAAGCAATTTGATTGGAAATTAAACTGTAAAACATAGACAATGAGAATTGACATCAATTCGCACAAACTATTGTTTTTTAAACCGGGTTGACTATATGGTTCCTGGCAAAAGAGTCGGATAGACAGACAGGTCGAAGGGTGAAACGTTACGCAAAGATCATGGAGGTTATTTGGTTATCTGTGGAAGGATCTAATGGAAAAAAATTATATATTCTTTTAAATATGAAAAGCACTGTCTTGTATCTATTGCAAGAGGAACAACTCATGTCTCTGGCATTTAGGGATCTCAGCAGTGAAGGGGTGTGATTTTGCTGCTAAGCGGGTTTGTCAAGGATATGTACATCGAGGGGGCACAAGAGTAACGAGTTCATCAGAGAACATTCCATCAAAATACTTGTAAAACATGCATAGTGATGCAACATTGTGGCGATGGGACAGTGGTTGGAGCCTAGTTGACAAAGTGATACCTGTTAGATTGGAGACCCTTTCTTTGGAACCTATCCTATAGGGAGAGGCTAGTGGTAGATGCACCAGCCCAGATGTGGCAACAATACTACACGCATGGGAAAATGGTGACCTTGTAGAGTTACAGGATATTCTCAGGTGCAAGTAGTCTTCTAGCACAATAGAGGGAACCCACATTCTTTGCAGCAGCCTTCGCAATGTCCTCAATGTATTTGTTCCAGTTCATAAGTTCGTATACCGGTGAATGTTAAGCCGAGGAGTTTGAAGGAAGAATTCTCAGGTAAGGAATGATTTGTCATGGATATCGGTGGTTGGAGAAGCTTTTTGTAATTGTTAAAGGAGAACAGCTTAGTCTTACGAGCATTAAACGTTGCCATCTATTTATGGCGCCATTCCACGACATGATTCAGCAAAAAACGAAACAGTAATTTGGACTAGGTCCTTTGCAATATCGTTTTTAGATTGATCATGTAAACGAATACAATTAATCAGTAATCGTATGACAATGTCAGATGATTGTTTTTTATTTTTTTTATAGATATTTATGGGAACATGATGGTGACTTATCTCTTATGGACTAAGGGAGGCTAACTACCATACTTAAAAAATAATAATATTTTGGAGGACGGAATGATGGATTCGGAATGTGTATAACTGTGATAATATGTATTTGGTGGTGGAGTGTGAGTGTGTGTGTGTGTGTGTGTGTGACATACATATATCAGAAATGTATGTAGCTAATGACAAAAAACAAACAAGCCGAAATCAACATGAATTTTCTAATTGAGGAAACGAAATTGGGTGTCACATATTACATTTTTGCATAATTGGTGATATTTTGTTTAATTTTCGATTTTTGAGCGATTATCGAGAGTCCTACGATGACAATTTAATGTTAACAATTTTTTCTTATTCTAACTACTTTTGTTTGAAAGTAAATAAACGCTTTAAAATAAGTTAAAACACCAAAACATTATCCAATTAGGTAGAAGAGTGACATCTTGCCTTTGGTAACATTTATTTGTTATATATTTGTTTTTTTTTTGTTTTTTTTTTGTTTTTACCACTTTTTCATTTTGTTGTCTTAACTGCAAAATATCCCCCATTTCTTTGATTTATTACTGACCCTCATGCTTACATAATAACTAGGGCCAGGACAACAGCATATTCTTTTCATTGTTTTGACCCTTGAATGTGTATCCGTTGATATCTTATATGCTTTTATATAGAATGATGTAGTTCTCGGTTGATTAACTGTGTCTAACTGTGTCGGATATATACTCGAGAGTCAAAACAATGAAAAGAATATTCTGTTGTCAGAGCCCTAATGATAACCCAACACACAGCGGGACGATATTTATGTTAGGGAAAAGACTCCAACGCGTGCGTTGCTATAAAGTGTAAAAACAGAGCATGAAATAATCCTGTTCGTGACAATCGTGTAACTAAAACGAATGCAGCAAATTCGCATTTTTGTAAACAAAACGTCTTTTCTTGAAATATCAACTCACCACAGTCGATCCAATAGCACGTTCGGCATCATAGACTGTCTT
>NC_136521.1:18564503-18584503 GCF_053919585.1 Euprymna scolopes | reverse complement strand
AACTACTTTTCCGATCTTTACGGATTTATATAATCATGCCTTTTTTTTTCTTTTTTTTTTAGTTAATGAGTTCTTATTCTTCTGATGACTCATATCTCAGAGAGAGATAGGGAGAAATAGAGTGAGAGAGAGAGAAATTGAGAAAAGGAGAGAAAGGGAGAGAGAGAAAGAGTGAGAGAGAGAGAAATTGAGAAAATGAGAGGAAAAGAGAGAAATAGTAGATAATTCGATCGGTTAATATAAAAATATTCAACTTGAAAGAAAAAAAGATGGAACATTTATTTCTAATGTTATTTTACGTATTTTAATTTGGAAATGTTTAAAAGGGTTTCAAGAACCTCTGACATCGATGTCGAAGTTCGACATTTCTAATGTCGAATCTACGACTGGTTTTATTCAATCGTTTAACTGTGATGCCACAGCCAACATGCGAAAGGCAACCTGCATAATCACGTGACAACAACCCACGAATGGTACTGCGTAGTGTTTAAGTACAGTTAGAAGTATATGAGGAGGACATGATGGAACGACCCCAAAGAGAGTTGAGGTTGTCAGGGTATGAAATCATATAGCCAATATCCACACAGAAAAGTAAGTTCAATGTATTTCGGTTGAAATACACTCCGCAAGTGCAAAACTCCGTCTGATTATGAAAGCATGAACAGTTTGGTAACAGAAGCAGTATACTTGATTGTGGCTTCCTGTTGTGAAATTGGCAAGCGGTATTTATAAAATGTTATATGAGAAAATCATTTTCGATCGCTTACATTTTAGTGGGATTTTAAAAAATTCTAATTATAAAAAATGATAAATAAACACCTTTAAAATATCTTCATTCATATTGGAGATTTATTCATTTGTTTTAAAACTTTTGTTCGCCTTAAACAAGGCATATTG
This sequence comes from Euprymna scolopes, assembly GCF_053919585.1. Lineage (NCBI taxonomy): Eukaryota > Metazoa > Mollusca > Cephalopoda > Sepiida > Sepiolidae > Euprymna > Euprymna scolopes. The sequence goes on along the minus strand of NC_136521.1, from coordinate 18,583,606 downwards.
CCATTGAACCATGGAGTTTACTGTAATTAAGACTAGATTTATAAGAGACTGTGAGGGTGTCAGCAATAAGATATTTGTTCACTTTACATTTAAATTTATGCATATTAGTGAAGTCATGTAAAGTCAGGGAGGAAGGAGATATTTCCAAAAGCAAAAGGTTTGAGGAAAGAAGCTATTAGAGTTGAAAATCTTCCATCATTGTCAGACTTCTACTCGGAATGGCCGTGATATATATATATATATATATATATATATATATATATATATATATATATATATATATATATATATATATATATGCTTATTAGGTGGGTTGAGAGTATTTTTGTTACATTGAAGCGGTACATATGCAGAAAGCTTATCGTTGCACATCTCATGGAAGTACTTGTAAAACAATCACGAGGACGCAATACTCCAGTGATGTGACAGGGATTGGAAGTTGGTAAATAGTGCAGGACTTATTATTAGTTTAGAAACTCTTTTTGCATCCTTTCCAAGAGGGAAAGGGTAATAGTTGGTGCACCAGCCTTGATGTAGCAACAAAACTCCATGCCCAGGCAAATGGTGGCTTTATAGAGATATGTCACCATGTGCTACCTCGCTCGACAGTCTGACGACCCCAAACGCTGTGTGCTGTGCTTTTTTTTTTCACGAGTATAAAAATAAAATAAACATGGGAAAACAAGAAAAAACACCGACTCTGATGCTTCATATATATGTCGGTTGGACTCTGGGTGTGTGCTTCTACACTTACGTCCTGTCGAGGCTGTTGCCGTCAGTTCATTTCCCTATCTCCCAAAGCTTTATCGATCTGACCCCAGCCACGATCTATCTTCAACTGTAGTCAACTGAACTCTCAACCCTGACTCACGTTAAGTCCCAACTCACGACTGTCGTAAAAAACTCAATGACTGTCGTCACTATTGTTTTCCTAACTCACAGTAACCCCCTTAACTATCTACAGACGTATTCTTTGTTCTCAGTCTATCTTTTTCTATCTATCGGTCATTTGATCTCCTGGTAACTCGTCACAACCTGAATTTAAACTTTGCCTCTGACTCCTTTGTTCGACTCACCGTCCATTGTTTAAAAAAAAAAATGCTATGTTATTTATCACCTACCCTTTATCATTTCCTGCCCCGTCCCAGCACTCAACGACACTAGTCGAACATAGTGTGACAAAGATATACGATAATGGCTGGCGGGAGAAGTTTTCTAGCCCGGTAGAGGGAGCCTAATTTCTTTGTGGTTGATTTGGTAGCATATTTTATCTACTTATACGAATTTATGCTATCTGGGAATGTCAAGACGAAGAATTTGAAGATTGGATTCTTGGGAAGGGTGCTCTTGTGTTTGTATTTACTTACCACACTTAAAACAGCCTTTGTGGAATTTGTAACCCCCAGCAAGCCTCTCCTCTGCTGCGTAGACTGACTTGCTACATTTTGGGCACTTGGCCTGTTGAACCGGCTTGAACGGCATTTTTCACGGCTACAAACAAAGCAAAAAAATGGAAAAACATTAAATTTTGTTGCACAGTTGATAAAGACTTAAAATAGACAAGGTTCTTATCAAGTAGAAAGAGTAGCGTGTTAGTATAAGAAATAAATAAATGTTTATTGCAAAAAAGAGTACAACAAGAGAGACGAAAAGAAAACACAATCGCTGCCACACTCTACTATCACAACGTTCTCATCAAAAACTGCAATTACACAGATGAGGATGCACGTTCTTTATCTGATAACGAGACCTGAAAATGATCTGAAAGTACTAGAACCCAACACGAATTACGGCAGATACATCGGCAAATTTCACTTTGCAACTCGAAAAAGAACTTAAAATAGATTAAAACAAAAAATATGCAGACAAATTTTCAGTGATATTTACGATTATATATATATATATATATATATATATATATATATATATATATATATATATATATACTAGCATGGGTGTCCGGCGTTGCCCGGGTATTTGGAGGTGTATATTGAGCAAAAAAAAAAAAAAAGAAGCGGTCAATTTTTTAAAACTTTGACCCCTATTATGACCCCTTAAAATTTATTGTTTTGGGCTCAACCTGAGTTATTAAGTTAGATCCATGTGTAAGGACCCTATATCTAAAATTTCAAGTGTTTAGACCCAAAATTGTCGGAGGAGTTTGGTAGAGTTCTCAAAGGTCAAATCGTTGAACTTTGACCCCTTAATCGCCAAATTTATGGCCGAAAACGTATCACATCGATTTTCCCGAATCTCAGTGCCTTGTATATCAAATTTCGAGTCTGTAGATTAAAAATTGACAGAGTTATTGCGTAGGGAAATGTACACACACATACACACACATAGACAGATAGATAGATTGATAGATTAAACAGAAATATATACGTACTAGCATGGGTGTCCGGCGTTGCCCGGGTATTTGGAGGTATATTTTGAGCCCCCCCCCCCAAAAAAAAGCGGTCAATTTTTTAAACGTTGACCCCTATGATGACCCCTTAAAATTTATTGATTTGGGCTTAAATCAAGTTATTAAGTTAGATCCATGTCCAAGAAACCTATATCTAAGATTTCAAGTGTTTAGACAGAAAATTGTCGAAAGAGTTTGGTATATATAATGCATAGAAATATATATTCGTGCATGTATATTTTAAGGAGATAAAAGCTCAGTTAATGTTAGCATTTAACAATAGAGCGTATATTAGTAAAGATGGTATTTTAAATTTCAGTGACGATTTTTCTCGGGAAGTGATATAATCTTCTGATGAAACGCATGAACGAAATATCCTGGTAATTGTGTTTATTCCTGATTTTTTATTTGTGCGCAAAACAATTGTCAAATTACATTGAATTATTTTGAAATTTGACAAGAAAAGTCATTGATATTTATCATACTATTGTGTTGTACTTTAAAAGTCATAAGAGTAGAAAGATCTTACTTATACAATATGTTGGCATCTGATTAAAAGAATCCGTTTGAATTTATAGTTCAGGAGAAAGCGTTTGATTATATATATCATCAGATCAGCCCGGTTTTGCTCGGGCCCTATGTACTGTTACTAACTTTATATATATATATATATATATATATATATATATATATATATATATATATATATATATATATATATATATATATAATGGTTGATAAAGGTCAACTCTTTCAAATTTGACCTCTTAGCAGCCACAATTTCGCCCAAAAACTGATTAAAAAGCTTGTAGCATGTCTGAATATGCTTTATGTAAAATTTCAAATGTTCAGACTCCAAATTGGCTTAATAGTTTGCTAGAGATCGTAAAGGTAAAATCTTTTGAACTTTGACCCCATTTGCAGCCAAATTGTTGGCCATAAACCGATTAAAAAGCTTGCGCTATGTCTGAATACGCTTTATGTAAAATTTCAAATGCTCAGCCCAAAAATTGGCTGAGTAATTTGGTAGAGACCGCAGAGGTAAAATTTTTTAAGACTATGGCCCCAATTTTGGCCCTTTAGCATTTATTGTTTTGGGCTCAAATCAAATTAAAAAGTTTGATCCATGTCCAAGTAACTTACATCTAAAATTCCAAGTGTTTAGAGCCAAAATTGGCGGAGGAGTTTGGTAGAGTTTTCAAAAGTCAAGTCGTTGAACTTCGACCTCTTGGCAGGCAAATTTCTGGCCAAAAACTGATTAAAAAGATTTTCCCAAATCTCAATACCTCTCATATTAAATCTCGAGTTCGTAGACTGAAAATTGACAGAGTAATTTGGTAGGGAAATATACACACATCGATGCATACAGAGATAAAAATTTCACTATATATATATATATATATATATATATATATATATATATATATATATATATATATTGTGTATATTTAGGCAGCATTTTCTCATTTAGACAAATATTATTGAATAGCACGGAATTATTCTGTTTTACAATTTTCCTTTTATCTTCTCCAATCTCTGAATAGTCCTTTTTGTGTTCTTCTCGAAATTGTATATGTTGGATCCATAATCGACACAGAGGAAATAGAATATTTAAAGGATATCTTTCAGAATAATTCAGTTCCTAACTTTACATATGAACTAAGTACTACTAATAAAATCTCGTTTTTAGAGCTGGTTCCTAGAGCTGGTGACTCAAACAAATTCACCGGTTTGCAAACCTAAATTGCTTAAGGAGTAGATAGGTTCTGTTTATCGCCCGGCTTCCATACTCCTTCTTTGCCTATTAGTCAAGCGCAGAGACACTATCTCAGTGATTAGACAGAAACACCCAGCGGTAGATCTTGTTTCCTGGCTAGGGCAACGAACGCCGTTTTTCCCCATTCCCAGCACACTCCACCCCTAAAACTGGACATTTGGGAGTGCTTTAGTATGATATATGCCTGAGCAATTAGATTGGGTTGACCTTCTAATGGGTTGAGGGTACCAGATTGACAGTTCCTGGCTGCTGTTCCCGACTGGTAGTACAGGTGCCCTAACTCTTTGGAAGCACTTAGAGCGGCTGCTCCATCAACAGTTGAATAATATTGGGTTGTTTGTAGTGCCATGATGCGCATGGAAAGGGACCCTGCACTCATCCCCGGTGGGCTTTCTTGAGGCCACAATCCTAATTGGAGAAAGGTCAGCCGATGGTCTACTTGTGATGCATGTCTGATGCTCTGCATAACCTCTTGTTTAGCTCCCCCTTACCTAAACCGAAACTCTTAAAAAAAAATATGACGACAGTACAATCTAAAAATAAGCTTAAACCAGTCTTAGGGACAAACAAATTCAACTTGCCTCCTCCCTTGAGGCTTGCATTCACAAATATCCGTGGGCTTAGAACTAATTTAGCTAATGTTGAAGCATTTCTCTTAACAAATACCCCGGATATCTTAGCACTAAGTGAGACTAACCTACACTCCTCCATCCCCTCTAACCACTTTAACATGCCTGGATATCTCCAACTCTGCCGTAAGGACTCTGACAGACACATGCACGGACTTGGAGTTTACATTCGTAATACCCTCCCCCTGACTAGAGAAAAAAACCTAGAAACAGATGATCAAGCCTTTATGTGCTTTAGACTAAACATGCAACACAATATTAGGCTACTATTATTTTCTCTACCGCTCTCCCTCGACTCAGGACTGCACCATAATAAACAAAGTCTCTGACAGCATAGACACGGCACTGTCCCTCGACACTAGGCACAAATACATGTATTTGGTGACTTTAATGTCTACCACAAAAACTGGCTTGGATTCTCTATTTACACAGATGCAGCGGGCAGCACAACTCATAGCTTCACTATATCTCACTCACTATCACAAATTGTTACGTTTCCAACCCGTTTCCCTGACCAGGAAGAACAACACACATCACTTCTAGATCTGTTTTTGACCACAGTTCCCGATGACTGCATAACGAAAGCCCACAGCCCACTCGGGAACGCTGATCATGTAGTGATAATGGTTGAAATCGCCCTAAACTCTAGACCCAAAACTGAAGAGCCAGTGCTCAAAACAACGAGATATTATAAAAAGGCTGACTGGGAAGCCATCAGGGAACTAATCAGAGATGCCCCATGGAGAAATATTTTTTCTCTCCCTGCTGAACAGTGTGCAAACGAGACCACTGACTGGTTCAAAACTGCAATCGAAGCGCATGTTCCCATGGGGAAATTTTATAGTAAGCCCCGCTCTCCCCAATGGTTTATGTCGACTTGCGCAACTGCCATTGCTCAAAAGCAGCATGCACACCGTAGGTTTAACCGACATAAGTCCAGTTCAAACAGACTGAAGTATATAGAAGCTAGAAATAACGTTAAGAAAGAAATAGCGACAGCTAAGAGAGAATTTACGGAAACCACTAAAAAGCGCATCGAAGCACAAAAACTAGGAACTCGAGACTTCTGGAAAATCTACAACAGTGTAGTAAATAATGGGCAATCAACAATTCCCCCACTAACCAACAATCACGAGGTAGTCTCCTCAGCAACCGAAAAGACTAACATGCTTGCCAGTCGGGTTGCCTCAAACTCCACACTGGACCCTTCCAACCACCCCCTACCTGACTTTCCTATGCGGACAGACGCCACGCTAGACGATCTGAAAACCACCCCTGCTCAGGTGCATGCTATCATAAAAAACCTTGACACTTCAAAAGTATGTGGACCCGATCTTATCCCAGCTGTGCTATTAAAAAGTGCTCAGCCGAAGTAGCTCCAGTTCTCTCCAAACTCTACAACAAATGCCTTAATGAATCATGCTTTCCGGGCTGTTGGAAAACTACTTCTGTGGTACCAGTATTCAAGAATTCTGGCGAAAGGACTGACCCGTCAAATTATTGCCCCATTAGCCTCCTCCCACTTTTTGCCAAAATATTTGAGACCTTAATTAACCATGCTCTAGTCCATCACCTTACAGATGCTAAACTTCTGACTGACAAACAATATGGATTTAGACAAGCCCGTTCCACAGCAGACATCCTAACTGTGATCTCTGAACCTATATACCATTCACTGGACAAAGCGGGAGAGGGCAGAGCGGTAGCTCTAGATATATTTAAGGCTTTTGACAGGGTATGGCATGAGGGTTTCCTCAGGAAAATTAGATCATACGGTATCACTGGTAGAATACTTAACATAATTAAATCCTTCTTAGATAAGAGAAAAATCCAGGTTATCCTCGACGGTCGTATATCTAAACAATATGATATAAATACGGGGGTGCCCCAGGGTTCTCTCCTTGGACCTCTATTGTTCCTGATATTCATAAATGACCTCCCGACAAAATTGCCTCTGAGATGGGTATATATGCTGATGACACTACACTCTATGGCAGGCACGACAGGAAAACGAATGAACACATTTCTAAAGAAATGGCAGAAATACTAGAGGATGACCTCCAATCTGTGGTGGAATGAGGACAAAAGTGGTTGGTCGCGTTCAATGCTGCCAAACCAAACTAGTTTCATTCAATAATTACAAGAAACCCTCTCTACCACCTATAGCAATGGCCAACGACTCTTTATCTGAGAGTACATCTTTCAAACTCCTTGGCCGAACGTTCACAGGAAACATGACTTGGAGCAATTACATTGAAGGCATTGCCAGGGCCGCTGCAAGAAAGGTGGGCTCTCTCTACCGTGCTAGAAAACTACTAACACCCGAAAGTATCCTGTACCTCTATAAGGCCACCATTCGCCCATGTATGGAGTATTGCTGTCACATCTGAGCTGGTGCATCTGCTACTAGTCTCTCGCTCCTTGACAAGGTTCAAAAGAGAGTCTCAAACCTGATAGGCCCTGAACTGGCATCTAAGCTTCAGCCTCTGTCCCATCGACGAAATGTTGCATCCCTCTGTCTTTTCTACAAGTATTTTAATGGTGAATGCTCTGACGAACTGCAATCACTTGTGCCCCCACGACGTGAGCACCCTCGACAAACCCGACAGGCTGCTAAATCCCTCCCCCACTGTAGAGATCCCTAGATGGAAAAGATCTTTTTACTCCAATAGTTTCTTCCCCAGAACCGCTAGACTCTGGAATTCCATTCCAGGTCCCTGCTTCCCCAACAGTACTGACGTGCAGAAGTTCAAGTGTAACGTGAACCGACATCTTGCTGCCCAAATCCCTACATAGTACCCCAGTAGTTGTTGCCCCTGATAGTAGCCCCCTACACCAAAGTGGCCATTTGCCTTGTTTGGGGTGAAAATGTAATAATAAAAAAAAAATTTTTTAATTAAAAAAAAAAGATGTTCTTATTGACTCTAGTAGCGATGAATTTATCACCTCCGTTTTTAAAAAACCTACATTCGTCAATTCCTGTATTTTAAATTTTAAAAGTGAATGTCCATTCCGTTATAAAACGAATATAATAAGGAATCTTATACATCGTGCAAAGGTGATTTCCTCAAACAAAAAATATTCTTTAATGAATTAAAAAATATAAAACAAGTTTTAGTAAATAATCAGTTCTCTAACTCTCTTGTAGATAAAGAAATAAAATTAGCGATTAGTAATTTGAATCAAATTAGTAATATTCAAGAAAATTATCAACCTGTTAATATATATTACCGTAACCAGTTACACAAGAACTCAACAATCGATGAGAGTATTCTTAAAAATATAATCCGTAGATATGTGGCTCCCAAAAATAATTAAAAAATAAAATTTATTATATATTATAAAAAAATACAGACAACAAGCCTTGTAATGAAAAACAACATTTCGCAAACAAATGACCTGTTGTAGTTTACAAATTTAGCTGCCCAACAGGAGAGTGTATCTCCAATATTAGTAGCTACACTGGTTCAACAACTAACACATTGTCGCGAAGATTGACTCTCCACCTCTCTGACTCTAGCTCCATATCACAACATTTGAAGGGACATGGCTGCCACCATTCGGAATTTCGAAGAATTATGGTAGAAAATACAAGAGTATTGCAGAGTGAGAGAAATGTAAATAGGCTAAGAATACTCGAAGCATTGTACATTGAAACAAAGAAGCCTCAAATAAATAATATTAGTTATGAGTGGAGCCGGAACGTTTTGAAATGTTTGGGATAAATTTTTGAATATGTATATATAAATTTATTTAATATATGTAAAAAAAAAAAAAGTTCGCCCACCTAACTTGTAACAAGCGACCACGTGACTAGGAAAAAATGTATATATACGTAATTTTAAAAACAATTTCTTCATTTATTTCTACAATATGCCTGAGGATGATAGAAGTACTTCTGTCGAAAGCGCTCGCGATTATGGATCCAACACATACAATTTCGAGAAGAACACAAAAAGGACTATTCGGAGATTCGAGAAGATAAAAAGGAAAATTGTAAAACAGAATAACTCCGTGCTATTCAATAATATTTGTTTATATATATATATATATATATATATATATATATATATATATATATATATATATATATATATATATATAGTAGCAGGACCTATTAACCTATTAACCGGCGTTGCCCGGTGGAAGCTTGCTTTTGTGACAGCGATAATTAGTCTTTCTATATTTTGTGTTATGTATTTCTCTACTTCTTTAATTGTATCGTCTACACAATATTCAATACTGATGAGTCTTCATATATATAAATCAAGAAATCAAAGAACAGAGAAACAAGAAACAAAAGGCGAGAAAACAAGAATATGGAATATAGAAAAGACGAGCCAAGATTAACGCGATTGAGAAAAAAAGCACTTGAAAAGAGAAACGGAAACTGTAGTAAAAATAACGCGAATAAAACTGATTATGCAAAAGTTAAGATAGATAAAAATTAAAAAAAAAAGCAAATGTAGAGTATGGATAAAAAGAGACGAAACAATCAATCAAAGCATAAGTGAACATGATTCAAAAGAAATATAAAAGTAAATATGACTGGGTTGGAAATCGAGTCAACTGGGAACTGTGCAAACGATTACAGTTTGAGTATACGAACAAATGGTGCAAATATAAACCGGAAGTAATGATGCTAAATGGAAGACATGAAATACAAATACAAACTAATCCAAGCTAGATTATCAGACATGATAATAGTCGACAAGCAATATACTCGTAAGTGTGTTGATGTTTGCAAGAACTCGTGGTGTAGTGCACAAAGTACTTGATAAAATTCAGTTGTAAGTTTCACTCCTCTTGAGGTTGAAGTGCAGGCGACACTCAAAATACAATTGCAAATTACTTTTACCTAGTAATGGTTAACGGAACAAATGCATGCTACTTCCATGAATTAAATAAAGGGTTCCATTCAAAATTCCGTGCCTATTCCAAAGTTCGCAAGAAAGATTCCCGAGTTCGACGAGATACACCTGAAAAAAGTCAGAGGTTACATTGACCGAAACCTTATGAAAATAACACTCAAGATGAGAACAGTGGCCCGATGAATCCAAATAATACGAAGGAATATACACGTTGAATAATGGAATAGACTGATCAGACAGGCAAGGACATTACAGCATTACTATAATGATAGAAAAAATATGGAAACAGCTTATTAAACCCTGGATAAAATACGATAATAAATTGGAATCAGAGGAGACGTGACACACTATGAAGAATAACAATGATGAAAACAGTCGAAATATTAAGATGAAGCTCACATAAGCAAATCGCACTAAACAATTACAGACGACCTCGTCTAGCCATAATCAACCACAGCAAAAACTTTCCCTTTTTTCTCTTTCCGCAAAAAAAAAAGAAAAAAGAAAAAACAAAAACAAAGACAAAAAAAACACCCTCAGAAGAAAAACAAACAAAAAAGAAAAACAAGGAAAAACAACAAACAAACGGGACTTCCATGAACAAAGTTTTTTTTTTATATAGAACAAACGTCACATCTGTGGAACAATAAACCACGAACCTGCTTTCTAAATGACTACAACATGATTGTCTTAAAGTCTAATGCAAACAAATACTTATCGAGCCATCTTCTTGAAAAATCAAGTTTTCTTAAGTAATCTTTTGCCCGTTTAACCCACTGTTTCCAATTATCTAATGATGTTGTTGCCCAACCGCCTAGAATTATGTTGCCTGACATTCTGATTCCTCACAGGGATACTCATGACGAACAGGTTTGGTACTAAACGGTATTAGGACCATAACCCGACTTACAGGGGCCTGGTAAAAATTTAGACCGAGTTAACACCAAGATCCGTTGTCTTCTGGTCGTCCATGACTCTGCATGTGGCAAGCAAAAACGTTTCAGGTGCAGAACTGCAGATAACGATGTTGTTTTTGCACATGTGCAACCATCATTCCTCCTTTGTGTGTTCTGGACGAAACCTTCCTTGACTTTGTATGCAACTGCTGAGCATTGCTTCTCTTGGTATCAGGAGTAAAAAAAAAAAAAAAAAAACCCCAGTAATCTTACGTGCATAATCAATAGCTATGGACAACGAGGGTAACTTCATGCAAAACCATAGTCATGGTCATGAGTGACCATACCAGAAATCAGAGTTCCAGGCAGCAGAGCTCTGACACTAGCAGGTGGCTACTACAGTCAGGAAGGGTTGGGTTTTAGGGGTTTTTGTTGTTGTTGCTGTTATTCCTATTTACTATGCCTCCCCACGGGACAGAGTTAGACACCAGGGTCGTTTTTTAACGTGGAGAAAAGGAACAAAAATAAAAAATTGTCTCAGTCGTGAAGGATTTCTCCTCCACTGACAGTGAACAAGAAATTGAAGTGCAGCATCTGTTGAGCGATTCGGACTTCTGTATAGAGTTTCCTCTGTGTAGAAGTCTGATTCGCACAACAGCAACAACAGCACGATCCCCCTAAATTCCAACTTTTCCTTACTGTGGTATGGGAGGTGGCAACATGATAACCGTTAGAGCTATGCCGCCTGGATCTCCATTCATGGTCATTCATCGAACAGGTTTGTAGCGAACGATATTAGGACCACACCTTAGCTTACAAGACTCCAAGAGAAATTGGTATCACGATCTGTCGTCATCTGGTCGTCTCTAATTTTGCACGTGGCAAGCAAATCAAAAGAATAGACGTGTTTGTCATAGAATCGCAAATCAAAAGAATTGACGTTCCGTCTATGCCATTCCTTTTCCGACATTAAAAGCATCCACTAAGCCTGGGAAGGTTTGTCCCAGAACATGTAAAGAAATGACGCACTACCTACCTGACAAACAAGGACCTGATGAAGATTCAGGCGTCGGCATTAGAACCCGTCGTCCTCTGGTTATATTTGCCTTTGTCAAGTGCAGCATCGCACATTAATAGAATGAAAGTGACAATGTTATCTTTGCACCATTCCTTTGAATATTCTTGGCCAAACCTTCCCCGACATCGCATGCAACCATGCTGTTCTCGGCATTGGAGGTAAACACTTTCGGCTATAATCAGCAAACGTACTTTCTAATTTCCGACGAAGTGCTACCGGAAATGGTGACAAGGCAAGTCAGTTCCACGCTTATATCTCCTTTGTACTCATTTTTTTTCTCATTTTTTTTTCCGATCTTCCTTTTTATGTTTATACTTTCATAAACATATAGTGATTATATCAATTCGAATTAAAAACTTTTAGTTTTAAAATAAAAAAATATTTTTATAATTTTATAAACATATATTTATTATAAAATTTCGAATAAAATAAAAACTTATTAAAATATTTGTTATCAAAAGTGCAAATAAAGACTTTATAATTTTAATTTTTATTGTATATTTTTCAATGTCCTTTTCTTATTTCAATAAATCACTTCACAATAGAAATACTGAAGGAGAATAAAAGTGAAGGAACTGATTTGCCTTGTCATCGCTTCCGGTAGCAGCCACGCTGGAATTTAGGAAATACGTTAGCTAACTATAACCACACTTTCAATATTGCAATAAGAAAGAATGAGGCAATCGCGAGGAACGATCTTCGTAAGCTCTGTGCAGAAGTTCGACTGAGTCGCAAGCAGTCAAAAGAGGCGGCGGAAGAGGATATGGGAAGGAGGACAAACATGCTTGTTTATTTCGGAATTTCAAGGAATCGATATTAGGATCTGTCGTCATCTGGTCGCCTCTGCCTCTGCATGTCACATGCAGAGACGTTTGTGTGATGGAAACGCAAACCAAAAGTATAAAATTATCAACGTTTCGTCTATGTCATTCCTTTGTATGTTCTGGGCCAAACTTTCCCTGGCTTCGCATACAACCACTGAGCGTTTCTATTCTCAGTGTTGGCAGTAAACGACTGCAATATTGCAGATTTAACGAATAGCTGCGATCAACAGAAAGAACTGTAGACTAGCCATTCCCGAGGCACGACCTTGGTGAGCTCTATGCAGAAGTCCGACTTGCTTAAGAAACAAATAAACAATCAGCAGCAGCAGTCATAAGAGACGACAGAAGAGGGGGAGGAAAAGGGAAAGGAGGAGGAGGAGGATATGTGAAGGGGGAGAAAATGCATATTTCGGAATTTTGTTAAGGAGAGATCCGTAAATGGAAAAGCACCCCATCACACCCGTTCTATCAACCTCTCCTTTTCACTCTCAAAATGTTTATTCCTACCTGTCTGGATATTTAAGAGAAATGTCTAGCAGTTTCTCCCCACCCCCTCAAGTAACTTCATTCTTGCTGTTTTCTCTGTTTTCTGAAATTGTTTGCCATATGAAACCAATTCCTTGCAGACTGACAGGAGATTATTTTCACAGGGAAGAGAATAAAAATAAAAACGCTAAAAAGAAGAAAATCGATATTTATAATGAAGGTCGAAGCCGAGGAGGGAATACTACAAAAAAAAAAAAAAAAATAATAATAATAATAATAATGCGCGAGTCTCAAGGAGGCAAATAATTTGACTTCTTAACCCTCCCCACTTCCATATATATATATATATATATATATATATATATATATATATATATATATATATATATATATATATATATATAGAGAGAGAGAGAGAGAGAGAGAGAGAGAGTCTATGTTTAAATTTCAATTAAGAAAAGTCAATTGTCAAAGTAAAATTGAAAATTTAATGTTTGAACCAAAGAATACAATGTTTAAATTAATTTCCTTAATCCATGAATTTTCAATGTAAGTACACCTCCTCAGTGGAGAAATACTAATATTGGTTCGCAATTATTATGCTAAATAACACACGCAGAGACAATATTAAAGATGAAATGCTTTTAAGGGACATAGAGAAAGGGATTTTGTGTTGAAAGCATAAAAAGGATATGATCATTGGTATCCAATTGCAGAAGTAATCCTTGAAAAAATTACGATGCATTATTGTAAGAATGGTGTACCAATATTAGTATTTTGTTAGAATTGTTCCTTTGCATTGAAAATCCATGGATTAAGGACATTAATTTGAATATTGCATTCCTTGGTTCAAACATTAAATTTTAAATTTTATTTTGAAATTTAACTTTTCTTAATTAAAATTTGGACATATAAACTCTATTTTATTTGCTCTATCTAGTATATTGAGCAATTTTATTTGGCTGGGATTGTCTTATATGAATATTTCCTTCCAATATTCGATACTGAAGACTGCGGTATCTGACCCAACTCAATTTAATGTGACGACTTCAACCAGTTTTCAAAATATTTCTTGAAACGTTGACGACTTTAATCATTTTTTTTACAAATTTGTTGAATTTTCGGCAATGTTTTTACCACTTTTGCCGATTGTTTTTTTTTATTTTTATTCAATTTTCACCCCAAACAAGGCACAGTGCCACTTTGAAGCAGGGGCTACTATTAGGGAATTAATTAGCGGGGTCATTATGAAGGGAGAAGAGTAGAAAGATGTTTGTTAACATTACACTTGAACTTCTGCATATCATTGCAGTTGGGAAAGCAGAATCCCGGAAGGGAGTTCCAAAGACCCGCAGTTCTGGGGAAGAAACTATTGGAGTAAAAGGCTTTCTTGCACCTAGGGATCTCCACTGTAAAGGGATGAGACTTAGTAGCTTGTCGGGTTTGTCGGGGGTAGTTACGTCGGGGAGGTACAAGTGTTTGCAGTTCGTCAGAGCATTCACCATTAAAGTATTTGTAGAACAGGCAGAGGGATGCAACATCTCGTCGATGGGACAGAGGTTGAAGCCTAGATGACAGTTCAGGACCTATCAGGTTGGCGACTCTTTTTTGAACCCTGTCCAGGAGCAAGAGACAAGCAGCAGATGCACCAGCCCAGATGTGACAACAGTACTCCATACATGGGCGAATGGTTGCCTTATAGAGGTATAGGATACTGGCAGGCGTAAGTAGTTTTCTAGCACGGTAGAGAGAGCCAACCTTCCTTGCAGCAGCCTTGGCAATGCTCTCAATGTATCTATTCCAGTTCATATTCCCTGTAAACGTTAGGCCGAGGAGTTTAAAAGAAGTACTTTCAGGCAATGTGTTCTTGGCCATTGCTATTGGTGGTAGAGAAGGTTTCTTGTAGTTATTGAAGGAAACAAGCTTAGTCTTAGCAGCATTGAATGAGACCAACCATTTTTGTCCCCATTCCACTACGGATTGGAGGTCATCCTCTAGTGTTTCTGCCATTTTCTTGGATATGTGTTCATTTGTTTTCCCCTCATATCTGTTATAGAGAGTGGTGTCATCGGCAAATATACCCATCTCCGAAACAATATTATCAGGGAGGTCGTTTATGAATATCAGGAACAATAGAGGTCCAAGGATAGACCCCTGAGGCACTCCCACATTTATGTCATATTGTTTGGATGTACGTCCGTCGAGGACAACATTGATTTTTCTATTACTTAAGAAGGATTTAATTACGTTATGAATTCTTCCAGTGATTCCATATGATCTAATTTTCCTTAGAAGACCATCGTGCCATACCCTGTCAAAAGCCTTAGATATATCAAGGGCCACCGCTCTACCCTCCCCTGTTTTATCCAATGAACGGTATATACGTTCAGAAACTACAGTTAAGATATCTGCTGTTGAACGGGCTTGCCTGAATCCATATTGTTTGTCAGTCAGGAGTTTAGCAGCTGTTAGGTGCTGGACTAGGACTTGATTAACTAAGGACTCAAATATTTTGGCGAAAAGCGGGAGGAGGCTAATGGGGCGATAATTTAGTGGGTCAGTTCTTTCACCAGAATTCTTGAAGACTGGTACCACAGAGGCGGTTTTCCAGCAGTCGGGAAAACAAGATTCGTTAAGGCATTTATTGTAAAGTTTGGACAGAACTGGAGCAACCTCGGCAGAGCATTTTTTTAATAGCACAGCCGGGATGAGATCTGGTCCACATGCTTTAGAGGTGTCTAGGTTTTTTATAACAGCATGTACCTGAAAAGGGGTGATTTTCAAATCGTCAAGTGTGGCGTCTGTTCGCAGAGGAAAATCAGGGAGTGAGTGGTGTACTGAGTTCAGTGTGGAGTTTGAGGCAAACCGACTGGCAAGCAGATTAGCCTTGTCAGTTGCCGTGCAAGCAACCTCATGATTGTTTGTTAGTGGGGGAATAATTGACTGTCCATTATTAACTACGCTGTTGTAGATTTTCCAAAAATCCCGGGTTCCTAATTTCTGTGCTTCGATGCGCTTTCTGGTGGTTTCAGAGTAATCTGACTTAGCTGTGTCTATCACTCTCTTACAATTATTTCTAGCTTCTATAAACTTCTGTTTATTTGAGCTGGACTTATGTCGGTTGAATCTGCGGAACGCATGCTGCCTTTGACAAATGGCAGCTGCACAAGCAGAAGTAAACCATTGGGGGGAGTGGGGCTTGCTATAGTATTTCCGTGCGGGAACATGTGCTTCAATAGCAGTTTTGAACCATTCAGTTGTCTCATTTGCACACTGTTCCGCTGGAAGAGTAAAGATATTTTGCCATGGGGCATCTCTGATGAGCTCCCTGATGGCTTCCCAATCAGCCTTTTTGTAATACCTCGTTGTTTTGAGTAGTGGGTCTTCAGTTTTAGGGCGAGAATTTAGGCTGATTTCTACCATTATCACAGCGTGATCAGCATTCCCGAGTGGGCTATGGGCATTTGTTGTACAGTCATTGGGAACCGTTGTCAGAAAGAGATCTAGAAGTGAGGCATGTTGATCGTGCTGGTCTGGGAAACGTGTCGGAAATGTAACCATTTGAGATAGGGAATGAGATATAGAGAAGCTATATGTGGCGCTACCAGCTACGTCTGTGTGATTTGAGAATCCTAGCCGGTTACTGTGGTGGACATTGAAGTCACCAAATACATGTATTTGTGCGCTAGTATCGAGGGAGAGTGCTATATCTATGCTGTCTGAGACTTTGTTTATTAGGGTACAGTCTTGGTTTGAGGGAGAGCGGTAGAGAAAATATAAGTAGCTAATATTGTGTTGCATATTTAGTCTGAAGCACATAAAGGCCTGGCCCTCTGATTCTAGTTTTATTTCTCTAGTTAGGGGGAGGGTGTTTCGAATATAGACTCCAAGTCCATGCATATGTCTGTCCGAGTCCTTACGGTAGAGTGGGAGATAACCAGGCATGTTAAAGTGGTCAGAGGGAATGGAGGAGTGAAGGTTAGTTTCACTTAATGCTAAGATATCCGGGGTGTTTACAAGGAGAAATGACTCAACATCATCTAAGTTAGTTCTAAGCCCGCGGATATTAGTAAATGCAAGCCTCAAGGGAGGAGGCAGGTTGGTTTTCTTTGAGTTTGGTCCTGGTTTAAACGTAACTTTTGCTTGAGCTGTCATTTCATTTTATTTTATTTAAAAGTTTCAGTTAGGGTAGATGAGTGAGGGGGTGCTGGACAAGTAGTTGTGCAGAATACCAGACATGCAATACAAGTAGACCATCAGCTGTCCTCACCCACAGGATTGTGGCCTCAGGAAAGCCCACCGGGAATGAGTGCAGGGTCCCTTTCCATGCGCGACATTGCACTACAAACATCCCAATATTTTACAACTGTTGATGGAGCAGCCGCTCTAAGCGCTACCAAAGAGTTAGGGAACCTGTACTATCAGTCGGAAACAGCAGCCAGGAACTGTCAATCTGGTACCCTCAATCCTGCGTGTTTTTTTCATTGACTAGCTATTTCGACACCTTCGGATAGTTTACGTAACCTACCCGGAGAGTTTTTAATATGAATATAAAAACATCTCTCTCTCTCTCTCTCTCTCTCTCTCTCTCTCTCTATATATATATATATATATATATATATATATATATATATATATATATATATGGATTGGGTCTTCGCTAAACCGAGCCAGAGATGTCTCGTGATGCGGGGTTCGAATCGTTCGACTGGTATTAAACACCCTGCACTGAAGATTCCCGAAAGGATGAAACACTAGTGTCTGTAGTTATTTAATAATTATTATAGTATATATATATATATATATATATATATATATATATATATATATATATATATATATAAGGCAAGATAAGCTGCTTTTCTACCTACCTGGAAAAGTTTTTAATGGTTTTACTCGCTTTATGACGTTTTTTCGGTTCGAAAAACAAATAGTGTCTAGCGTTAGGTGAGAACAAGAAAAATGACCGCGAATTTGAAGTCTCGATAATGACTTAAAAATAAAAAAAATACAAAATACTGTTAGAAACCCATCCAATAAATGCTACCGTGAAATTTATTGGGTGGGTTTCTAACAGTATTTTATTTTATTTTTTATTTTAAGCTTCAAATATTTAGGTGTCGATTCGCAGCCAGTTTTCTTGTTCTCGCCTAACGTTCGACACTATTTGTTCTTCGGATCGAATAAACGTTTTAAAGCGAGTAAAACCATTAACTATTTTTTCAGATAGGTAGAAGAGTAACTTACGTTGCTTTTGATAACATTTATTTGTTGTATATTTGTTTTTGACCACATTTTCATACAAATGTGCATTGTAAAAGAAACCCGAACGTACAAATAAAAAGAATAATACGGGGTTTCTTGGTTCCTTTTCCGGTTAACTCTAGAACTCGGATTTCACTAGTAGTAGTTAATAATGATAATAATGATAGTCAATAATGCAATTGAAGTTACGTTTATGCGAGAAAAACATACATACATTCGCACACGCCAATTAGTCGAAAATTTATTATTTTTGTACTTGCACATTTTAATCAAGACATTAAAAAAATGGAAATATCGAAACAGTTTATATTGTACGTATCGTTATGGAATGAAGTTCTCAGAAAAAAATCACTTAATTTCATCATTTTTTTTATTTTTATTTTATTTTTTACAGCGAAAACAATTTGTTATGATACCGAGCAAAAGGTTCGATTTTTAGGAAGAAAAGCTTGTATTAAAGATGGGGAGGGAGTGTCGGCGCTTTAAACTGAGTTATCTCCCCGTAGCATGTTCAAACATTTCAAAGATATCTGCCTTGAACGTGCCGTCATAAAAACGTGTTTTTTCCCGCTGTAAAACAAAACAAAACAAAACAAAAAACTACTCGATCAAATTAAATGAATTTTTTTTTCGGAGATCCTTCAGTCCAAAAACGGATACGTACAATATAACCTTTTTCGATATTTTCATTTTTTAATGTCTTGATTAAACTGTACAAGTACAACTTTTTTTTTGCTTTGTTTTATTTTTCATAAAACACCATGTGTTTAAAAAAAAAATTGTCAATATTTGTAGCTATACCCAGACTGTGACACGACTGATGATGATGATGATGATGATGATGATGATGATGATGATGATGATGATGGT